>NC_139710.1:2937036-3185559 GCF_964188405.1 Protomyctophum parallelum | reverse complement strand
GCTTTTATGGGAGGACTGAGTACAAATCACTCTGACTGTACATGTCTGCTGCTGCAGTCTCTCACTCTCTCTCCTCCTTGCTCCGGCTCGAAGGAATTCAAGGAATGTACTCTCAGACCGGCCAATGAAAGGCAGCGAGATCTTGTTACATAGCTATGCTACGGCCCCACTCTATTCTATATCCCATACCCCGGAAGGTACTGCCTGTGTAAGCAACCCGTGGCTGAATGCGTAGAGCAGATGGACAGAGTGTTTTTTTTTACTGAGGCCGCTGGTTCAAACCAGGGCTCCGACATTTTAAAATTTTAATGTTCTATGAACAGGGCTTGGCTGTAAACAAGTGTTATGCACACTATCTGTGTGTATGATGAATTCCTGTTCTGTTTATGATGAATTCCTGTTCTGTTCTTTAGCTACATAGAAATGTCTATTTGTAGTCTCTAAATGTTTTGATGAATTGAACAATGTGGACCCTGTTGTAAACAAGTGTAATGCTTAATTGGGTCGTCCACTCACAGTTAACAGTCTTTGTATTGAGTTTGTGCTTGAAATGTACTGTAAATTCTGCAAACTGTTAATAAATATTTCAATCAATCAATCAATCAATCAATCAATCAATCAAAAGTGTGCGTGTGTGTGTGTGTGTGTGTGTGTGTGTGTGTGTGTGTGATTTTTTTAAATAGCAGACCTACAAGCTCATATCGCTCATATGTCTGTCTGTCGTCTGTCTGCCCCCCCCCCTGGCCCCTCCCCCCCCCTGGCCCCTCCCCCTTCCGTGTGTGCGTGCTTGCGTGTGTGCGTGCGTGCGTACCCCTCCCCCCCCCTGGCCCCTCCCCCCCCTTTGGCCCCTCCCCCTTCCCTGCCTGCCCCCCCCCTGGCCCCTCCCCCCCCCTGGCCCCTCCCCCTTCCGTGTGTGCGTGCTTGCTTGTGTGCGTGCGTGCGTGCGTGCGTGCGTGCGTGCGTGCGTGCGTGCGTACGTACCCCTTCCCCCCCCCCCTGGCCCCTCCCCCCCCCTTTGGCCCCTCCCCCTTCCCTGCCTGCCCCTCCCCCCCCCTGGCCCCTCCCCCCCCCCTGGCCCCTCCCCCCCCCCCCCCTTTGGCCCCTCCCCCTTCCGTGTGTGCGTGCTTGCGTGTGTGCGTGCGTGCGTGCGTGCGTGCGTGCGTACGTACCCCTCCCCCCCCTGGCCCCTCCCCCCCTGGCCCCTCCCCCTTCCCTGCCTGCCCCCCCCCCCCCCGGCCCCTCCCCCTTCCCTGCCCCCCCCCCTGGCCCCTCCCCCCCCCTGGCCCCTCCCCCCCCCCCCCCTTTGGCCCCTCCCCCTTCCGTGTGTGCGTGCTTGCGTGTGTGCGTGCGTGCGTGCGTGCGTGCGTGCGTACGTACCCCTCCCCCCCCTGGCCCCTCCCCCCCTGGCCCCTCCCCCTTCCCTGCCTGCCCCCCCCCCCCCCGGCCCCTCCCCCTTCCCTGCCCCCCCCCCCTGGCCCCTCCCCCCCCCCCCTGGCCCCTCCCCCTTCCGTGCGTGTGTGCGTGCGTGCGTGCGTACCCCTCCCCCCCTGGCCCCTCCCCCCCTGGCCCCTCCCCCCCCCTTTGGCCCCTCCCCCTTCCCTGCCTGCCCCCCCTGGCCCCTCCCCCCCTGGCCCCTCCCCCTTCCCTGCCTGCCCCCCCCCCCCCCGGCCCCTCCCCCTTCCCTGCCCCCCCCCCCTGGCCCCTCCCCCCCCCCCCTGGCCCCTCCCCCTTCCGTGCGTGTGTGCGTGCGTGCGTGCGTACCCCTCCCCCCCTGGCCCCTCCCCCCCTGGCCCCTCCCCCCCCCTTTGGCCCCTCCCCCTTCCCTGCCTGCCCCCCCTGGCCCCTCCCCCCCTGGCCCCTCCCCCTTCCCTGCCTGCCCCCTCCCCCTTCCGTGTGTGCATGCTTGCTTGTGTGCGTGCGTGCGTGCGTGCGTACCCCTCCCCCCCCTGGAGAGAATCAACACCCAACCGCCTGAAGACAGGCCTAGGCTGGAGGAGCCCTGGATGAGGAACAGACCCAGAGAGAGATCTCCCCATCAACCACAGGGAATTCCATACAATCAACGGCCGGACTACAGACCACAGATCCGCCGGAGACAGAAACCTTGGCTGAACAACAGACGGCAGGACCAGCAGTCAGGACATCAGCCAAGAGCCGGAGAGAGACCACACCACCAGACCCGGACGGGTCCAGTAAGATATAACACACACATCGACACACACACACACCACACAGAAAGAGGTGACTTCTTAAAAGCCATCAGGACCATGAACAAATTGATCATAAGTACACATCATCTGCAGAATGTAAATTCTTCGAGCAGACCACCAGCAAGTATAGCAAGGAAAACCCTTGAACTCATTAATTTGATCAAACCAGCTCAACCAACGGATAAAACCACCCTATTACTTGAAGGGATATCCAGACACTGGTGCCATACAACAATCTTAGCCCTAGAGGAACACTACACTACACTGATAAACACAACCAAACAAGAATTAACAGATAACCTAACAGAGGACGAAGAAAAGAAAGCCTTTACCATAGCAATCAGATGGTCTAGAAAAAACTTAGGGAAAAGGTTAAAACAATTAGAGATAAACAAAGCCCAACTTATAATCACACAGCTTAGAACAACTAGAACTGTCATGTCTACCCCATCCCCCCCCACTGTTGTCCCTCTGAATGTCCCCAATTCACCCCCTACCTCCCCCATTCCTGCGATGCATATCTCCACTCCCCCTGCCCCATCTGCTGGTAGAGCACCCCATTGTTCTCCATTACCACACCCCTGTGTATCCTCTGCCCCCCTCTCCCCACCTTCCCTGACCCCCACCCCCTCCTCCCTATGTGCCTTCCCCAAAGTATTGATCACCAGGGCCCCACCGCCAACCCTAATTCAAGTCCAACCTAGAAGAGATCTTTCGGAAGTAGACTTCCCTCGCCTGACCTCACCAATACAGATAAGTACACCGCAGAGGCAAACACGGAGCCAAAAAGACAAGGCCAAGGGAGCCATTCCAGATGACACGCCACAGCCCCAGAGGACGGCCCGCAGCAGGACGGAACCAAGAGAGGAGAGGACCCCACATGGCCAGACCCAGGACACAGAAGCAACCCCTACCTGGACCACGACAGACCCAGGAGAGAACCGAGGACAGGAAACAGACGAACCAGAGATCATGGAGCCAAGGACCCCAGGAGAAGTTTACAGACACATCTCCACACAAAAGAAAAACCAGCGTTGGAGATTACACCCGGAGAAAAACATCGTCATCATAGGAGACTCAAACCTGAGCAATATCCCATCTCTCCTCCCATCTCTCAGACGACAGGATCTACAAGTGGATGGCTACCCAGGAATGAAATTCCAACACACGAAGGTCTTACTGGAGAGAATACCAAGAAACACCACAGTAGCACACTGTATCCTATCCGTTGGGATAAACGAGAGAAGCCAAAATAATCAAAAAACAACACAGAGGGCCTTGAGAGAGACCATCGTAGCAGCACAGAACGCATTTCCAACCGCAAGTATCCATATACCTTTGGTCAACTACTCAAATGGCCTCCCACACAGGGAGAAAGACAACTTAAGAGAATTAAATCGCAATATCACAAATAAAAATAGTTTCCTCCCAAAATTGGATGAAAGGGATTTTAAAGTGGGTCCTGATAACATACATTGGAAAAAAGAGACAGGCAAAGCAATGCTTGAAAATTGGCTTACTAGTTTAAACTTATTGACCCCATAAACCCAGAAAGGAGGGGGAGTAAGTCTAACATAATTAATTTGTCGCATTACTTCCAACCAGACCAACACCAGACCGAACTGCTGGAAAAGGGGCTTTCATTTGTTCCAACTCTGGACATCTACAAACAACAAACCAACAGATTAAAGAAAGACCTTTCCCAGTATCACCGCAGACTGAAACTAGCCACACACTTTGGAATGGACCAGACAGGAGAAATGGTACAGCCATTTCGACCAGGTTCAAACTGGGAACCGGCTGATACGGTACTCCCAAACAGCCTTAAACAACTAATCAAGGATGACCTAAATACGGTAAGACACATTCCAGGGCACATTAAAGAAAAAGATAACCTCACATTAGCACAAACCAGGGCACTTAGAGAACTAATTAACAACAAACAGATCGTAATCAAACCAGCAGACAAAGGCTCCTGCATAGTAATTATGGACAGACACCAATACCTGTTAGAAGGTGAGAGACAGCTTAACAATCGGGATCATTATAGGCCATTAGACCAACCAATTTACCTAGAGACAGCGAAAAAAGCCCAAGCCATTGTTAACAAACTGAGGGAAAAAAGACACATAAATGCCAAGCAACATAAATATTTAATAGGACAGGACAGCCCTCGAGCTAGGATATTTTATCTTTTACCAAAAATACACAAGAGCCCGGATTCATGGACAATACCATATGAAGTTCCACCCGGTAGACCAATTGTGTCGGACTGTGGCAGTGAGACTTATCAGACAGCAGAGTTTATTGAATACTTCCTAAACCCACTGTCGATAAAACACCCCAGTTTTATAAAAGACACTTACGATTTTGTGGACAAAATTAAAACTATTATAGTAGGAAAAGAGGCCTTGTTGTTTTCGATAGACATAGACAGCCTCTACACAAACATTGAGACAGAAGCAGGCCTACTGGCAATTAAAGAAGTATTTAATAAGTACCCAGACACAAATCGACCAGAAGAGGAATTACTCCAATTACTAGACTTAAATCTAACCCAGAATGATTTTTCCTTTAACAACAAATGTTATCTACAAATCAAAGGGACGGCCATGGGAAAGCGATTTGCACCATCTTATGCAAACATTTACATGAGCATATGGGAACAGACAGCACTAGAAAAATGCAGACTTAAACCAACACATTATTATAGATTTCTGGATGATATTTTTGGAATATGGGAACATAGCAAGGAAGATTTCCAGGAATTTATTGATGTTCTTAATAGCCATCACAGATCCATAACGATAAAATTTGTGACACACACTGAAAGGATTGACTTTCTTGATGTAACAATCTTCAAGGGCCCAAACTTTAACACAAATGGGAAACTAGACTTAAAAGTATTCTTTAAAGAAACAGACACCCACGCCCTATTACACAAAACGTCATTCCACCCGACACACTGTTACACAGGGATAGTCAAATCACAACTACTAAGATTCCATAGGATTTGCACGCAAAGAAGTGATTTCAAAATAGCTTGTAAAACACTATTTAAAGCACTTAGACCAAGGGGATACACTAGGACATTCCTCCGGAAAGCTCAAAGTACTTTTTTAGAAATAAGAGTACGAGATCCAGGCCCTAAATTGGCCCTGATAACCAGTTATTCAACACAGAGCACACTAGCCAACAACAGAATAAAAAGGAACTTTGAGAACCGAACGGATGATCTTCTAAAAGATTATAAAATTATATCAGCCTACAGAAAAAACAAAAACCTTAAAGATTATCTAGTACACAGCAAACTAAAAGAAATCAACGCACCAGCACGCGAGGGACCAGAATACTTCAAACCCAAACAATTAGTCAAAAATAGAACTACAAAACGCGTTTTAGAGATTAAACAACGATTAACAAGCAGAACGAGCAACTGCATTTACTTAATCACATGTAACAAATGTGGTTTACAATATGTCGGAGAAACAGGGAAAACAATAGGTACAAGGCTGGGACAACACAGATACAATATTAACAATGGAAGAAAGACAACCACAAGATTTGTGCAACATTTTATGGCTCATGGCATTGAAGCTTTAACATGCACTGGACTGCAACACAATCCCAACTGGACAGTGGGACAAAGACGTTTTAATGAAAAACAGTGGATTAAGAACCTCAACACGGATTTCCCTGGAGGCTTAAACATACCTAAAATCAGATCTTGAACACAACAAAACCTAAACGCAGGATTAAACTGGAGAAATCTAAAAATGATTGGATCAGACTTCCTTCAAATACATGGCGAATACATTTATTCCTTGCACTGTACCTACACATGATGCGACCTGCGGTCGCATCATGGGTAGGCACAGTGCACTGAAGTCTTTCAAATCCCCCCCGAGTTAGTACCTGTAAACCGGAGGAAATTCTTTTATAATTATTATTGATTCTCTATTAGAGACATCTTATCTCTACTAAAACCAAAACCACAAATGAAAAAATCCAGAACAATGGAACACAAACCCATTGATTCTGGTTGGACAGGGTGAAACAATGGCTAAAGAAACCACACCCATCAAAGCTAATTGGCCAAAGACTACTAGGTCACGCCCACCATTAGGAACACATAAAAACCAGGGTGACAGCACAACTAATCATTCTTAACAGAATCTTGCCTGAAGAAGGACCAACCAGTCCGAAATAGCTATAGCATGCATCAGATGAACCACTTGAGAGACCATCGCAGAACTACTGAAGATACACCTCCACCGGGACGATGGCCTGGAAACAAGCCATATCACCAGGAGAGAATCAACACCCAACCGCCTGAAGACAGGCCTAGGCTGGAGGAGCCCTGGATGAGGAACAGACCCAGAGAGAGATCTCCCCATCAACCACAGGGAATTCCATACAATCAACGGCCGGACTACAGACCACAGATCCGCCGGAGACAGAAACCTTGGCTGAACAACAGACGGCAGGACCAGCAGTCAGGACATCAGCCAAGAGCCGGAGAGAGACCACACCACCAGACCCGGACGGGTCCAGTAAGATATAACACACACATCGACACACACACACACCACACAGAAAGAGGTGACTTCTTAAAAGCCATCAGGACCATGAACAAATTGATCATAAGTACACATCATCTGCAGAATGTAAATTCTTCGAGCAGACCACCAGCAAGTATAGCAAGGAAAACCCTTGAACTCATTAATTTGATCAAACCAGCTCAACCAACGGATAAAACCACCCTATTACTTGAAGGGATATCCAGACACTGGTGCCATACAACAATCTTAGCCCTAGAGGAACACTACACTACACTGATAAACACAACCAAACAAGAATTAACAGATAACCTAACAGAGGACGAAGAAAAGAAAGCCTTTACCATAGCAATCAGATGGTCTAGAAAAAACTTAGGGAAAAGGTTAAAACAATTAGAGATAAACAAAGCCCAACTTATAATCACACAGCTTAGAACAACTAGAACTGTCATGTCTACCCCATCCCCCCCCACTGTTGTCCCTCTGAATGTCCCCAATTCACCCCCTACCTCCCCCATTCCTGCTATGCATATCTCCACTCCCCCTGCCCCATCTGCTGGTAGAGCACCCCATTGTTCTCCATTACCACACCCCTGTGTATCCTCTGCCCCCCTCTCCCCACCTTCCCTGACCCCCACCCCCTCCTCCCTATGTGCCTTCCCCAAAGTATTGATCACCAGGGCCCCACCGCCAACCCTAATTCAAGTCCAACCTAGAAGAGATCTTTCGGAAGTAGACTTCCCTCGCCTGACCTCACCAATACAGATAAGTACACCGCAGAGGCAAACACGGAGCCAAAAAGACAAGGCCAAGGGAGCCATTCCAGATGACACGCCACAGCCCCAGAGGACGGCCCGCAGCAGGACGGAACCAAGAGAGGAGAGGACCCCACATGGCCAGACCCAGGACACAGAAGCAACCCCTACCTGGACCACGACAGACCCAGGAGAGAACCGAGGACAGGAAACAGACGAACCAGAGATCATGGAGCCAAGGACCCCAGGAGAAGTTTACAGACACATCTCCACACAAAAGAAAAACCAGCGTTGGAGATTACACCCGGAGAAAAACATCGTCATCATAGGAGACTCAAACCTGAGCAATATCCCATCTCTCCTCCCATCTCTCAGACGACAGGATCTACAAGTGGATGGCTACCCAGGAATGAAATTCCAACACACGAAGGTCTTACTGGAGAGAATACCAAGAAACACCACAGTAGCACACTGTATCCTATCCGTTGGGATAAACGAGAGAAGCCAAAATAATCAAAAAACAACACAGAGGGCCTTGAGAGAGACCATCGTAGCAGCACAGAACGCATTTCCAACCGCAAGTATCCATATACCTTTGGTCAACTACTCAAATGGCCTCCCACACAGGGAGAAAGACAACTTAAGAGAATTAAATCGCAATATCACAAATAAAAATAGTTTCCTCCCAAAATTGGATGAAAGGGATTTTAAAGTGGGTCCTGATAACATACATTGGAAAAAAGAGACAGGCAAAGCAATGCTTGAAAATTGGCTTACTAGTTTAAACTTATTGACCCCATAAACCCAGAAAGGAGGGGGAGTAAGTCTAACATAATTAATTTGTCGCATTACTTCCAACCAGACCAACACCAGACCGAACTGCTGGAAAAGGGGCTTTCATTTGTTCCAACTCTGGACATCTACAAACAACAAACCAACAGATTAAAGAAAGACCTTTCCCAGTATCACCGCAGACTGAAACTAGCCACACACTTTGGAATGGACCAGACAGGAGAAATGGTACAGCCATTTCGACCAGGTTCAAACTGGGAACCGGCTGATACGGTACTCCCAAACAGCCTTAAACAACTAATCAAGGATGACCTAAATACGGTAAGACACATTCCAGGGCACATTAAAGAAAAAGATAACCTCACATTAGCACAAACCAGGGCACTTAGAGAACTAATTAACAACAAACAGATCGTAATCAAACCAGCAGACAAAGGCTCCTGCATAGTAATTATGGACAGACACCAATACCTGTTAGAAGGTGAGAGACAGCTTAACAATCGGGATCATTATAGGCCATTAGACCAACCAATTTACCTAGAGACAGCGAAAAAAGCCCAAGCCATTGTTAACAAACTGAGGGAAAAAAGACACATAAATGCCAAGCAACATAAATATTTAATAGGACAGGACAGCCCTCGAGCTAGGATATTTTATCTTTTACCAAAAATACACAAGAGCCCGGATTCATGGACAATACCATATGAAGTTCCACCCGGTAGACCAATTGTGTCGGACTGTGGCAGTGAGACTTATCAGACAGCAGAGTTTATTGAATACTTCCTAAACCCACTGTCGATAAAACACCCCAGTTTTATAAAAGACACTTACGATTTTGTGGACAAAATTAAAACTATTATAGTAGGAAAAGAGGCCTTGTTGTTTTCGATAGACATAGACAGCCTCTACACAAACATTGAGACAGAAGCAGGCCTACTGGCAATTAAAGAAGTATTTAATAAGTACCCAGACACAAATCGACCAGAAGAGGAATTACTCCAATTACTAGACTTAAATCTAACCCAGAATGATTTTTCCTTTAACAACAAATGTTATCTACAAATCAAAGGGACGGCCATGGGAAAGCGATTTGCACCATCTTATGCAAACATTTACATGAGCATATGGGAACAGACAGCACTAGAAAAATGCAGACTTAAACCAACACATTATTATAGATTTCTGGATGATATTTTTGGAATATGGGAACATAGCAAGGAAGATTTCCAGGAATTTATTGATGTTCTTAATAGCCATCACAGATCCATAACGATAAAATTTGTGACACACACTGAAAGGATTGACTTTCTTGATGTAACAATCTTCAAGGGCCCAAACTTTAACACAAATGGGAAACTAGACTTAAAAGTATTCTTTAAAGAAACAGACACCCACGCCCTATTACACAAAACGTCATTCCACCCGACACACTGTTACACAGGGATAGTCAAATCACAACTACTAAGATTCCATAGGATTTGCACGCAAAGAAGTGATTTCAAAATAGCTTGTAAAACACTATTTAAAGCACTTAGACCAAGGGGATACACTAGGACATTCCTCCGGAAAGCTCAAAGTACTTTTTTAGAAATAAGAGTACGAGATCCAGGCCCTAAATTGGCCCTGATAACCAGTTATTCAACACAGAGCACACTAGCCAACAACAGAATAAAAAGGAACTTTGAGAACCGAACGGATGATCTTCTAAAAGATTATAAAATTATATCAGCCTACAGAAAAAACAAAAACCTTAAAGATTATCTAGTACACAGCAAACTAAAAGAAATCAACGCACCAGCACGCGAGGGACCAGAATACTTCAAACCCAAACAATTAGTCAAAAATAGAACTACAAAACGCGTTTTAGAGATTAAACAACGATTAACAAGCAGAACGAGCAACTGCATTTACTTAATCACATGTAACAAATGTGGTTTACAATATGTCGGAGAAACAGGGAAAACAATAGGTACAAGGCTGGGACAACACAGATACAATATTAACAATGGAAGAAAGACAACCACAAGATTTGTGCAACATTTTATGGCTCATGGCATTGAAGCTTTAACATGCACTGGACTGCAACACAATCCCAACTGGACAGTGGGACAAAGACGTTTTAATGAAAAACAGTGGATTAAGAACCTCAACACGGATTTCCCTGGAGGCTTAAACATACCTAAAATCAGATCTTGAACACAACAAAACCTAAACGCAGGATTAAACTGGAGAAATCTAAAAATGATTGGATCAGACTTCCTTCAAATACATGGCGAATACATTTATTCCTTGCACTGTACCTACACATGATGCGACCTGCGGTCGCATCATGGGTAGGCACAGTGCACTGAAGTCTTTCAAATCCCCCCCGAGTTAGTACCTGTAAACCGGAGGAAATTCTTTTATAATTATTATTGATTCTCTATTAGAGACATCTTATCTCTACTAAAACCAAAACCACAAATGAAAAAATCCAGAACAATGGAACACAAACCCATTGATTCTGGTTGGACAGGGTGAAACAATGGCTAAAGAAACCACACCCATCAAAGCTAATTGGCCAAAGACTACTAGGTCACGCCCACCATTAGGAACACATAAAAACCAGGGTGACAGCACAACTAATCATTCTTAACAGAATCTTGCCTGAAGAAGGACCAACCAGTCCGAAATAGCTATAGCATGCATCAGATGAACCACTTGAGAGACCATCGCAGAACTACTGAAGATACACCTCCACCGGGACGATGGCCTGGAAACAAGCCATATCACCAGGAGAGAATCAACACCCAACCGCCTGAAGACAGGCCTAGGCTGGAGGAGCCCTGGATGAGGAACAGACCCAGAGAGAGATCTCCCCATCAACCACAGGGAATTCCATACAATCAACGGCCGGACTACAGACCACAGATCCGCCGGAGACAGAAACCTTGGCTGAACAACAGACGGCAGGACCAGCAGTCAGGACATCAGCCAAGAGCCGGAGAGAGACCACACCACCAGACCCGGACGGGTCCAGTAAGATATAACACACACATCGACACACACACACACCACACAGAAAGAGGTGACTTCTTAAAAGCCATCAGGACCATGAACAAATTGATCATAAGTACACATCATCTGCAGAATGTAAATTCTTCGAGCAGACCACCAGCAAGTATAGCAAGGAAAACCCTTGAACTCATTAATTTGATCAAACCAGCTCAACCAACGGATAAAACCACCCTATTACTTGAAGGGATATCCAGACACTGGTGCCATACAACAATCTTAGCCCTAGAGGAACACTACACTACACTGATAAACACAACCAAACAAGAATTAACAGATAACCTAACAGAGGACGAAGAAAAGAAAGCCTTTACCATAGCAATCAGATGGTCTAGAAAAAACTTAGGGAAAAGGTTAAAACAATTAGAGATAAACAAAGCCCAACTTATAATCACACAGCTTAGAACAACTAGAACTGTCATGTCTACCCCATCCCCCCCCACTGTTGTCCCTCTGAATGTCCCCAATTCACCCCCTACCTCCCCCATTCCTGCTATGCATATCTCCACTCCCCCTGCCCCATCTGCTGGTAGAGCACCCCATTGTTCTCCATTACCACACCCCTGTGTATCCTCTGCCCCCCTCTCCCCACCTTCCCTGACCCCCACCCCCTCCTCCCTATGTGCCTTCCCCAAAGTATTGATCACCAGGGCCCCACCGCCAACCCTAATTCAAGTCCAACCTAGAAGAGATCTTTCGGAAGTAGACTTCCCTCGCCTGACCTCACCAATACAGATAAGTACACCGCAGAGGCAAACACGGAGCCAAAAAGACAAGGCCAAGGGAGCCATTCCAGATGACACGCCACAGCCCCAGAGGACGGCCCGCAGCAGGACGGAACCAAGAGAGGAGAGGACCCCACATGGCCAGACCCAGGACACAGAAGCAACCCCTACCTGGACCACGACAGACCCAGGAGAGAACCGAGGACAGGAAACAGACGAACCAGAGATCATGGAGCCAAGGACCCCAGGAGAAGTTTACAGACACATCTCCACACAAAAGAAAAACCAGCGTTGGAGATTACACCCGGAGAAAAACATCGTCATCATAGGAGACTCAAACCTGAGCAATATCCCATCTCTCCTCCCATCTCTCAGACGACAGGATCTACAAGTGGATGGCTACCCAGGAATGAAATTCCAACACACGAAGGTCTTACTGGAGAGAATACCAAGAAACACCACAGTAGCACACTGTATCCTATCCGTTGGGATAAACGAGAGAAGCCAAAATAATCAAAAAACAACACAGAGGGCCTTGAGAGAGACCATCGTAGCAGCACAGAACGCATTTCCAACCGCAAGTATCCATATACCTTTGGTCAACTACTCAAATGGCCTCCCACACAGGGAGAAAGACAACTTAAGAGAATTAAATCGCAATATCACAAATAAAAATAGTTTCCTCCCAAAATTGGATGAAAGGGATTTTAAAGTGGGTCCTGATAACATACATTGGAAAAAAGAGACAGGCAAAGCAATGCTTGAAAATTGGCTTACTAGTTTAAACTTATTGACCCCATAAACCCAGAAAGGAGGGGGAGTAAGTCTAACATAATTAATTTGTCGCATTACTTCCAACCAGACCAACACCAGACCGAACTGCTGGAAAAGGGGCTTTCATTTGTTCCAACTCTGGACATCTACAAACAACAAACCAACAGATTAAAGAAAGACCTTTCCCAGTATCACCGCAGACTGAAACTAGCCACACACTTTGGAATGGACCAGACAGGAGAAATGGTACAGCCATTTCGACCAGGTTCAAACTGGGAACCGGCTGATACGGTACTCCCAAACAGCCTTAAACAACTAATCAAGGATGACCTAAATACGGTAAGACACATTCCAGGGCACATTAAAGAAAAAGATAACCTCACATTAGCACAAACCAGGGCACTTAGAGAACTAATTAACAACAAACAGATCGTAATCAAACCAGCAGACAAAGGCTCCTGCATAGTAATTATGGACAGACACCAATACCTGTTAGAAGGTGAGAGACAGCTTAACAATCGGGATCATTATAGGCCATTAGACCAACCAATTTACCTAGAGACAGCGAAAAAAGCCCAAGCCATTGTTAACAAACTGAGGGAAAAAAGACACATAAATGCCAAGCAACATAAATATTTAATAGGACAGGACAGCCCTCGAGCTAGGATATTTTATCTTTTACCAAAAATACACAAGAGCCCGGATTCATGGACAATACCATATGAAGTTCCACCCGGTAGACCAATTGTGTCGGACTGTGGCAGTGAGACTTATCAGACAGCAGAGTTTATTGAATACTTCCTAAACCCACTGTCGATAAAACACCCCAGTTTTATAAAAGACACTTACGATTTTGTGGACAAAATTAAAACTATTATAGTAGGAAAAGAGGCCTTGTTGTTTTCGATAGACATAGACAGCCTCTACACAAACATTGAGACAGAAGCAGGCCTACTGGCAATTAAAGAAGTATTTAATAAGTACCCAGACACAAATCGACCAGAAGAGGAATTACTCCAATTACTAGACTTAAATCTAACCCAGAATGATTTTTCCTTTAACAACAAATGTTATCTACAAATCAAAGGGACGGCCATGGGAAAGCGATTTGCACCATCTTATGCAAACATTTACATGAGCATATGGGAACAGACAGCACTAGAAAAATGCAGACTTAAACCAACACATTATTATAGATTTCTGGATGATATTTTTGGAATATGGGAACATAGCAAGGAAGATTTCCAGGAATTTATTGATGTTCTTAATAGCCATCACAGATCCATAACGATAAAATTTGTGACACACACTGAAAGGATTGACTTTCTTGATGTAACAATCTTCAAGGGCCCAAACTTTAACACAAATGGGAAACTAGACTTAAAAGTATTCTTTAAAGAAACAGACACCCACGCCCTATTACACAAAACGTCATTCCACCCGACACACTGTTACACAGGGATAGTCAAATCACAACTACTAAGATTCCATAGGATTTGCACGCAAAGAAGTGATTTCAAAATAGCTTGTAAAACACTATTTAAAGCACTTAGACCAAGGGGATACACTAGGACATTCCTCCGGAAAGCTCAAAGTACTTTTTTAGAAATAAGAGTACGAGATCCAGGCCCTAAATTGGCCCTGATAACCAGTTATTCAACACAGAGCACACTAGCCAACAACAGAATAAAAAGGAACTTTGAGAACCGAACGGATGATCTTCTAAAAGATTATAAAATTATATCAGCCTACAGAAAAAACAAAAACCTTAAAGATTATCTAGTACACAGCAAACTAAAAGAAATCAACGCACCAGCACGCGAGGGACCAGAATACTTCAAACCCAAACAATTAGTCAAAAATAGAACTACAAAACGCGTTTTAGAGATTAAACAACGATTAACAAGCAGAACGAGCAACTGCATTTACTTAATCACATGTAACAAATGTGGTTTACAATATGTCGGAGAAACAGGGAAAACAATAGGTACAAGGCTGGGACAACACAGATACAATATTAACAATGGAAGAAAGACAACCACAAGATTTGTGCAACATTTTATGGCTCATGGCATTGAAGCTTTAACATGCACTGGACTGCAACACAATCCCAACTGGACAGTGGGACAAAGACGTTTTAATGAAAAACAGTGGATTAAGAACCTCAACACGGATTTCCCTGGAGGCTTAAACATACCTAAAATCAGATCTTGAACACAACAAAACCTAAACGCAGGATTAAACTGGAGAAATCTAAAAATGATTGGATCAGACTTCCTTCAAATACATGGCGAATACATTTATTCCTTGCACTGTACCTACACATGATGCGACCTGCGGTCGCATCATGGGTAGGCACAGTGCACTGAAGTCTTTCAAATCCCTCCCCCTGCCTGGCCCCTCCCCCTTCCTGGCCCCTCCCCCTGCCTGGCTGGCCCCTCCCCCTCCCCCTGCCTGGCCCCTCCCCTTCCTACTCTCCCCCTGCCTGGCCCCTCCCCCTTCCTGGCCCCTCCCCCTCCCCCTGTCTGGCCCCTCCCCTTCCCCTTGCCTGGCCCCTCCCCTTCCTACTCTCCCCCTTCCTGCCCCCCCCCCTCCCCCTGTCTGGCCCCTCCCCCTTCTGGCCCCTCCCCCTCCCCTGCCTGGCCCCTCCCCCTTCCTGGCCCCTCCCCCTCCCCATGTCTGGCACCTCCCCTTCCCCTGGCCTGGCCCCTCCCCTTCCTACTCTCCCCCTGTCTGGCCCCTCCCCCTTCCTGGCCCCTCCCCCTCCCCATGTCTGGCCCCTCCCCTTCCCCTTGCCTGGCCCCTCCCCTTCCTACTCTCCCCCTGTCTGGCCCCTCCCCCTTCTGGCCCCTCCCCCTCCCCCTTCTGGCCCCTCCCCCTCCCCCTCCCCCTGCCTGGCCCCTCCCCTTCCCCCTGCCTGGCCCCTCCCCCTGCCTGGCCCCTCCCCCTGCCTGGCCCCTCCCCCTGCCTGGCCCCTCCCCCTGCCTGGCTGGCCCCTCCCCCTCCCCTGCCTGGCCCCTCCCCCTTCCTGGCCCCTCCCCCTCCCCATGTCTGGCACCTCCCCTTCCCCTGGCCTGGCCCCTCCCCTTCCTACTCTCCCCCTGTCTGGCCCCTCCCCCTCCTGGCCCCTCCCCCTCCCCCTTCTGGCCCCTCCCCCTCCCCCTGCCTGGCCCCTCCCCTTCCCCCTGCCTGGCCCCTCCCCCTCCCCCTTCCTGGCCCCTCCCCTTCCCCTTGCCTGGCCCCTCCCCTTCCTACTCTCCCCCTGCCTGGCCCCTCCCCCTCCCCCTGCCTGGCCCCTCCCCCTTCCTGGCCCCTCCCCTTCCCCTTGCCTGGCCCCTCCCCTTCCTACTCTCCCCCTGCCTGGCCCCTCCCCCTCCCT
The DNA here is from genome assembly GCF_964188405.1 of Protomyctophum parallelum. Taxonomy (NCBI): domain Eukaryota; kingdom Metazoa; phylum Chordata; class Actinopteri; order Myctophiformes; family Myctophidae; genus Protomyctophum; species Protomyctophum parallelum. Next base: position 3,169,311 of record NC_139710.1, on the reverse strand, counting down.
CTGCCTGGCCCCTCCCCCTGCCTGGCCCCTCCCCTTGCCCTCTTGCTTAATTGATTAATTGATTAATTGATTCATTAGTTAATTGCTTAATTGCTTAATTGATTAATTAAAATGGCTTAATTGCTAAATTGCTAAATTGATTGATTAAAAATGCTTAATTGATTAATTGCTTTATTGCTAAATTGATTAATTGATTAATTAAAAATGCTTAATTGCTTAATTGCTTAATTGCTTAATTGCTTAATTGCTTAATTGATTAATTAAAAATGCTTAATTGCTTAATTGGGGGGGAAGGGGCCAGGCAGGGGGAGGGGCCAGGCAGGGGGAGGGGGAGGGGCCAGGCAGGGGGCGGGGCCAGGCAGGGGGAGGGGGGCAGGCAGGGGGAGGGGCCAGGCAGGGGGGAGGGGGAGGGGCCAGGCAAGGGGGAGGGGCCAGGCAAGGGGAGGGGTCAGGCAGGGAAGGTGGAGGGGCCAGGCGGGGGGGCAGGCAGGGAAGGGGGAGGGGCCAAGCACGCACGCAGGGGGAGGGGCCAGGCAGGGAAGGGGGAGGGGGCAGGCAAGGGGGAGGGGCCAGGCAGGGAAGGGGGAGGGGCCAAGCACGCACGCAGGGGGGGGGGCCAGGCAGAGAAGGGGGAGGGGCCAGGCAGGGGGAGGGGCAGGCAGGGAAGGGGGAGGGCAGGCAGGGAAGGGGGAGGGGCCAGGCAGGGAAGGGGAGGGGCCAGGGGGGGGAGGGGCCAGGCGGGGGGGCAGGCAGGGAAGGGGGAGGGGGCAGGCAAGGGGGAGGGGCCAGGCAGGGAAGGGGGAGGGGCCAGGGGGGGGCAGGCGGGGGGGCAGGCAGGGAAGGGGGAGGGGCCAAGCACGCACGCAGGGGGAGGGGTCAGGCAGGGAAGGGGGAGGGGCAGGCAGGGAAGGGGGAGGGGCCAGGGGGGGAGGGGCCAGGCAGGGGGAGGGGCCAGGCAGGGGAAGCGTAGGAAGTGGAGGGGCAAGGGGAGGGGAGGGGCCAGGCAGGTGGAGGGGGAGGGGCCAGGCAGGGGGAGGGGGAGAGGCCAGGAAGGGCGAGGGGGCAGGAAGGGGGAGGGGCCAGGCAGGGGGAGGGGCCAGGAAGGGGGAGGGGCCAGGAAGGGGGAGGGGCCAGGGGGGAGGGGCCAGGCGGGGGAGCAGGCGGGGAGGGGGAGGGGCCAGGGGGGGGAAGGGGAGGGGCCAGGAAGGGGGAGGGGCCAGGCAGGGGGAGGGGCCAGGCAGGGGGAAGGGGAGGGGCCAGGCAGGGGGAGGGGGAGGGGCCAGAAGGGGGAGGGGGAGGGGCCAGAAGGGGGAGGGGCCAGACAGGGGGAGAGTAGGAAGGGGAGGGGCCAGGCAAGGGGAAGGGGAGGGGCCAGACATGGGGAGGGGGAGGGGCCAGGAAGGGGGAGGGGCAGGCAGGGAAGGGGGAGGGCAGGCAGGGAAGGGGCCAGGCAGGGAAGGGGGAGGGACCAGGGGGCGGGGGGCAGGCAGGGAAGGGGGAGGGGCCAAGCACGCACGCAGGGGGAGGGGCCAGGCAGGGAAGGGGGAGGGGCCAGGCAGGGGGAGGGGCCAGGCAATTAAGCATTTTTAAACAAGCCACACCCACAAACAAAGCCTCACCCACAAACAATCAAGCCACACCCACAAACAATCAAGCCACGCCCACAAACAATCAAGCCACGCCCACAAACAAGCCACGCCCACAAGCAAACAAGCCACGCCCACAAACAAGCCACAGGCAGGGGGAGGGGGGCCAGGCTGGGGAGGGGGAGGGGCCAGGAAGGGGGAGGGGGAGGGGCCAGGAAGGGGGAGGGGGAGGGGCCAGGCAGGGGAGGGGCCAGGCAGGGGGAGGGGCCAGGCAGGGGGAGGGGCCAGGAAGGGGGAGGGGAGGGGCCAGGCAAGGGGAAGGGGAGGGGCCAGGCAGGGGAGGGGGAGGGGCAGGCAAGGGGGAGGGGCCAGGCAGGGAAGGGGGAGGGGCCATGGGGGGGGAGGGGCCAGGCGGGGGGGGGCAGGCAGGGAAGGGGGAGGGGCCAGGCAGGGGGGAGGGGCCAGGCAATTAAGCATTTTTAAACAAGCCACACCCACAAACAAAGCCTCACCCACAAACAATCAAGCCACACCCACAAACAATCAAGCCACGCCCACAAACAATCAAGCCACGCCCACAACAAGCCACGCCCACAAGCAAACAAGCCACGACCACAAACAAGCCACAGGCAGGGGGAGGGGGAGGGGCCAGGCTGGGGAGGGGGAGGGGCCAGGAAGGGGGAGGGGCCAGGAAGGGGGAGGGGCCAGGCAGGGAAGGGGGAGGGACCAGGGGGCGGGGGGCAGGCAGGGAAGGGGGAGGGGCCAAGCACGCACGCAGGGGGAGGGGCCAGGGCCAGGCAGAGAAGGGGGAGGGGCCAGGCAGGGAAGGGGGAGGGCAGGCAGGGAAGGGGGAGGGGCCAGGCAGGGAAGGGGGAGGGACCAGGGGGCGGGGGCAGGCAGGGAAGGGGGAGGGGCCAAGCACGCACGCAGGGGGAGGGGCCAGGGCCAGGCAGAGAAGGGGGAGGGGCCAGGCAGGGAAGGGGGAGGGGCCATGCAGGGAAGGGGGAGGGGCCAGGCAGGGGGAGGGGCCAGGAAGGGGGAGGGGAGGGGCCAGGCAAGGGGAAGGGGAGGGGCCAGGCAGGGGAGGGGCCAGGCAGGGGGAGGGGCCAGGCAGGGGGAGGGGCCAGGAAGGGGGAGGGGAGGGGCCAGGCAAGGGGAAGGGGAGGGGCCAGGCAGGGGAGGGGGAGGGGCAGGCAGGCAAGGGGGAGGGGCCAGGCAGGGAAGGGGGAGGGGCCATGGGGGGGAGGGGCCAGGCGGGGGGGGGCAGGCAGGGAAGGGGGAGGGGCCAGGCAGGGGGGAGGGGCCAGGCAATTAAGCATTTTTAAACAAGCCACACCCACAAACAAAGCCTCACCCACAAACAATCAAGCCACACCCACAAACAATCAAGCCACGCCCACAAACAATCAAGCCACGCCCACAACAAGCCACGCCCACAAGCAAACAAGCCACGCCCACAAACAAGCCACAGGCAGGGGGAGGGGGAGGGGCCAGGCTGGGGAGGGGGAGGGGCCAGGAAGGGGGAGGGGCCAGGAAGGGGGAGGGGCCAGGCAGGGAAGGGGGAGGGGCCAAGCACGCACGCAGGGGGAGGGGCCAGGGCCAGGCAGAGAAGGGGGAGGGGCCAGGCAGGGAAGGGAGAGGGCAGGCAGGGAAGGGGGAGGGGCCAGGCAGGGAAGGGGGAGGGACCAGGGGGGCGGGGGCAGGCAGGGAAGGGGGAGGGGCCAAGCACGCACGCAGGGGGAGGGGCCAGGGCCAGGCAGAGAAGGGGGAGGGGCCAGGCAGGGAAGGGGGAGGGGCCATGCAGGGAAGGGGGAGGGGCCAGGCAGGGGGAGGGGCCAGGAAGGGGGAGGGGAGGGGCCAGGCAAGGGGAAGGGGAGGGGCCAGGCAGGGGGAGGGGAGGGGCCAGGCAAGGGGAAGGGGAGGGGCCAGGCAGGGGAGGGGGAGGGGCAGGCAGGCAAGGGGGAGGGGCCAGGCAGGGGAGGGGCCAGGCAGGGGGAGGGGCCAGGCAGGGGGAGGGGCCAGGAAGGGGGAGGGGAGGGGCCAGGCAAGGGGAAGGGGAGGGGCCAGGCAGGGGAGGGGGAGGGGCAGGCAGGCAAGGGGGAGGGGCCAGGCAGGGAAGGGGGAGGGGCCATGGGGGGGAGGGGCCAGGCGGGGGGGGGGGCAGGCAGGGAAGGGGGAGGGGCCAGGCAGGGGGGAGGGGCCAGGCAATTAAGCATTTTTAAACAAGCCACACCCACAAACAAAGCCTCACCCACAAACAATCAAGCCACACCCACAAACAATCAAGCCACGCCCACAAACAATCAAGCCACGCCCACAACAAGCCACGCCCACAAACAAGCCACAGGCAGGGGGAGGGGGAGGGGCCAGGCTGGGGAGGGGGAGGGGCCAGGAAGGGGGAGGGGCCAGGAAGGGGGAGGGGCCAGGCAGGGAAGGGGGAGGGACCAGGGGGCGGGGGGCAGGCAGGGAAGGGGGAGGGGCCAAGCACGCACGCAGGGGGAGGGGCCAGGGCCAGGCAGAGAAGGGGGAGGGGCCAGGCAGGGAAGGGGGAGGGCAGGCAGGGAAGGGGGAGGGGCCAGGCAGGGAAGGGGGAGGGACCAGGGGGGCGGGGGCAGGCAGGGAAGGGGGAGGGGCCAAGCACGCACGCAGGGGGAGGGGCCAGGGCCAGGCAGAGAAGGGGGAGGGGCCAGGCAGGGAAGGGGGAGGGGCCATGCAGGGAAGGGGGAGGGGCCAGGCAGGGGGAGGGGCCAGGAAGGGGGAGGGGAGGGGCCAGGCAAGGGGAAGGGGAGGGGCCAGGCAGGGGAGGGGGAGGGGCAGGCAGGCAAGGGGGAGGGGCCAGGCAGGGAAGGGGGAGGGGCCATGGGGGGGAGGGGCCAGGCGGGGGGGGGGGCAGGCAGGGAAGGGGGAGGGGCCAGGCAGGGGGGAGGGGCCAGGCAATTAAGCATTTTTAAACAAGCCACACCCACAAACAAAGCCTCACCCACAAACAATCAAGCCACACCCACAAACAATCAAGCCACGCCCACAAACAATCAAGCCACGCCCACAACAAGCCACGCCCACAAGCAAACAAGCCACGCCCACAAACAAGCCACAGGCAGGGGGAGGGGGAGGGGCCAGGCTGGGGAGGGGGAGGGGCCAGGAAGGGGGAGGGGCCAGGGGGGCGGGGGGCAGGCAGGGAAGGGGGAGGGGCCAAGCACGCACGCAGGGGGAGGGGCCAGGCAAGGGGGAGGGGCCAGGCAGGGAAGGGGGAGGGGCCAGGGGGGGCAGGCGGGGGGGGAGGCAGGGAAGGGGGAGGGGCCAAGCACGCACGCAGGGGGAGGGGCCAGGCAGAGAAGGGGGAGGGGCCAGGCAGGGAAGGGGAGGGGCCAGGCAAGGGGGAGGGGCCAGGCAGGGAAGGGGGAGGGACCAGGGGGGCGGGGGCAGGCAGGGAAGGGGGAGGGGCCAGGCACGCACGCACGCACGCACGCACAGGCAGGGAAGGGGGAGGGGCCAGGCAAGGGGGAGGGGCCAGGCAGGGAAGGGGGAGGGGCCAGGTGGGGGGGGAGGGGCCAGGCAGGGAAGGGGGAGGGGCCAGGCACGCACGCACGCACGCACAGGCAGGGAAGGGGGAGGGGCCAGGCAAGGGGGAGGGGCCAGGCAGGGAAGGGGGAGGGGCCAGGTGGGGGGGGGGAGGGGCCAGGCAGGGAAGGGGGAGGGGCCAGGCACGCACGCACGCACGCACGCACGCACAGGCAGGGAAGGGGGAGGGGCCAGGCAAGGGGGGGAGGGGCCAGGCAGGGAAGGGGGAGGGGCCAGGCGGGGGGGGGGAGGGGCCAGGCAGGGAAGGGGGAGGGGCCAGGCAGGGGGAAGAGGAGGGGCCAGGCAGGGAAGGGGGAGGGGGGCTGGGGACAGGAAGTAAGCTATTACACCCACTTCCTGACGTCCTAGAGAGACGGGACCACCACCGTTGCAATCGGGGCAAAAAAGTGAGTCTGGGGAACCCGCTCCCGTTGCTCAAAGACACTCCTAGGGTCTAGGGTCAAGGGTTGACCTTTGAAAGGCTTCGTTTCGGGCCTTGTGCTTTTAAAAATCTATAAAATATTCAGATAAAATCCTGTCTCTACAAACAAGACTGTTTCTGAATGTTTGAAGCATGCCGAATCCAATGGAATGGGTTTCGTAGCCCTACGACATTGCCAACTCTCCGCCAAATCAAAAGAGACACGTTTTTTTTGCCCCAAAAGCTCAATTAATTAAATAATTTTTCAAACACCACTTTTTCCGACTCACTTTTTCCAGCTGGATCTAATGAAATTGGTCCCGTTGAAGAAAAATGTTTTGTTATTTGTCTAACCACTTTAACGCTTATAAGTCAAAAACCCTTATATATTACGGGCCCATCTTTTAGTATGTTATATAGCTTGTCAAGACGAACAATCTGATATGTGGTTCATATGTGGTTCTCCACACACGGTCGTGTAATTCCTAACCCTAGGGTTACACTTTGAGGCGCGATAGCTCCTCCCACAAACGTCGAAAATGGGCGTGCCTTGCATCCACGCGTAGCTATCGATTAGACGAACGTGCTGATATGTGTCTCCCCGCGCACGGATGTGTGGTTCTCAAATTTTAAAATTTCAATTCCCCCTTCAATACACTGTCAGCTTCACCATGTCTATAAGGCTTCCGCTTTACACATGATAGTTGGAAAACTTTTGCTACGGGTGTCGCACGACAATGGCGGACATATCAGAGCGAAGATCTCGAAAAACTGAACACACCCATGTAAATTACTTGGCTGACGGACTTATCGTTCTCGAGCTATCGCGCGTTGAAAACTAACCAATTAACTAGCCAATTAAGATAACCGTAAGTCCCTGTGCTGGGAAACACATATCGGCGTGTTCGGCTCGTCGTGCTGAGTCCGAAAATGGTCTCGGTTTTTTCCAGAAGGTTTCGGGGGGCTGGGGACAGGAAGTAGCCGTTTACACCCACTTCCTGACGTCGTAGAGAGATGAGACCACCACCATTGGAATCGGGGCAAAAAAGTAAGTGGGAATACATGCCCCTTGATTAGAAAAAATAATAGGAAATATCTTCTTTTTGGATGCATTGGTGCCATTTTTACAAACTTTGGCGCCCTTTTTCACCACTTTCCCAACGTCAGACAGTCTCGTCGTTGATATATTCGGATTCAGCGGGAAAAAGTGAGTCTAGAAAGGTATTTTAAAAAGAAAATGCACAACACTCCCTGTAGTTTAACCGTTAGCGCCACCTTTAGGCCCTTTCCCAAAGTCGTTTTGTTTCAAACAAGACATACTTTTGTTCAGAAGGTGAAGCTGAATCTGGGGAACCCACTCCCGTCGCTCAAAGACACTCCTAAGGTCTAGGGTCAAGGTGTGACCTTAGACAGGCTTCGTATGCGGCCTCCCAGCTCTAAAATCAATAACATATTCAGAAAAAATCCTGTTTCCACAAACAATACTGTTTCTGAATGTTTGAAGCATGCCGAATCCAATGGAAGGGGTCTCTAAGCTCTACGGCACTTCTAACTATCCACAAAATCAAAAGAGACACGTTTTTTCAGCCCCAAAAGCTCAAATAATTTATTTATTTTTCAAACACCACTTTTTCTGACTCACTTTTTCCAGCTGGATTTAATGGAATTGGTCCCATTGAAAGAAAATGTTTCGTTATTTGTCTAACCTCTCTAAGGCTTCTAAGCTACTGGATATTAAGGGCCCATACAAACTTTGGCGCCCTTTTTCACCACTTTCCTGAGGTCAGACAGTCTCGTCATTGCAATATTCTGATTCAGCGTAAGAAAGTGAGTCTAGAGAGGTACCTTTTAAAAAAAATAGCAGATCTACAAGCTCATAGTGCGAGTGGTGCGCTACGAGCTTGTAGGTCTGCTATTTTTGAAAAACACACACACACACACACACACACACACACACACACACACACACACACACACACACACAGACAGACAGACAGACAGACAGACAGACAGACAGACAGACAGACAGACAGACAGACAGACAGACAGACAGACAGACAGACAGACAGACAGACAGACAGACAGACAGACAGACAGACAGACAGACAGACGCATGCACATATAGTAGGCTATTCTTTATTCAATTGTATGCATTGCAATTATTTGAAAACAAGACTTTTCAGAAAACCGTGTATTCATATTAGATGTTAAATAATTGGATGGCCAAAACAAATTTATGTTTTATGTTTTACTTTTGGCTGTCTGCTAATCACAAGGTAATTTTCTGCCTGTAGCACTTTGAGATTTGTTTCAAATGTAAAGTGCGTTATAAATACAATTTATTATTATTATTATTATTATTAAATATCTCATATTGCTTTCTCTAGCCCCCCCCTCTCTGTGTCTGTGTAACCCGGTTGGGTATATAATATTTTTTGGTTTCATGTTTTCTGTTTAAAAACGTTTTTGTTACTTCATAACTCATTTTTTAGGAGTTTGTTTTGTCTTGTTTTAAAAGAAAGCACTCATGGGGTTAACATTGTGTCTGGAACAGGGGGAGTGTGCTGCTGACGGACCGGCAGGAAGTGAACACCAGAGAGGATGTTGTTGCTCCATAAGAGGAGGGTGGCTGTAGCAAAGCAGTGATTCAGATAAACTGTGTCTTATATTCTCTAGTCTGCATTGCACAAACCTGCATGCACAGGCTGTGTCTCCAGAGAGTTTACACAACAATCAGAGAGGACAGTCATCATGTTTGGAGAAGCAACTGAATGTCTCCACGGAATGCAGTGACAGTGACTGTCTTTGTGTTGAGATGCTAACGCTAATGCTAACGCTAGCTCAGTGAGGTTAGTGGGATGAGAGGAGACTGTCTGTCTGTCTGTCTGTCTGTCTGTCTGTCTGTCTGTCTGTCTGTCTGTCTGTCTGTCTGTCTGTCTGTCTGTCTGTAGGATAATGCATCTCACAGGTCTGTCTGTTTGATTTTTTAAAAAGATTTTTCAATAGCTAAAGCACAACAAAAGGGGTTCCCCATTGTAGCTCTGCTATTTTTGAAAAACCTAAGACACTTTTAGAATCTGATCTCAGGTCAGAATGGGTAATTAATGAAACTGTCAGGATGTAGAGGACATTTTTAGAATCTGATCTCAGGTCAGAATGGGTTAAGCTGTATGCCTCACTGTGTGGAGTCTGGAATCATTATTTTGTGTAAGGCAACATCAAGGCTTGACTTAAACATTACTTTCCCAACTTTGTAAAACAAAATGTAACACAGGCACAGATATAAATGCACTGAATGATTTATTAAATAACTGTGCAACAATTAGACCAGGTTAATGTGTGAGCAGGCTAGCCTGGCTGCATTCCACATGTTATACTGTCAATACTACACTGCTGTGTCACAGAGGAGTTGTTTTCATACTGTAATTAACAAGGAGAGCAGCGGTTGTAAAAAAGCTCATCAGAGAAAACGATGGATTGTGAATTTGTTTTTTAAATCATTCTGACCTGAGATCAGATTCATACGAGGTTTCCACTGGGACACACACACTGGTCTGATGAACCCATTCTGACCTGAGATCAGATTGTAGAAATGTCAGACGTTCTTCGATTCTTTCAAAAATAGCAGACCTACAAGCTCGTATCGCGCCACTCGGTGGCGCGCTACGAGCTTGTAGATCGGCTATTTTTCAATAGCCGATCTACAAGCTCGTATCGCGCCACCGAGTGGCGCGATACGAGCTTGTAGGTCTGCTGTCTGTCTGTCTGTCTGTCTGTGTGTGTGTGTGTGTGATTCTTTTTTTAATAGCAGACTTACAAGCTCGTAGCGCGCCACCGAGTGGCGCCATATGAGCTTGTAGGTCTGCTATCTGTCTGTCTGTCTGTCTGTCTGTGTGTGTGAGATTTTTTTTTAAATAGCAGACTTACAAGCTCGTAGCGCGCCACCGAGTGGCGCGCTACGATCTTGTAGGTCTGCTATCTGTCTGTCTGTCTGTCTGTCTGCTGCTATGGTGCACGTTGGCTCATTTAGTGCATGGTGGTTCTCAAACCTTTTTAAATTCAAGGGCCCCCATAACTCTTAGAGGTACCATACCCATTTGGAAACCACTCAAGGACACTTTGAGACCCACTGGTGTAGCAGAGGGTTTCCAGTGAGCCAACATGCACAATAGCAGCACTCAAGACAATCTTTGTCTTGTTGGTTGATAAAGTACTCCTGATAAAGTACTCCTGATAAAGTACTCCTGACTGTAACGTAGCTTCTCTGCTCTCCTCTCCTGTACAGCGGTGAAGTTTGGTCGAATGTCCAAGAAGCAGCGAGACAGCCTCTACGCGGAGGTCCAGAAACACAGGCTTCAACAAGCACAAGCACAGGGTCAGGCGGCCCACCTCCTGCACTCCCACCCTGGCCTGAGCGGCCAGACGCCCGGGGAGGCGTCCTATCTCTCCGCCCAGTATGGCCTCTCCGCTACGGGCCTCACGGAGCTCCACCATGAGCTGGGAGGATATCTGGAGCAGCGCTCCCCTGGGGAAGGTTCAGCATCCTCCAAGGTCTGTCATTTGTCATGTGGATCCCTTTAATGGTAATTTGGAATGTTTTGTTTTTGTTTTTATTTTAAACCATGGTGTGAAATTATGCACCATTCACAACCAGTTTACTACGGAGCCCGTGAATGGCCATGAATTCAAAATATATTTTATCTTGTACGTACAAGATAATATCTCGTCCGTACAAGATATTATCTCGTACGTACAAGATAAAATATATTTTGAATGCATGGCCATTCAGGGGCTCCGTAGTTTTCAGTTCAACAGCATTTTATTAATTATTCAAGTTTCACCGTATTTCTTTTAGGTTGGGATGTGTTAAAACACCTTGAGGGCCCTATTTAATCCATTAATAAAATGTGCCCATCGTCAGCAAGCGCCTCTAGGCTGTAGAGCGATGCCATCAGTTTTCATATAGCACTAATTTGAGATTATCAATCTCCGTCTCGGGGCACATGACCGTGCACTTGAACTTGACGGTCATGGGCCCCGATGGTGTTAATTGTGCCCCAATATTTCCCCGAATGAATGAGGTATTTGGTATCGGCATAATACTTTTACGGTTCAGTTTTCCATAGCTTTACTTGATTGGCGCAAAAGATGTGTCTTGGATCGTAATTGCATTAAGCCAAGCCAAGCCAAGCCAAGGAACGTCAGGTTACGTTTTGAGCACTATAACCCCCTGTGCCAGGACGTCAATAGAAACGCTGGCACCTGGTCTGCGTTTCTATTGTAATGTATTGGCATGGATTGTGTTTTAACCCATTTTGCGCGGGCACCCCTTTTGGTGTTAGCATTACGTTCTGCTTTAGCTATTGAAAAATACTACAAGCTCATAGCGCGCCACCGAGTGGCGCGCTATGAGCTTGTAGGTCTGCTACTTTTTTGAAAAATCGAAGAGCGACTGACATAGAAACATAGCTTTTTCAGAAAACTGTCAGGATGTAGAAGACATTTTTAGAATCTGATCTCAGGTCAGAATGGGTTAATAAAATGTAGGCTTTAGCACTAAATCATTGATCAGCATTAGTCTATCAAATGTACCGTAGGTCCTGGTTCACTTATTTGACTGACTGCTGTATATAAACGCCACACTGATGCTTTTCAAAGTGGGGGGGGCAGCCAGGGTGTGCAAGAGATAAGGAGCCAATTAAAAAAAGGCTCCAATAAGCCGTCGCTGCGTGACGTGTCGAGACGTTGTAGATCGGCTATTTTCAACATTTCTTTCTCCTACTTTTTATGGTTATTTCTTTAAACCATTCTGACCTGAGATCAGATTCATACGAGGATTCCACTGGACACACACTGGTCTGATGAACCCATTCTGACCTGAGATCAGATTCATACGAGGTTTCCACTGGACACACACTGGTCTGATGAACCCATTCTGACCTGAGATCAGATTCTAGAAATGTCAGTTGCTCTTCGATTTTTCAAAAATAGCAGACCTACAAGCTCGTAGCGCGCCACTCGGTGGCGCGCTACGAGCTTGTAGATCTGCTATTTTTCAATAGCTAAAGCATAACATGATGCTAACACCAAAATGGGTTCCCGTTCAGAATGGATTAATATGTTATTACCGTACATAATAATAATAATAATAATAATACATAAATAAAAAATACTTGGGCAAATTAGTAGCCCATACCTTTGCAGGATCAAGTGTGCATAATTTGCAATGTTTTCACCCCATTCTTAACTGGTTTGTTAAACAAGTGCGAGGTAGCCTAGGATCATTTAGTCTTCGGTGACATCATGTTTTAGAGACATTTGGTCGTGTGTATGCGTGCGTGTGTTTGTGTGTGCGTGCGCTCCAGCCTTGAGGCCTCATCCTGTTTAGCCTGTTCTTAGTAGTAAAGTCAGGAGGTTAAAACAAACCGAGACTGGAGACAATGTTTACACTTTACTCTTCAGATGTCTTACTACATTTTCAGACAAAAATAAATAATACATGCATTCTATTAACCCATTCTGACCTGAGATCATATTCATACGAGGTTTCCACGGGACACACACTGGTCTGATGAACCCATTCTGACCTGAGATCAGATTCTAAAAATGTCAGTCGCTCTTCAATTTAAAAAAAAATAGCAGACCTACAAGCTCGTATCGCGCCACTCGGTGGCGCGATATGAGCTTGTAGATCTGCTATTTTTCAATAGCTAAAGCATAACATGATGCCAACACCAAAATGGGTGCGTTTTCAATAGCTAAAGCATAACATGATGCCAACACCAAAATGGGTGCGTTTTCAATAGCTAAAGCACGACATGATGCCAACACCAAAATGGGTGCGTTTTCAATAGCTAAAGCACGACATGATGCCAACACCAAAATGGGTGCGTTTTCAATAGCTAAAGCACGACATGATGCCAACACCAAAATGGGTGCGTTTTCAATAGCTAAAGCACGACATGACGCCAACACCAAAATGGGTGCGTTTTCAATAGCTAAAGCACGACATGATGCCAACACCAAAATGGGTGCGTTTTCAATAGCTAAAGCACGACATGATGCCAACACCAAAATGGGTGCGTTTTCAATAGCTAAAGCACGACATGATGCCAACACCAAAATGGGTGCGTTTTCAATAGCTAAAGCACGACATGATGCCAACACCAAAATGGGTGCGTTTTCAATAGCTAAAGCACGACATGATGCCAACACCAAAATGGGTGCGTTTTCAATAGCTAAAGCACGACATGATGCCAACACCAAAATGGGTGCGTTTTCAATAGCTAAAGCACGACATGATGCCAACACCAAAATGGGTGCGTTTTCAATAGCTAAAGCACGACATGATGCCAACACCAAAATGGGTGCGTTTTCAATAGCTAAAGCACGACATGATGCCAACACCAAAATGGGTGCGTTTTCAATAGCTAAAGCACGACATGATGCCAACACCAAAATGGGTGCGTTTTCAATAGCTAAAGCACGACATGATGCCAACACCAAAATGGGTGCGTTTTCAATAGCTAAAGCACGACATGATGCCAACACCAAAATGGGTGCGTTTTCAATAGCTAAAGCACGACATGATGCCAACACCAAAATGGGTGCGTTTTCAATAGCTAAAGCACGACATGATGCAAACACCAAAATGGGTGCGTTTTCAATAGCTAAAGCACGACATGATGCCAACACCAAAATGGGTGCGTTTTCAATAGCTAAAGCACGACATGATGCCAACACCAAAATGGGTGCGTTTTCAATAGCTAAAGCACGACATGATGCCAACACCAAAATGGGTGCGTTTTCAATAGCTAAAGCACGACATGATGCCAACACCAAAATGGGTGCGTTTTCAATAGCTAAAGCACGACATGATGCCAACACCAAAATGGGTGCGTTTTCAATAGCTAAAGCACGACATGATGCCAACACCAAAATGGGTGCGTTTTCAATAGCTAAAGCACGACATGATGCCAACACCAAAATGGGTGCGTTTTCAATAGCTAAAGCACGACATGATGCTAACACCAAAATGGGTTCCCGTTCCGAATGGGTTAAATTGTATTGTTGAGATGCACTGTGACGAGTAGATATGATTTACCTCGGTGGTACAGCTTTGTTCTGTTTTACCTTTACCTTCCTATATCTTGTTAATGAGAAATGTGGCCTCGGTGACCTAAGTGCTGTTTTGTTGTAAATATAGGCTTGGCCGCACTGAACGCACTGGCAGGTATGGCTCCTCGTCTGAGCAGTCACATGATGACTCGGAGAGGCGCGAGAGACGCGACAGGGACCAGGAACGCAGTCACGACTCACGGCGCTCCGGAGAGGACCGACAGGACAGGCGGAGTGACCGCCACGAAGGAGAACGCCGCAGCAGCCGAGACAGTCCGGAGGTAATGTCACTGGGAATAATATCACTAATCATTAAGCCATTCTGACCTGAGATCAGATTCATACAAGGTTTCCACTGGACAGACATTGGTCTGATTAACCCATTATGACCTGAGATCAGATTCTAAAAATGTCAGTCGTTCTTTCAAAAATAGCAGACCTACAAGCTCGTAGCGCGCCACTCGGTGGCGCGCTATGAGCTTGTAGATCTGCTATTTTTCAATAGCTAAAGCATAACATGATGCCAACACCAAAATGGGTTCCCGTTCAGAATGGGTTAACATTGTATTTCTATCTACAGTATTTACCACTGTACAACTGTATTTAAGTACAATGTTTTATTTTTTTCCTTTTTTTCTTTTTTTTCTTTTTTTCTTTTTTTCTTTTTTACTTTACTGGAGCATTTCCATCATCACCAATTCACTCATTCAATTGTAGAGCTGCTATCTTGGCCTCACCTGGTTCACAGCTGGTTTGAATGTCTTTGATGAAGTTGCATTTGCTCACGTCTCTGCAGGCCCTACTCTGCTCCTGACAAGTGACAGTATCAAACAGCGACTGGGCTCCGCTGTCTTTTTGATAAGTTCTCAGACTGATTAGTGGTTGTTCTTTTTTTTTTTTTACGTGACATCACAACGTTCCAGAACGCAGGAAGTTTCTTCGATCTATGTCTACCCCCATGGCTGATACAGGTACTGTATATACAGCCCCATGGCTGATACAGGTACTGTATACAACCCCATGGCTGATACAGGTACTGTATACAGCCCCATGGCTGATACAGGTACTGTATACAGCCCCATGGCTGATACAGGTACTGTATACAACCCCATGGCTGATACAGGTACTGTATATACAACCCCATGGCTGATACAGGTACTGTATACACCCCCATGGCTGATACAGGTACTGTATACAACCCCATGGCTGATACAGGTACGCACCATGATGATGCAACCACAAATCACTTCAATATCGGATCAGGACATCAAATCTAATTCAACAATATCCTTAAAATTCTTTACTGCTTGTCTTTCTTATGTTGTTCTTCCACTAGGAGACAGGTATGATTAAAGCACTGATATTCGGCATAATGATTATCTTGAAGATTATGAATCTGGATCAAAACAATGTCAAATGTTTTGTATTTCTGGGACAAAATGTGGCTGAATTTATAGGATTTCAAAATCTGATCCGATTAGCTAGCTAGGGATGAAAATGTTTTGAACTCTTGGGCAGACAGTTGGTTTATCACGTACCCACAGCGTCGTTTAGTAACATAGAACGCAGCGGCTGTGACGGCCATGTTCGACCCGGCCGGTTCCTCTTCCTTCCACATCAAGGTTGCTCACAGTGACAGTTCAGTGTGCCATTTTGGCTCGCGCTGATGGCAGGTCATAAACTGTAGCAGTCCTACAGCTAACAACAGGTATCAGCCCTGGGACTGATAATAACATAATATCAGTTATTATGCCCTTCTCAGTCCTTTTATCACTCCCCACCCCTAGGGGAAATTATGGTTGGTTATGTGATACGACTCGGTTGTACTGTGCATGGTGAAAAGGCCCTCTAAATAAAAATAAAACCAAACAATATTCTGACTGAACTGTGAACATTCATTTAATCTTTTATAGTTTAACATTATTGGGACAAATATCAGTCTGCTGAATGATCAGCATGGATGGTGAATGGTTACTGTGTTTGTTCTTCCAGGTGATACGTCAGCTCATCTCAACAAGCCAACAGTTACTATGGAGGAGACACTGCCTACAAGCTTCGTCCAAAAGGTCTGTGAGTTCAAAGGCTTATGACCGTACCACAGCCTTGCTGATGTACAGGTCTATACAGGACCATTTTCACCAAAGTAGCAATATTAGCTGACCTACAAACTCAAAACGTGCCACGATGCCGGCCATGCAATGCGTTGTGAATTTGTAGATCTGGTATTTAGCAAATAGTTGTATAAATATAGATAATTATATTGTGACTAAATAATAACTATTGTGACTAAATAATATCTATTGGATGACAGGTTATTTTATTTTCCATTTTGTGAAAAGTAATGGTTTTGGACGTACAACGTTTCTATCTCAGCAAAGTAATGCTGTATTCTGGGTCCTGACTTCATGAACACTGCTAAAATGCAGTGTGAAGGTGACATTTGATATATTGGATACAGAACTTAAAACCGTTTAAAAAAATGGAAAAGTGCTACACTAATGAACTCATTATTAGTATAAAAGCATCCATCAAATGATACACAGCCAACTAAGAACCGATGCCTCACGCAAAATGAGTAAAAGAAGAAATGTAGTCACACACGGTTATTAGGAAAATAAATAACTTTTTAACGTCTTAAAAGCTTCTAACTTCAACTGTCCCAACCATAGACGGAAATGACTTGACCAGTGATCATGTCTTACTTTCTCTCATAACCCCTCAGTCCGCCAGGAAGAAAAGCGTGACTATGGTGGATGTCCCGTCTGCTGTGTACCACTACAGTGAACCTGGAGGAGGATACGCCAACCACCACAGCCACTATAACAGGGTCAGCGCCATCTTCCAAGCTGCCAAGAGGGACCTGTTACAGGTCATCCAACTGCAGGTACTGTGTGGCCTGGGTCTGTTTCTGCATACTGAATTACAGACGTGTATCTTTAAAACCTGTTAAACCCCAGGGGGGTAAAGGGGGTAAATCCGCAACATCAGAGTTGGAACCAGAGACCAATTGGGTCTCCATTGCTCAGAGGTGGACAGACGCTGCCCCCGCCGGTGGGAGCAATGGGGCTTAAGAGGTTTTAAGCACTTGAACCCTAGCATCCATATTCTGGGGGAGGGGAACATTCGGCGTAAAATAGCATGTCTACAACTATCTTCTACAACACCTTCACAACACTTTCATTCTAGAAATGTTTTTGTTTGCTGAATATTGTGACTGTGATTGATTGAAATACACCTGGTTTTCCCCCCAGTGGATTATCACGGTCAATACCGTCTTCCACTGCAGTCTGAAAACACGCATATTCAGTCGGTTGGTCTGTCGGTCGACCCATTGTCCTCTGCAGCTGATTGGGGTCGCATTCTGGTCACACGCTATTGAGCAGCCTAAAGGGCCATTCACACTGAGCAGTATAACTGTAGCCGGCCAGCTGTGTTGTTGAGCAGCCTGCACCACTCAGTTCACACGAGTGTGATTATTTTTGTAGTTTTCTTGCTTTTTGATGCTGGTTATGTTACGCAGATGCACAATGTTGTACATGTGTAACACATACTGTATGCTATGTATGTTATTTAGGTAGGTGTATGCCGCTTTCTTTACCACAGACGCTACATGTTGTTTGTTATTAAGACAGATAGACTAGGTTATGTTTACCTGCTATCCTAATGACTTTGTAGCATCAACTTGTTTTCTAATTACTCTTCACTTAACTGATTATTGACTCATGCAGCTTATTTCAGTCTTGTCGTTTGTAAGTCACTCTGTATATGAGCATCCATTGATTTTGTAAATGTTATGATCTTCTTTTAGGATCCAAATCTGCTGGAGGGCAGAGTCAATATACGTCAGGTGAAAGCTGGCTGTCTGTTGGCCAATCAAGGAGACCAGGTCAGTCTTGTCTTTTGAGGTGTCACAGACCATTGCTTTTCTTTATTTATGTAATGTTTTCACTTTTTGGGGGCTAACCATATTCCTTAACAATTATAAACTTGACGTGCCTATTTTGGGCAGTTTATAATAGTCAAAAACATAGCTCAGCTTGTATAGCGGCTATTTTGACTATTTGTCGTTTTAGAGCTTAACCCATTAAAACCGGGACAGCATCTTTGTCATTTTATACTTTAGCTAATCAAAATACCAGATCTACAAGCTCATAGCGTGTCACTTCGTGCCGCATTATGAGCTTTTAGATCTGCTATATCAATAAATGCACCAAGTCTCTGTGTACATGTGTATGTCTGTAATCCACGTAAGTCGAGAACCCCACCTACTTCAAATTCGACACACGCGTTCACAGTTCACACCCCCACAGGGAGTGCAGTGCCCGGTGTCGAGTAGAGACTGACACGGGAGTGGATTTCCAATCCTGTCCTGTCCCAATCCTGGACCAGGGTAAAAAAAAAAATCCTGTCCTGTCCCACTCCTGTAGAATGACTCCTGATCCCATCCCGCTCCCACTCGAGATGACTCCCACTCCCATCCCGCTCCTGTTTTTTTTGTTTTTTTAATACCGCATTGTGCTAACGCAAGTCAAAAGAGCGTTGTCTCACTGAAAGATGACTACAAATATGGGTGCTTCTGTTCTTTTGGTTGGCGCCACGACCAGCTGAAAATGATCATTATGATTCTAGATAGATGACATTCCCGCTCCTGCACGCTCCTGTTGACTTTCATTCCCGTCCCGTCCCGATCCTGGGATTAATAAAAATGTTAATCCCATCCCACGGGATTCCCGCGGGACCCACGGGACCCACGGGAATCCTGACAAAATGTCACTCTCTAGTGTCGAGTCCTTCGGATAGGCAGTTGTCCAGAACCAGCACAAAAGCCTCTGCACCCCTATTATAGGGATGTCCGATATTGACTTTTTTACAGATATCCGATATCCCGTAATGACTCCTAATTTCCGATACCGATATCAACCAATATGAACCGATATATACTTTTTCCAGTGGTGGAAAAAGTACTCAAAATATTTACTTAAGTAAAAGTATAAATACTGCAATATAGAAATACTCGTTACAAGCAAATTCAACATGTACTTGAATAAAAGTACAAAAGTATTGGTATCAAAATGTACTTGAAGTACCAAAAGTAAAAGTACTCATTATGCTGAATGTCTCATTCAAGTTTTCAAATGTATAAAAATAATTTGAAAATAGCAGACCTACAAGCTCACAATGTGTCGCAATACACTGTGAGCTTGTAGATCTGCTATTTTCAAATGGCCGAAATATAGGGCTGAAGTATAATGTATGATTTGTAATAATAATAAAAGTAACTAGAACTGCACTCTGTCAAGTGCCTACTTGCTTATGGCCTACTACCGCTACAAACTGTCAAATCTCAGCTTCTCTGTGAAAGAACGTTTGAAATATTGAATTATTAGGTTACTACGCACCTAGTTTTTGGAGGTAAAAAAGGAGTATTGTTAAGTATGGTAAGAGACGGCTTAATAGTTAATATTTAAGCTTTTCAGAAAACAGTTTATTTAGAAGACATGTGTAGACTCGGGTCTTAAATGGGCTAAGTGGTTCATCTCTGCATCTCATGTCTGTATGGTACCCAGGATGTGAGCGTGGCCTTCGTGATCTCGGGGCTGCTCCATGTGTACCAGCGTATGATCGACCGCGAGGAGGACTCCCTGCTGTTTGTGGCCCACCCAGGGGAGATAGTGGGCCACCTGGCCGTGCTGACCGGAGAGCCTCTCATCTTCAGTGTCAAAGCACAGAGGGACTGCACGTTCCTCTCCATCTCAAAGGCCCACTTCTATGAGTAGGTGTTTGCATGAAAGGTGTGCGTCAATGGCGACCACATGCACAGCCATGCATATTGCATACTATAGAAGAAGTAGCCCATGGACACTTAACGATGTCAAATAATGGCAATTATGACAATACTGAGCCTAGCACATCTGCCTTCTGTGTGTGTGTGTGTGTGTGTGTGTGTGTCTGTGTGTGTGTGTGTGTGTGTGTGTGTGTGTGTGTGTGTGCACGTGCGCAGAATCTTACGTGAGGAGCCCAGGATAGTGTTGAACTTTGCCCATACAGTGGTGAAGAGGGTGTCGTCCTTCGTCAGACAGATTGACTTTGCTCTGGACTGGATGGCTGTGGAGGCTGGCAGGGCCGTCTACAGGTAGTTATGGAACTCTACCTACAGTAGTACAGTAGAAACCTTTTACGGATCTATTCGGTTCCATTTCCAAACTTTCAGAACGAACAACTTAAGTCCTATATGCAAAAATAGTGGATCTGTAAATTCACAACTTGTTGGATTGTGACATGTTGTAAGCTTGTAGATCCAAATAAATCCTATAATAACATGCCCAAAATAGAGACACTACCGTACCGTACATACCTCATTCCTCATAGACTTTTCAAAAAGTATTTATTTAAAGACGTTTACGCTGCGGACAAAGCCAACTCGAGTTGTGAGAATAAACACAATGTTTTGGGCCAAACAAATAATTAGAAAGAAGGAAAAAACGTCAGGTTACAACACCTTTTTGGTTGTTTTTCTTCTTTGTAAACTGTAGCACTCAAATGTCCCCTCAGACAGGGAGAAAAGTCGGACAGCACCTTCATCGTTCTCAGCGGCCGGCTGCGCTCTGTCATTGCAAAGGATGATGGGAAGAAAGAGCTGACAGGGGAGTATGGTCGTGGAGACCTCATTGGTGTGGTGAGTCCAAAATAAGTGGGTGATTTGATTTGATTTGATTTGACAAATGGTACAATCCAGGACCTATTAAATGACTAAAACATTATCTAACCAATCTGTACGGTAGAGTATGTTATTACAATATCATTAGTACAACTGCAGTTGTTGGAGGTGGTCTCCCTATACTCTTCCATTGAGAAATGTACACCCTGGTGTTGGTGGGTAGGACTGACCTACTGACTGATCATTAGTGAAGTTATTTGAAGAGGGGAGAGGAGACGGCGACAACAGACTTAAAACTTATGGACTGTATATAAAATGGTGGCATTTCTTCCTCAGCCTAGTGTGAATATGTATATTTTGGAAGCCAATTTTAGCCAAGCAGAATGGAATATGAGAAATCAAATTTGGATAAAATCTGAGGGAGTAATATAAAAAAAATGTTTTACATAAGTCAGCCTCCTGGTGGCGCTATAAAAAGCAGATGTGAAATACAGGGCAAAGGTTTTTCCTTGGCCTCTCGGGAGTGTGCAACTGTGCATACAAAGTTTTACACAGATCGGTGCAGTTATAGGTAAAACATGAATAGGCCATTTATAGCACCACCATGAGGCTGATTTGAGAATTGTCAAGTGGCATTTCTTCCTCTGCCTAGTGGGAATGTGCGTGCAAAATGTCAGGGAAATCACACAATGTGTTCATGATTTGCGGCATTTTGTTAGCCAATCATGAAAAATCTGAAAGACCCGTTTCGTTTAATGGCTATAGAGTGCAAAACATACTCTCCCCATGCCTTCGGCTTGGTGGAAGCAATAAATAAACAGATGTGACAGCAGCTAGTGTTTTGGTCCCCTATTAGGGCAAAGTCACTTTTGAATTGAAGAAGATATGCTTGATTATCAGCTAGCATAATTTACATTTATCAAGTATGTGTGGGAATCCATTGGGAAAACTATTTCCACTGTGTTCTTTATTGAGCTGCTTTCTATTATAATATGAAACGACAAATAGAAAAAATTGCAGCTCTACAATCTCAATGCATCACGTGATGCTATTTTAGCAAATTGAACACTGGCTATTTATTTCCATGTCTTACTAGAATTGTCCATTGTCCAGGTTGAGGCTCTGACCCACATGAACCGGGCCACCACGGTGCATGCCGTCAGGGACTCTGAGCTGGCCAAGCTCCCTGAGGGGGCTCTCAACTCCATCAAGAGACGCTATCCTCAGGTAGTCACCAGACTCATCCACCTGCTGGGACAGAAGATCCTCGGTAACATGCAACAGGTCAACGGACCATTGGCAGGTACACATGGCACTTGCAAGTAGGCCTATGTTTTGACTTCTTACAGTGGCTCAGGAGGTAGAGCGGCCGTCCTTGAAATGGGAAGGTTCCCAGCTTGGATCCCCGACTCCTCCTGGCTATGTGCTGTGTGTCCTTGTGTCCTATGTGTCCTTGTGTCCTATGTGTCCTTGTGTCCTATGTGCTGTGTGTCCTTGAGCAAGACACTGTGCCGCCTAAACTGCTCCCGATGAGCAGGTCGGTGCCTTGCATGGTTTCCTTTGCCATCAGTATGTGAATGTATGTGGAATCCATTGTGAAGCGCTTTGGAGAAAGGCACTATATGAATGCAATGTGTGTGTGTGTGTGTGTGTGTGTGTGTGTGTGTGTGTGTTTTGTGTGTGTGTGTGTGTGTGCGTGTGTGCGTGCGTGCGTGCGTGTGTGTGAGTGACTTACTGTATTTTACTGGTAAGATAAATATAGGTGCTCTCCCTTGGCTCAAATACCATGACTTTTGGATTTTATTCTTGAGTGATTATTGGTCTGATTGGTCATCAGACATGTGCAGTAAGTGGCTCCACTGCTTGCAGCTAATCTGCCCAGTGTGCACGGCACGGCATGCACTGACATTCTCCTGGCGTCCCGTCCAGCTCGCGGCCTGGGCCTCCACACCCCCGGCAGCAAATGGGATGCAGGGAACCCAGTGTCCAACCTGGCGACTGTCACCATCCTACCCGTGTCCGACGAGGTGCCACTCACCGCATTCACTCTGGAGCTGCAGCACGCGCTCAGTGGCATCGGTACGTCCTGTACAGAGCAGAGTGACGCATTGACATTGTATTTCTATCTACAGTATTTACCACTGTACAACTGTATTTAAGTACAATGTTGAGTTTTTTTTTTTTTTTTTTTTTTTTTTTTTTTTTTTTACTTTACTGGAGCATTTCCATCATCACCAATTCAATTGTAGAGCTGCTATCTTGGCCTCACCTGGTTCACAGCTGGTTTGAATGTCTTTGATGAAGTTGCATTTGCTCACGTCTCTGCAGGCCCTACTCTGCTCCTGACAAGTGACAGTATCAAACAGCGACTGGGCTCCGCTGCCTTGGACAGGTCGGAATTTGCCTTGCAACATGTGAAATTATCAGTTGACACAATACACAATGATGAAACTGAAATTTGAATTGTATAGTACCTCTGCTGGCCAACAGAAGTCATGCCAAACCTATCCCTGTGTAGTGTCCATGAGTACCGTTTGTCCAGTTGGCTGGGACAGCAGGAGGACATCCACCGTATTGTCTTGTACCAGTCGGACCCCACCCTGACGCCCTGGACCCAGCGCTGCATCAGACAGGCCGACTGCATCATCATTGTGGGACTCGGAGAACAAGAGCCCACCGTGGGGGAGGTGAGGCCAAAGAACTGTATGTGATTTGACTTTAGATGATGAAACAACCACATTGTCTTATTTTCAATCATTTCAAATCAGTTACCCTGTAATATTAGTATAATAATAATATAATAATATTCATGCTGAACCTTGTTAGTCCGTTTAGTAAATGGACTGTAGTGGAATATGCCCGACTCTGTCTCTCTCTGTCTGCCAGATACACATTCTGGCATTCCACCTACCCCTTAAAGGTATATTCAGTGATTTCACTTAATTCAAATATCACTTATTTTTTTGTTTTGTTGTGATAATCCTCCCTACTATAGAGTGTGCTGGAGTTCCTCCCTGTCCCCAGTTAACCCCTGGGGGTCAAAAAACCTTAGGTTTCGTTTTTGACTCTCTATCCTGATTGGACGAAAGGCTGGGTCCCACAGCCAAAAACGAAACCTACGGTTTTTTGAGTGAAATCACTGAATATACCTTTAAGAGATGTGCACCTAAATGCCTCATCTTATTCATGTTTCCATCTGCATAAAGGCTGCTTGCCTGAAGCATAATATTGTGGCTAATAAGTGTGTGATTGGTCTACTCTACAGTACATGTGATTATTTGGCACTAGATTACTTTGTAATTAGGCTAATCAGGATAAGCAGCTATTAGAGATAATTAATGAAATACCGAAACACTATTTAGTCGTAGTCGTATTATGATTAGGATTAGTGCCATTTGATTGATGTAACGCGGCACAAATTAATCCCTTTCTGCACCTGTGAAGATGGAGTATCCGCGGTACCCAGCGTAAATACCAACAACTGGGTAAGCAGGATGTTGCTGGATATAGTGCATGCATCACATGGACTGCTACATACATAGAGGCTGAACCCCTGTAAAAACAAAGCCTGCTCTCGAGTACTTTGCAAATCTTGTTTTCTGTACTCTATACCAGTGGCTCTCAAAGTAGGGTCCGGTGTTGACCCCCAGGGTTCCTTGAGGGGTCTCCAAATAGACCCATAAGAAGTTGGTAAACTTCTTGTGGGACATACCCCTGCCCACAAAGTTGTCTCCTGTGCTCCACACAACAAGTACAACGTGGAAGTGACTTGCCCTCTCTTCTTTTTATTTATTTTTTGATTCTTACTTACTTATTCATTAACCACTTAAATGGTAGCCTCGGAAACCCAGACGTTTTTATTTCCAGGGAGAAAAGAAAAAAGTCTGGGGCCGAGTCCACTTCAATACGGCATACAGTAGCGCAAACGTCACTCACTCTCTGCTGATTTCTGATCGTCTGCACCTTTGTTAAATTGACACACGTACACACACACACACACACACACACACACACTCCTCTCTCTCTCTCTGTCGCTCTAATTAATTAGTCTCATGTCGCGCAGCTGCGTCTAGATTCTCCCGCGGATCCTGCCTATGCCATAGAAAGCATAGGTGGACCCCAGGCTACTTAAATGGTAAAACCTTATGTAATTTGCATTTAATAATGACATACCCACAAATAAGTATGGCATAGTTAATGTCTTTAATTATATTGGTCCCAGTTTTTAATACGGCGCCATACCTGTGTGTGTGTGTGTGTGTGTGTGTGTGTGTGTGTGTGTGTGTGTGTGTGTGTGTGTGTGTGTGTGCGTGCGTGTGCGTGCGCGTGCAGCTGGAGCGCATGCTGGAGGGCAGTGCGGTGCGAGCTCAGAAGCAGCTGGTGCTGCTGCACCGCGAGGACGGTCCTCCACCCAGGGGAACAGCTGAGTGGCTCAACATGAGGAGCTGGATCTCCAGACACCTGCACCTCTCCTGCCCCCGCAGGGTGTTCTCCAGAAGGAACCTGCCCAAGCTGGTACGCAGCAGCACACACGCCATTACATACTGTAGGTTCTAACCACTTTTAAACGCTTCAATCTCAACGGACTTGAGTTAAAACTGGACACACACGCAACCGGCAGACTCCATTGGTTGTTGACATGTTATTTTTCAGAAAGTAGCCTACTAGCCTACATAGGTGCATCTTGAACTGGGCATGCTCAAGCATGTGATGGAGCTCCGAACCACTCCGACCTTCTTGAACATTTCACTCCACTCGCGTTCTCTGATGCACACATACAGTCATACATACTGTATGTCATGGCCATCAATCCTGTGGGTCCTGTCCCAAGAATAACATGCTGGAAAACACCAGTCTATCCATCAAAGTCAGAAGCCCTGACACATGGGGATTATTCGACTTCCTGGGCTGCCAACTAGTTTAACCCATTCTGACCGGGCACCCATTTTGGTGTCGGCATCATGTCGTGCTTTAGCTATTGAAAAATAGCAGATCTACAAGCTCGTATCGCGCCACCGAGTGGCGCGATACGAGCTTGTAGGTCTGCTATTTTTTGAAAAATCGAAGAACGACTGACATTTTTAGAATCTGATCTCAGGTCAGAATGGGTTCGTCAGACCAGCGTGTGTCCGGCGGAAACCTCGTATGAATCTGATCTCAGGTCAGAATGGGTTAACATTTCATACAACCACAGCAAACCACCGTGTCACTGAGCATTTTGTAGAATGCACTGGCCTATTTAGATATCGCTACACTGCTTGGAGTGCATGGAGTTTTGCGTGACTCAGTGTTCTTTTAAGGTAAAAGCAAGCAAAGATTAAGTGTTTGTATTAGAAGTACGCCTCATTCCCATGAATCCCACCAGACACCCTCCATGCAAGTGTACTCTTGACTCGGACCTATGTTGTTAGTTAGCAGAGATACACACAATAAGATAAACCATAATAGTAATAATAATAGTGTCCGGGTAGCTCAGTCGGTGTAGAGCTCTCGCCTTTGGACCCAAGTTCATGTGTTTGATTGCTTTGTGTGTGAGCATTCAGGTTGGTAGTTTTGATTTCAGCCAAGGGTAGCAGTCTACAACAGAATGATGCTGTCTTTTTGGATTTGTGTTCTCATCTGCTGCATTATCAAATATGAATTGATGTGGGTTTATTGCCTCCACTGGTGCATAAGAGCACACATTGAATATGTTCACCCACCGGGGACATATATACGATAGCCCTGGTTGCTGTCATTTGCTTTGAATGCTTTCTCGTACTTGCATGGAGTATGTGTGTTAAGGCTGCTTTAGAGCAAGGCTTATGGTTGGACGTATGGTTGCTAAAGCAATGAACCTTAGGTCGCAGTTAACTATGTAATCGTACATTTCCCGTCAGTGTGTTGGTCGGGGTGAGAGAGCATGTGACATCACGTGACATCATCAGGGATGGAGATCCCTGATGTCATCAATATTGACCAGCAACTCTACATCTGACCTCAAACCCTTAGATCTCCATATATGGAGCTGACCGGTTCTGACATTCCATTATGTTGATCCTTCCCCATCCATCCTTCCTCTTCGATGTCTCCCTTTTGACTGATACCTGTCCATTTGTACTCTAGACGGTTAGAAGTTATTAGTGCAGCCGTTCTCAACAGGCCCGAGTTCTCAACAGGCCCGAAAATTAAGATCTGACCCCCCATGCCAAAGCGCCAGCGCTCGCCCAGCAGTCTGTTGTCACCCAGGTGTATGCGTGCACGTGACCTCGCCCTTCAGGGATCTTACTGGTACAGTATGCAAGGGTAATTATAAAGAGTGTGTGTGTGTGTGTGTGTGTGTGTGCGTGTGTGTGCGTGTGTGTGTGTGTGTGTGTGTGTGTGTGTGCGTGCGTGCGTGCGTGTGTGTGTGCGTGTGTTTTCAGAGAGAGATGTACCAACGTGTGTTTGAGAAGCCTCCAGATCGTCACTCAGACTTCTCCCGCCTGGCCCGTGTTTTGACGGGAAACTGTATCGCTTTAGTTCTGGGTGGAGGAGGTGCCAGGTACTGCGATGTTACACACACATAGTCACATACACACACACACACCCTGGCAAAATGCATGCTAAGTTCACTACACTACGTATTTGTCGCTGTTCCTTTTCTTACTGTGTATCTGTGTTCATTATTTGTTTGTATGTCTCTCGCTTGTCGGTCTCTGCCTTCTGATATTCTCTCTCTGTCTGTAAGTAAGTCTGTTAGTACAGTCTGTCTGTCTGTGCATTTTTTTCCTCTCCCATCATTGCACTGGCTTGTCTTGGAGCCTTGACAAGGTGCGTACTCTTGTCATATACACACTTGAAAGTATTGTTAATATAATATATACAATAATATATAAGTATAAATTATAGACATACTGCTACTATATGCTATACCTCTTTCTCAGGAAATGCTGTTTTTATCCAGAGTTCTGTCAGTTCCGTGCCCCTGTGTATCACAGCGTACCGAGCAGGGCTGAGGGCATACATACTGACCGCAATTATTGATTTACTGGGTTTTCTTCCCACCTGGAGCAACCATGTTTAAAAATGTATTTACTGTACCCATGGTACTATGAAGTGCTTTAGTGAAAGCAACAACCAACTGTCAGGTGTGATGCAATCTGATGTCTCTGATGGTTCCATTAGGGTCAGCCATGCTAATAATGTATATGCTCCTCTGGGTACTATACTGTAAGAATCATCCACCAAATCATATCATTGCTCTCGGGCAGAAACCTCGTAGTTCTGCAAATGAGTGCCCTCTTTTATACTTCATCAAATAGACGATCTACAAAGGTCACTAGTGCAATGCGTGTGCATTTTTGAAACATTTTGGCATGCTCAAAATAGAGCGTCGCAGTCCCGCCGAGAGAGACCCGGAAAAGAAATCCCCGTTCATTTTCCTCATAGACTTTTCAGAAAGTATTTATTTAAAGACGTTTACGCCGCGGACAAAGCCAACTCTTGTCGTGACAAATCATGACAACAAACACAGTTTTTCGGGGCAAACAAAGAATTAGAAAGTAGAAAAAAACGGCAGGTTACAACACTTTTTTTTGTTGTTATTTGTAATTATTTGTTTGGTCCAAAATATTGTGTGTGTTGGCTTCGTACGGCGCTTAAAAGGTCTTTAAATAAATACGTTTTGAAATGCCTATGGGAAAAATGCATTGGGATTCATTTCCTGGGCCTGGCGTCGTCATGAAAGGGGGCGGGACTGCGACGCTCTAGGGAGGCCACATTGAAAGAGTTTTTGTTTGAATAATAACTACAGTGGGTCTATTAGAAGTTAGAACACAGGTTAGTGTTTCCATTTCCTGAAAAGTAACGGTTTCGGACATACAGGTTTCTCCCCGACAACGAGGATACTGTATGTGACATTGCCTAACAGATGTGTGTCATTTCAGAGGCTGCTCACAGGTTGGCATCTTGCGGGCACTGAACGAGGCAGGCATCCCTGTTGACATGGTGGGTGGAACCTCCATCGGCTCCTTCATGGGAGCGCTGTATGCCGAGGACAGAAGCACTAGTCGCATGAAGGTCCGGGCTCGTGAGTGGGCCATGGTGGGTGAATATTATATTATATATTATATTATATATATATATATAGTGGGCCATGGTGGGTGAATATTATACAAACCATTTTGTTGGTCTGTTATTTTCTACGTGTGACACCATCACTAGGTCAGCGGTCCGGGCCATCAATTAGGGCTTACACAGGACTCGTCTTAACCCATTTAGGATGGGAACCCCTTTTTGGGTTCTTGTTGCTACAGTAATGTATATAGTTACCGTAGTAACATAACATTTCTCTGATGATCTACATTCTACAAGGTGACAACATTGCAACATGTTGTGAACCTGTAGCTAGGCTATTTTCGCGGGGACCGCATGTAATTCCGACGGAGCATTAGTCGGACATGCGTCCGCAAGTCGGACATGCGCTGCTCCCGTGCTTGCGGTTAGGGTTAGGTTAGGGTTTGAGGTGGGTTGTCGGACCAATGACTAGTCTGAACTACGTACTGCAACCATTAACGCTGGTTGCTACTCCTTCCAGTACATCCTGGATTTGAATCTAGCCCGTGTTGCTCCTGAAGTGGGCACAGTATGTTTAACATGGAGACCACTACCCAGATTGACATATCACTCCCATACCAAAAGACGTGTTGTCTTCATAGACCTGTATACCTTATTATAATATAGCCCATAAGTTGTGTATTAGTTGACATAGATTGTTCTTTCCAACCTCAGGATATGACATCTATCTTCAAGAAGCTTCTAGACCTGACCTACCCAGTCACCTCCATGTTCTCTGGAGCTTCCTTCAACTCCAGCATCAGCTCTGTCTTCAAGGGGAAACAGATAGAGGTGACACATTCTATGATGATGTTGTACCACTGTTAAACATGGTGATTTATTTTACACAGAGACACAAGATGACAGATATTCTTTCTCAGTTCAGTTTTAAATCCATTATGACAGTTCACCTTTTTCTTGTCATTGTGATTAGACAAGGTTTTTATGCAACAAAAGTATGTGATGTGACTTCACATTGTATGTTAAAAAAAAAATAATAATAATAAGCAAACATAATACTTACATTAGTGTCTTTTACCCGCTGACCAAAGCCAGTGAAAAATAAATCATAATAATAATCAAACATAATACTTCCATTAGTGTCTTTTACCCACTGACCAAACCCAGTGAAAATAAATAATAATAATAATCAAACATAATACTTCCATTAGTGTCTTTTACCCACTGACCAAACCCAGTGAAAATAAATAATAATAATAATCAAACATAATACTTCCATTAGTGTATTTTACCCACTGACCAAACCCAGTAAAAATAAATAATAATAATAATCAAACATAATACTTCCATTAGTGTATTTTACCCACTGACCAAAGCCAGTGAAAATAAATAATAATAATAATCAAACATAATACTTCCATTAGTGTCTTTTACCCACTGACCAAAGCCAGTGAAAAATGTTTTAAACCTGCTTTCCTTTCTGTCTCTAAACAGGACCTGTGGATCCCTTACTTTAACATAACAACGGATATCACAGCCTCCTCCATGAGAGTTCATACCGATGGTCTGTCTGTCTCTGAAAAGACTCTTTATATATATTATATCACAGCCTCCTCCATGAGAGTTCATACCGATGGTCTGTCTGTCTCTGAAAAGACGCCCCACACTACTCTTTGATCATATTTCATACTTATTTTGTAAACATAATGTCCACACAGTGCTTTGTTTGAATGTATAGAGGGTGTGTATACTTGTGAACATCCCACATAGTCTTTGTATGTTTGTTTAACCAATTTAGAATTTTAGAGTTAAAAACATTCACTTTGAATTTTCAAAGATTTGCGCCACATTTTTATGGTTTTTCAAAAATAGCATACCTACAAGCTCGTGGCGTGCTATGAGCTTGTAGATCTGCTATTTTTCAATAGCTAAATTATAACATAATGTTTAACCCATTCTGAACGGGCACCCATTTTGGTGTCAGCATCATGTTATGCTTTAGCTATTTAAAAATAGCAGATCTACAAGCTCATATCGCGCCACCGAGTGGCGCGATACGAGCTTGTAGGTCTGCTATTTTTGAAAAATCGAAGAGCGACTGACATTTCTAGAATCTGATCTCGGGTCAGAATGGGTTAATCAGACCAGTGTGTGTCCAGTGGAAACCTCGTATGAATCTGATCTCAGGTCAGAATGGTTTAAGGTCTGCCTGTGTACATTGTCCTGGTCATGTGACATGTCATAACATCCTGATGATGGCCTACAGGTTCACTGTGGAGGTACGTTCGAAGCAGCATGTCCCTGTCTGGCTACCTGCCTCCTCTCTGTGACCCCAAAGACGGCCATCTACTCATGGACGGGGGCTATATCAACAACCTACCTGGTCAGTAATGTCATACAGTAGACAGACAGTAGGTGTATCCTCCTTTTGCAGTTTGACCAACAACCAGATTAATTTGTAAACGTGTCCTGGCCTTCCCCTGCCCGTCTCTATAGCGGATGTGGCACGCTCAATGGGTGCCAAGGTTGTGATCGCCATCGACGTGGGCAGCCAGGACGAAACCAACCTCACTAACTACGGAGACTATCTCAGTGGCTGGTGGTTGCTATGGAAACGTTTCAATCCCCTTGCCGAGAGAGTTAAAGTGAGTTTTGCATAATAAACGAAGGCTCCTAATTGTTTTACTTTTGTTGTCTTGTCTTATAACGCAATATCTTCATATTCCCCAACACCTAACTGACAGGTGCTGAACATGGCTGAGATCCAGACACGCCTTGCCTATGTTTGCTGTGTTCGGCAGCTGGAGGTGGTCAAGGGTAGTGAGTACTGCGAGTACATCCGGCCACCCATCGACCGCTACGGCACACTGGAGTTTGGCAAGTTTGATGAGATTTCAGTGAGTGTCCCTCTGATCACTGTGGGGGAAGGTGCATGGTGCCCTCTTAACACAAGCTCCCAGTTGGGTGAAATAATTGTACTCGTTTCTGATGCGGTTTCACTTAACAACCCGATCGCCCTGGACAAAGTTCACCGTCCTTTCAATTAGTAACGCCCAGCGCCCAGGATGAAGATTGATCAAAAAGACGGAGGTTGTTGATATCAAAACCGATCGCATCGCTCCACAGTCTGGGAGCGCCTGTTGCGCAACACTTGATGTTGCGCAACAGTGGGACGTCATCGAAAATGTTCCCCCCCCCCTGTTTAGCAGACAAGACCGAAAATCTTAAAACATTAATAACTCTTGATCTAAATCATAACGTCTAATTCTAAGCAAAGATTATGTGTTAAGACGGCCCACCGCGGTCCCGCCGCTAGTCGCGGTAGATTTAATCATACCTCCCGTTATTGTCGATTGAAACTGATATTTCTGCACGTCTGAGAACAGGAAATGAAGATGTCCATATCCATACAGTCAGCATCCCTGTGAGTCTCCCATCTGTCTCCCTAATCCTGGCTCATTGTTCCTGCAGGAGGTGGGCTACCAGCATGGGAAGACGCTGTTTGATGTGTGGCAGCGCAGCGGGGTGGTGGGCAAGATGCTAAAGGACAGGCAGCAGGAAGAATTCCAGAAGACTAAAAGCCAAAGGGGCAACGTGAGTCATTTCTGAATGAACAAGAAAGAACATGTTTTTGTGGTAGATCTCTCCTTTCTCTGTTGCCAATCAATTAAATTGATAAGTTCGGTTAACAGTTTTTCATTACTAAATTGATTGTCATTGTGTGTCTTTCAGGTCACTTGTCCAAATGCTTCCTTCACTGATCTTGCAGAAATCGTGTCAAGAATCGAGCCAGTCAAACGTGACGTGGTGAATGGTTAGTGATCATTGAAATAGCTACCTGAAAATATAGTTTCCAAAACACTACAAAAGATTGCATCATTCTCTTTTTTTTTTTAATCAGTCAAGGACTTATCTGATATCTTTTTAAACGTACTTATGTCTTAATCCTCTTTATGGCCATCTTGCAAAAAAAGGGTGGTGCGCTTGATCGCTGTGTTTTCGGCTCATCGTTTGTGAATGTCACTTCTTTTACAAATGACGTATACTACTGTATGTCATTTTGAAATACAGCTATTCAAATGATTAATTTGAATAGACACAAGACAGAATACTATGCAGTAAGCAGTACGCACATTTACCCATTCCTGGCTATTTTCCTTATTCTTGCACTATGTAATTGTATATAACTGTGTTGCCAGTCCCTCTGTGTACAAGCATCAACTACAGTATATGCCTCCTGTGTAAATGTAATGTTAACTGCCTGCAGAGGAAGTCTCTGATGAGTACCAGACAGACTATGAGTACCAGACAGACTATGACGAGGAGATGGCAGAGAGCGCCCTGTCAGACTTGGACATGTCCAACCCATGCACAGAGGGGGAGGAAACCGCTGACACTGCAGAGACTGTAAGTATCAAAGTCAAAGGAAGGGCAATCTGCTTCTGCTATTATTTGGTTATTGGTGCTGCTGACAGTTGTATAAACTGAGAATGACCAATGAGTATAAGGGGAGGAAGAGGCACTGTCGGATATGTTTGATCTGGCCAGGGATGCACATTTTAAAATGATTGAAATAAAATGATGAAATAAAATCTGTCCATGATCAAATGACATTCAAGTGCAGTGCAATATACTAAATTACAAAAGGCTGTCAACATTAATCCATAAGCCTCTCGTGCACCGAACATAGCTCACCTATAAACTGACAACGATTTTTTTTTTTTTCTTTTTTTTTTAGATAATTAAACTTGTTGAAAGTTCTCATCTAACGACATGCTCAAAATAGTGGTGTCTGGTTGAAAGTAGTCTCTCGAGGCAGACAGCAGATTCAAAGGAAAAGAGGCCGCTGTTTTACCTTTGTTTGCCGATGGGTTCCCATATTGGGTTGAAAGTGTTAAATAAGCGACACAAATAACAGTTTTTGCTGACCCCCCGAACCCCTCCCCCCACCACCTGATACTCTCCTGACTGCTGACTTTACTGTACCTGTTTTTCTCAGGATGATGACATTCAGATCCGGCGGCGACATCGGACAAAGACTGACTCAGACAGCACTGGTCCATGATATCCATCACACCGACTGTCAGACAGGCATGTCTAGACCAGTGGCTCCCAACCTTTTGTGGATCGTGGCCCACTTGAAAATGCGGCCCACCCATTTGTGGGTCGCATGCATTCTCAGAGCGAGTTTATTTTAATGATCAAATATCAGTCGATTGTGTTCCAGCTTGGACCAATGGAACTAACGTAGTAGTATACGATAAGTTCCTATTCGATTTTTTTAATATATATAAATTAATGATATTTTGCCATTACAAGCTTAGGCCCTCATTTATCAATTGAGTGTAAAATCTGCCCCAAATTCGAGTGTAGGTTTCGTAGTACACCCACTTCGCCACGGCATTTATAAAGTGATCGCAAACAGCTGATCCTTCCTTAATTTCGTTCCGACGTTAATAAATGTGACGGCTGAAATCTATCTGGCACGCCCTGTGAAATCAAGCCGAACAAAGTCAATAAAAACGTTTCCCTCTCATACACACACACAGACGCACGCACACGCAACACCTGCATGAATTAAATAGAGCTGTAGGCCTATCCGGTCTGTTTCTCCTCTCGCCTCGCTTGCCTTGCTGCCCGCCTCACCCACCCACACACATGCACGCACATATCGCAACTTAATTGCAAGCAATTGTCACTGTGTGTCACCAGTGTATAGGGTCCATTGGCCCAGTCAGTTTAGAGCTGGCCCAGTTTAACTTCGAGCCTTGTGCATGCAAATTTCTGGTTAGTAAACCACAGCATGCAAGCCACTTTGGGCGGCGGTGGCTCAGGGGTAGAGTGCCTGGATGGCAACCGTAAGGTTGCCAGTTCGAACCCGGGCTCCCCCAGAGTTACTGTCGAAGTGTCCTTGAGCAAGACACTGAACCCCTAATTGCTCCCGATGTGCTAGTTGGTGCCTTGCATGGTTTCCGCTGCCATCGGTGTATGAATGGGTGAATGTAATGCACAATCTCTGTAAAGCGCCTTGGATAAAGGCGCTATATAAATGCACCATTTACCATTTACCATTTTAATGGTCCCCCAAACCGTTCACACTTCACACCTATCGGCCGGGGATGCGCTGCACCCCCCCCCCCCCCCCCATGCTAATTTGCCCAGTCAATCATTTGATCCACCCAACGGCCTGCTGTGTGTTGTTAGTTGTAGCCTATATTAAATGATTAAAGTATTTATTAATTTAATATAGCCTACAACAATATATTAGCAACATCTCCTCCTCTCCTGTGCTGTCTGTCTGTCTCTATCACTGTGGTCCGTTCATGACACCGTGAACATGCACGTTTATGACGATCTATTTAGATTACCTCGCTAGTCGCTGCAGTGGCTGGGCTGTCAACTGTCAATATGAATGTGCAGCCTAAACCAGCCTCATGCACTGGCACTGGCGGGCTGGCAGCCTGGCTGGGTTAGCCTACCTATCTCCGATGTGGTCCCCTGCATTTGCACTGGCACGCCGGCACGGCACATTTGGCATTCGAGCGACACGTCGAGTTTATCCTTAAAACGACGACATGTAACATCGAGAAAGACATGGCTGTAGATTGCACTATAGCCTACCCGTTGGTTGGTAGACTTGACTATAGCTGCAGCACTGCAAATGCCTCTCGATCCATGTCATGGAAGTTAACTATTCCAGGGGGGGGGGGGGGGGGGGGGGGGGCACCAGTATGCGCTCATGCAAAACACTGTTTAAATGGCTTAAGCATCTAACTTGCAATATTGTTTTTAATTGCACGATTTTAATTGCTTGCACACTTGGAAATATTCTACCAATTTCATATGACGTGCCTTTACAAAATATATTTTATTAGTTTTATACATTTTAGGAGTGAAAACATATGTTGCCTGTGACAGCATGTCAGCAGTTCAGATAATGCTGCTCCGCTTGTGTACGACAGAAAAACAGCCGGGGACAAAGCCTACGACAGCTCCCGAACGTTTTTGTCCTGGCTCACGTTCAAGTTCAAGGTTTTGCGGAAATGATAAATGCCGGAAATTGCGGGAATTCCAGCGTGCACCCATATTTTGGCGTACGCCGCTTTGATAAATGAGGGCCTTAGTTTTTTTTTGCAATTCTTTGAGGGCACACTTGCAATGAACTGACGAGTCACGGCCCACCAGTAGGCCCCAGCCCACAGGTTGGGAATCGCTGGTCTACTACACTTTTCAATGCAATATGTCACTGTGTAACACTGTAACAGTAACACTGTGTTACTGTTACAGTACAATATGTCACTGTGTAACACTGTAACAGTAACACTGTGTTACTGTTACAGTACAATATGTCACTGTGTAACACTGTAACAGTAACACTGTGTTACTGTTGGTGACTGAACTTTGGCCTTGCACTACTACGTTTACAAGCCATACATTTTTTACTCTTCTACCTATAGTAACATAGGTGTACTCTTCTACTTAGTAACACATCATGTCTGTAGCCTTTTTAATGTTGAGCAATATACTGTAAAACGACCCGTAGCAACTTGATCAATACCGTTTTATGTCATTAATATCGGATAATCAGAGCTATAATTTCTATTGTTATGCTATGAGTAGTGTAAGGCATTATACTTAACACTGCTTACTGTACAGTACCTTGTATAGCAATGTACATGGAGTTATTCTCATGCAAGCCATTCAATGCAAATGTCTGCTGTGGTACCTTGTGGCCATGCTGGTCAAAGATCGGCTCCTAATGTACTAATTGTTGATTGATTAGTAGTTGTTGGGAAATTGTTATTAAGTTATTCATTTTAGTTCAGAGTTTGAGTCACGCACATTCAATGTACTGTAGCTGTTATGGGAATAAGCATTAATTTGCTTGACCTGTCTGTGTATGTTTAGTAATGTTGTTAGTGTACTGTAGACTATTGCAGAATGTAAAAAAAAAAGCAACAAACAAAACAACAAAAACAACAACATAGTTTGCCTTTAAAAAGTGAACAATTTCTTAAATGGTTGCCTTTGATGTGATACTACCAAAAGTATTATTATTATAATTTAATTTTTTGTATTTAATTTTTTGTTTTGTTATCATGTTCTTTATATTTACCACTTAAACACCAGCATCCGTATTCTGGGAAAAACCACCACAGTGAAGAGCAGATTGTGTTGTAGTGGACTCTGACGTATGGGTGGTTAACTAGTGGTTAACTAGTGGTTAACTAGTGGTTAACTCTGCTCTCTGTGGACTCTAACGTATGGGTGGTTAACTAGTGGACTCTGACGTATGGGTGGTTAACTAGTGGTTAACTAGTGGTTAACTCTGCTCTCTGTGGACTCTGACGTATGGGTGGTTAACTAGTGGTTAACTAGTGGTTAACTCTGCTCTCTGTGGACTCTGACGTATGGGTGGTTAACTAGTGGTTAACTAGTGGTTAACTCTGCTCTCTGTGGACTCTGACGTATGGGTGGTTAACTAGTGACTCTGACGTATGGGTGGTTAACTAGTGGTTAACTAGTGGTTAACTCTGCTCTCTGTGGACTCTGACGTATGGGTGGTTAACTAGTGGTTAACTAGTGGTTAACTCTGCTCTCTGTGGACTCTGACGTATGGGTGGTTAACTAGTGCAATGCCCATTCAGGGCGTGGCCACTGAGAAAAGCTCATCCAATCAACTCAATGTGAACCAGAAAAAGCACAGGTCTCCGCCAGGTCACGTACGTTATTGTGGGCCGGCAATGTTCGTTTCGGCCATGCCTTTGGGCCTGGCGGAGACAATGAATAGTTCTCGAGATATGCAAAAGAAGTTATGCACATTTCTGCATAATCTGCCGGTGGTGTACGCAGATTTCTAGGGAGACTGTATTCCGGCGACAAAAGTCGTGAAGAGATTATACAGGGACAATTATAAATGTGATACGCCTTGCTGCACTTTGTGTACTAGAGGGTTTTCTGAGATGAATAAAATGTCATTGCAACATTAATGTTCATGTGTTTTATATTGGTTTTCTGGGTATTGCTGTCTCCCTGGAATTCATCAGTCATGTGCTGGTCCAGTGGAAAGAGTGCTAAAGTACGTATGCCAGTCGGATAGCTCAATATCCATATGTATACTCTTGACTTTTGGGCACAGTTCAAACACAGTTCTGCTTTTTGGCTGTCATTTAGAATTCCCACCACTTTATATATCCTTCCTCAAAGCGCTGCACTGAACCAACGTTAATATGCAGTAACTGCACAAAGAAGTTTTGCTCACTCCTTTGCTGACCCTTACCCAGCGAGCACGGTCAGGACCTGGACGAATTAGTGACGTCTCTTTTGTGGCCAGATCAAGTCAAACCAAGACTAGTCCGATCTGGCCCAGAATATCACCTGATTTCAACCAATATGAATTCTGCCCACTAAGACGGACATCCCTGAATGAATCAGTGAGAGTCCGATCGAGGTCAGATCAATTAAGTCATTATCATAACTAGTCAGATCTGGCCCAGAATAAGCTATATTATTTCAACTGGTGAAGACATCCTGGAAATGATGTAAAGATCATCCCCATATGAGCTGTGATCTGGCCTAGTCCTGAACGTCACTGGAGTACGTCATCATGACGTCATTTATCTTGATAGGTATAGTCTTAGAAATGTCTTGGCTATTAATGGGTTAATTGTGGGAGTTGTAGTGTGATGTGATGCTGCGCCCCATCTCAAAACCTGTCCATGGTCCAACAGCAAGTACAGTATCCAAGGCCCAGATACCTGAGCCTGGTGTCCTGCTAGAAAGGAACTATTGTTTTACACAACAAAAGTCCCTCACCAAAATCAAGGCATTCACAGACAACAGTGATTCAGACATTTTACCTTGGGGTGACAAGACAGCCTGGGATAGAGAAAAACACCCCCGCTGACACATATTGACCGGGCACCCATTTTGGTGTCGGCATCATGTCGTGCTTTAGCTATTGAAAAATAGCAGATCTACAAGCTCATATCGCGCCACCGAGTGGCGCGATACGAGCTTGTAGGTCTGCTATTTTTGAAAAATCGAAGAGCGACTGACATTTTTTTAATCTGATCTCAGGTCAGAATGGGTTAATCAGACCAGTGTGTGTCCAGTGGAAACCTCGTATGAATCTGATCTCAGGTCAGAATGGGATAAACTGATCTACTCTATTCTTGTACTCCCTCTTGGCCTTGCCACGTGGAGTGCTGCACAAATGTCACCATGCTGGTGTATGTTCAAAGTGACTTTGAACATCATAAGCACTTCATGAAACAGAACAGGGTTATTTTATCTGTTCTGCTTTCATTCACTAGCAGCTGTTACTGTTTTGCTATGAATTTCTTTGTTTCTTCCATTTAGTTACATCTCGATATTTATACAGATGATAAATATATATATTCCCCCTGTGTTCAACTGAAAATTAATTGGTTCAGAACCCTAACAGTTGGTTCTGAATACTGAACTGAAACCAACAACTGCAATGGTAACCAAAGTGGGCGTGTCACTATTCTACAAGGGTTATGAGTGATATGTCTTTTTATGGGTATATGAGGATGTAGAAACCATTTAGACATTACTTTGAAGAGTCAGGAACTCTCAAACTCAAGGTTGTACCCCAGCACACAACGCAAACTCAGGAAAACATGTAATAAACGAGTAAATGAGGAACACACAACTAGACTTAACTTAAAAATAGCGTGCGCACGCACACACTCACTCGTGCACGCACGCACACACACACACACAAGCTGTATTATGCTACTTCTGGAGATACTGATGAAATGGTTCTCCGTTTAGCATTCTAATAACACATCCCTTGTCCTATCTATCAGAAGGGTGGTACACAAAATCGCACACAGTTTGTGGCCTTGGTTTGGGAGAGAACCTCTGTGAGAGTCTGTCACATATTTACAGGATGTGACACTGTGAGTGCCTTTGCTGGTCATGGCAATCTGAAGAAAAAACACAGATTTTCAGGAGACATTCAAACAACGTGGCCAGACGTTTGGATGTTTCAACAGAGCTCTTTGACCAAGTGCAGCAGCTCAGCTGGTACCTGTCTGGGACCACCTCCAGTGACCTGAACGAGATCCGGAAGGAAGGCTGATTCCAGTCAACTTCTACCATGTAGAGAATGTCTTATTTCTCCATGCCCAATGTGCCAATACCAGACTGGAATATGGAGATGCTCTCTGCAGACTCACCCATCTGCACCAGATCCCATACAGAGTGGATGAATATGGAGATGCTCTCTGCAGACTCACAATTTACAATTTACAATTTAGGCATTTAGCAGACGCTCTTAATCCAGAGCGATTTACAATAATCAAGAACAAAAGCATGGGAATACATCACAAAAGCATTTATCATAAAACATGCGTAAGCTAAGAAAGTAACAGTGGAATATCTATATTATGAGACTATACATATAAACTATATATATACTACTATGCTATACATACGTACTATGGCGTGCTATGACTATATACAATGCAATTATAGTGCCGTCTACATAACATGCTATAAGTCTGTATCAGATGCTATCTAAGTCTACAGAAATGCTATCTAAGGGGGTAGGGTAAGTGCTATGGGCCATGATGGAGTCTAAAAAGGTGGGTTTTCAGACTACGGCGGAAGATTGGGAGTGATGCTGCAGTTCTGACTGCAATGGGAAGTGCATTCCACAGTTTTGGAGCCAGAAGGGAGAAGAGTTTGGGACGTGTGGAGCGTTGTCCCGGCGTTTTTAGTGAGGGTACTTCCAGCTTCCCTGCGTTGGCTGATCTGAGTGCGCGGGAGGGTTTGTAGGGTTCAATCATACTTGCAAGATATGGGGGAGCCATACCTTTGGTTGCCTTGAATGCCAGCATCAGAGTTTTGTATTCTGTGCGGGCAGCGACCGGGAGCCAGTGGAGGGAGCGGAGCAGGGGGGAGACATGTGAGAATTTTGGCTGGTTGAAGACCAAGCGAGCTGCGGCATTTTGGATCAGCTGGAGAGGCTTAAGTGCACATGCTGGTAAGGAGGGAGTTACAATAGTCGAGTTTTGACAAGACTGTTGTCTGGATTAGGAGCTGGAGCAGGATTCCTGGGTGAGGAACGGTCTAATTCGTCGTATGTTATAGAGTGTGAACCTACAGGATCGAGTGACAGCTGTGATGTGAGCTTTGAACGAGAGCTGACTGTCCAGGACAACACCGAGATTCCTGGCTGTTTGGACAGACGTTACCAGGGCGTTGTCTACGGAGATAGTTAGCTCCCGCATAGGGCAGGACTTAGCTGGGAAGAAGAGAAGCTCAGTCTTGTCTGGGTTCAGCTTGAGGTGATTGGAGGACATCCACTGTGAGATGTCAGCCAGGCATGCAGTGATGCGCTCTTCCACCTGAGTGGCAGAGGGGGGGAAGGATAGCAACAGTTGTGTGTCATCGGCGTAGCAGTGATAGGATATATTGTGAGCAGAGATGATAGTGCCAAGGGATTTAGTGTACAGTGAGAAAAGGAGAGGACCAAGTACAGATCCCTGTGGGACCCCAGTTTGGAGGGTTCGGGGGGATGATAACAGACCTTTCCAGGAAACCTGGTAGGTCCGGTCGGTGAGGTAGGAGGAGAACCACTTTAGTGCCGTTCCACCGATGCCTAGGTCCGCTAGGGTGTCTAGGAGCAGCTGGTGGTTCACTGTGTCAAATGCTGCCGATAGGTCTAGGAGAATCAGTACTGCAGAGTGGGAAGCAGCTTGGGCAGCATGCAGTGATTCTGTGACTGCCAGCAGGGCAGTTTCTGTGGAGTGGGCCTTCTTGAATCCGGACTGGTTGGGATCCAGCAGATTGTTCTGTGAGAGATGGAGAGAGAGCTGGTTGGAGACAACACATTCAATGGTTTTAGAAATAAATGAAAGGAGTGATACCGGTCTGTAGTTCTTGACATCTGAGGGGTCAAGGGTTGGTTTCTTGAGGAGTGGTGTTACTCTGGCTGACTTGAGGGCAGATGGGACGCAGCCTGAGGTTACTGAGGTGTTGATGATGGAGGTGATGAAGGGGAGCAGATCAGGTGCGATGGTCTGGAAGATTGGAGACGGGACAGGGTCAAGAGGACAAGTGGTAGGTCTAGAGGATGTTACTAGTTGTAGAACCTCGTCTGGGGAAAGAGGAGAGAAGGAGGAGGTATGATGGGGTTAGTGTTGGTTGAGTCAGATGCCGCTTTATGTGGGAGGGGAGGAAAGGAGCTGCTGATATCATCAACCTTCTTCTCGAAGTAGTTGACAAAAACATCAGCAGTGAGGGATGAAGGTTGAGTGGGGGGAGGGGGTTTAAGGAGGGAGGAGAAAGTGGAGAAGAGCTTCCTTGGGTTAGAAGTACAGGATTGGATTTTGGTGTGGTAGAAAGAGGTTTTAGCAGTGGTTAGTGAGTGGGCGAAGGCAGAGAGGAGTGAGTGAAAGTGGGAAAGGTCATCTGGTAGCTTTGTTTTGTGCCACTTTCTTTCGGCTGCCCTTAGAGGTGTTCGTTCAGATCTGAGAGTTTCAGATAGCCAGGGAGCCGGTGGACATGAGCGAGCTGGCCTGGATGAGAGCGGGCAGTGTTGGTCGAACGCAGATGAGATAGAGGAGAGAAAGGATGAGGTTGCAGTGTCAGGTGAGAGGGAGAGGAAGGACTCCAGGGAGGGTAGAGAGGAGAGAATAGAGGATGAGAGGGAGGAGTGGTTTAGGGACTTGAGATTGCATCGGGACTTGAGATTGCATTGTTCGGAGGGTTAATAGGTTTAGGCGGGAGGGTGGAGAGAGAGAGGGAGAAGGTTATGAAGTGGTGGTCAGACCTAATTAAGGGGGTAACAGAGAGTGTGGAGGGAGAGCAGGCTCTGGAGAACACAAGGTCCAAAACATTACCAGCCTTGTGAGTGGGGGGGGAGGAAGATAGGGAGAGGTCAAATGAGGCCAGAAGGGATGTAACGGGAAGATACTTCTCTGCGGTAGGAAGGTTGAAGTCACCCAGTAGAATCAGAGGGAAATGAGCTGATCAGAGAGTCTAGTTCTTCCAGAAAGTTCCCGAGAGTTCCTGGGGGGCGATAGAGCACCCATCTGCACCAGATCCCATACAGAGTGGAATATGGAGATGCTCTCTGCAGACTCACCCATCTGCACCAGATCCCATACAGAGTGGATGAATATGGAGATGCTCTCTGCAGACTCACCCATCTGCACCAGATCCCATACAGAGTGGATATGGAGATGCTCTCTGCAGACTCACCCATCTGCACCAGATCCCATACAGCAGGGTTCCCCAATTAATTTTCCTCAAGGGCCATATTTTGACTAGCGTACCAGGCTGGGGGCCGAGTCTGCACGCGCGAGGTCGAGGTCTTGCCCTGAAAATTCATTTTCAGGGCAAGACACCATTTGAAAAGGATGCCCAGTTTGACATGCATAGGCTACTGACCCCCATTTAATGCCATTTATATCTGGGACCCTTAAAAAAAAACAAAAAAAAAACTTTTTTTTTCTTCTTTTTTTTTTGGAAATTCTTTCATGGGCCACAAGGGGGCGCTCTGTGGGCCGCAAATGGCCCGCGGGCCGCCTATTGGGGAACCCTGCCATACAGAGTGGATGGACAACTGTTGATGGTGGACAGTTAGCAATTCAATGGATGCACACAGCCCCTGTACCAGATGTACTTCTTTGCACGCTTCCTAACTGCAGTTGTCTCAGCAATGGGTTGAGATGTACAGACCTCTGCAAATTCCAGAACTGTACAAACCAAGCACCAGAGGGTGATTCAATGCCTACAGTTGAACAGGACAGTTCTGATGAGGAAGAGGTTGCATAGTTCAATATCATTGACTGCCAATGATGTCTATTGACGTCATTTCAAATCCAACGCACAGACCGCCATTGACATCTATAGACATCATGTGGTGTCAATGTTTACGATAGAGGGCGCTCTTCCGCAACCTGTGAGTTAATAATAACAGGTGAAAACATGATCAAAAGAAGTCCAAGACGGTTTAGTGTATACATTTAAGCCATTTGAAAATAGCCGATCTACTATTTTCAAAATATTTGTATACATTTGAAAACCTGAAATGGGACATTCTGCATAGTGAGTACTTTATACATTTGTACATTTTGAATTCTGGACTTTTACTGCAGTATTGATACTTTTACTTAAGTAAAATGATTGAGTACTTTTTCAACCACTGCTTATAATATTCATCCGTTCCTGTCTGTCTGTCTGTCTGTCTGTCTGTCTGTCTGTCTGTCTGTCTGTCTGTCCAGAATTCGTACGATTTAAATCTATCTTTTCCTTGGCCCCTCTAATTATCACTGTAGCGCAGATCTTTATTGCACGCACACTCTCTCTCTCTCTCTCTCTCTCTCTCTCTCTCTCTCTCTCTCTCTCTCTCTCTCTCTCACACACACACACACACACACACACACACACACACACACACGCTTGCTCAAGCACACACAAACACATACTGCAAGAGCATGTGCAACAGAACACTCACACATAAGCATTAC
Organism: Protomyctophum parallelum; assembly: GCF_964188405.1. NCBI lineage: Eukaryota > Metazoa > Chordata > Actinopteri > Myctophiformes > Myctophidae > Protomyctophum > Protomyctophum parallelum. Next base: position 3,125,421 of record NC_139710.1, on the reverse strand, counting down.
TTCGTTGTGACTTATACACAAATAATAGTCAATCTACAAGCTCACAACACGTTGCAGTGCGGCACATTTTGAACTTGCAGAGCTGCTATTTTCGGTTGGCAACACTGGCACGCAACTACGTTTCAATCAGGCATTAGATCACTTTGCAATGGAGTGGAGCAGCTCTTACAGAAGTTAAGCACTTTACATTAATGTAATAATGGGTCCGTGGACCCCTGGGGCCCTTGGGGGATTCCCAGGGGGTCCCCAGTAAACGTAGGTAACGCAGCTATAGTGATTTGAAGTATATAGACAGCAGTGAACTACAGTCGACTGTTTTCACATTGAAAATGACATTTATAAAAGATAACTGAGCATGAATGCTTAGAATGCATCCCAGTGCTTCTCAATAATGGGTCCGTGGACCCCCGGGGCCCTTGGGGGATTCCCAGGGGGTCCCCAGTAAACGTAGGTAATGCAGCTATAGTGATTTGAAGTATATAGACAGCAGTGAACTACAGTCGACTGTTTTCACATTGAAAATGACATTTATAAAATGTTCATCGACTACCTTTTTTCACTGACTAAAACTAAACAAAAACTAAATAAAAACGAATCTATGATGACTAAAACTAAGACTAAATATACTGACAATTTCGTCAACAAATAAAAACTAGACTAAAATGTTAGTAAGGGACTAGTGGACAAGAGATCCAGTTTTATGCTGGGTTGCATGCTGAAAATAGCAGATATACAATCTGAGATTGTATATCTGCTATTTTCAGCATGCAACAAAAGTGTAAAATATGTCATTACAACGACATCAAGGCCTGTCAAAACACATTTTAGTCGACTAAATCAACTGTAGATTTAGTCGACTAAAATCGTATGACATTTAGTCGACTAAAACTAGACTAAACACTAGAACATTCCAGGTGACTAAAATGTGACTAAAACTAAGTGAAAACTATTCAAGAGACTATTACTAAAACTAAAATAGAAATTTGCTGCCAAAAACAACACTGCACAGACAGACAGACAGACAGACAGAGACAGACAGACAGACAGACAGTGAGAGAGAAGAGAGACAGACACACACAGAGGGACAGACAGACAGACAGTGAGAGAGAAGATAGACAGACACAGAGGGACAGACAGACAGACAGACAGACAGACAGACAGACAGACAGACAGACAGACAGACAGACAGACAGACAGTGAGAGAGAAGAGAGACAGACACAGAGGGACAGACAGACAGACAGACAGACAGACAGACAGACAGTGAGAGAGAAGAGAGACAGACACAGAGGGACAGACAGACAGACAGACAGTGAGAGAGAAGAGAGACAGACAGACAGAGATGGCGCGCTACGAGCTTGTAGGTCTGCTATTTTTTTAAACTGTCAGGATGTAGAAGACATTTTATAGACAGACAGACAGACAGCAAAGTTTCCTGGACTTGGAACGCACCATTATGCGTTGAACAAATATGTTTCTTAATCCATATCGTACACCGCATGGTGTAGACACATGCAGTCAGCTGCTTGAAATAAAACAAGAGAGGACATCCCATTCGGTTGTAGTTTGAAGGTGGCTGCTGGGCGTATTTTGAATTGTAATTAAACCATCCATGTGTGAGCATTAGTAGGCCTAGTGTGATTATTTGATGTGCCAACATCTGCCATTGACCCCCGTTATAAATGTGAAAGTACTATATTTCCAAAACTATGTAACATAGCGTCACCGTGAAAAGAGCACAGCCAAACCTTGGCCAGTCGGCTAATACACCAACCAGCATAGGCTCCCCTTGGCATCCAGATTTAACAGGTACAGGGGCGGGGGGGGGGGGGTAACAAGCATACTCGCCGCATTTAGCGATTTGGCGAGTTAACTTGAGGATTCGCCGAAACGTTACGAAACCTCGCCGAAACGTGACGGAACTCGCCGCGGGGGCGACGCTCCTTCACATTCTGGCGAGTGTTCGTCACGTTTCGGGGCACTTTTAGCAGCTTTCTGTTGCAAGTTTCTGAATGTTCTCAGAGTCCGCAGGCTGGTCTACAAGCTCACAACTTTAATGCTTAAAAACAAGACAGGTTAAAAATAACTTATTGATTGGAAAAGTGTTTAAAAAGAATTATCATTTGTTGTTTGGCATTGTTGTTAATCTTTGTCTCTCTGTTTTCAAAGGTTATGGAACAGAGTATGACTTAACAGTAATAGTATTTGGCTGCTAAACATTATAAATGCAGCTCTGATGCTGTCAATGACATTGATGGATACATTTAAATGGGATCCATCTTTTATAATGTAAGCAAGGACTGTAGGCCTATAATTTGTAAAATATATTGTAAATCTATAACTTCAAATAACTAGATGGTATTCACTACCTGGGTAGTGGGCAATTCCTGCTGTCAAAATATGACCCCCCCAGTCAAAAATACTTTGTTTGAAATAGACTCAAGCTTTCCAAGGTATGATTTGGGGTCCTAAGGATGAATACAAAATTAATATCAACATCTTAAAACCAAAATGTGCGTGTGCGTGTGAGACGCAACTTGGCGCCACCATGAGGCTGATTTGAAAACTGTCAAGTGGCATGATTTCAGCCTATAGTGGGAATAGGCGGCACTGTCTAGTGAGCTAATCTAGTGAGCTAATTTAAGGCTTCCGGTGGACGATCTCTTCAAAATAAGAGTACCCTCTAGAGTATTGAAAAAAAGTTTAATTTGCACATTAAAACTACAAATTAAGCATTTAAATGATGCTATATGATGCTATAAGACACACATTATGTTTCTGTGTAAAAATAAGTAATTAAATCATTATAATAATAATAATAATAAAGTTATCTAAATGGATAAATGCTATTCACTGGAGTGCATGGACTTTATAAAGTGGACACTGGACAAAAGAGGCCTCCGCGAGGCAACTATCTGGACATACCCACGCGTTCGGGGAGATGTCCTCTACCACACCACACTCTCCGCTAAGCGGGAGAGGTGTAAAATTCCCAGCAGCAGACCTTCTACTGGGGTCAATGCTCACAAAAGTACCGTTTCCGGACCCAGAATGGACACTGGACAAAAGACGGCTCCGTGAGGCAACTATCTGGACATACCCACGCGTTCGGGGAGATGTCCTGTACCACACCCCACTCTCCGCTAAGCGGGAGAGGTGTAAAATTCACAGCAGCAGACCTTCTACTGAGGTCAATGCTCAAAAAGTACCGTTTCCGGACCCAGAATGGACACTGGACAAAAGACGGCTCCGCGAGGCAACTATCTGGACATACCCACGCGTTCGGGGAGATGTCCTGTACCACACCCCACTCTCCGCTAAGCGGGAGAGGTGTAAAATTCACAGCAGCAGACCTTCTACTGAGGTCAATGCTCAAAAAAGTACCGTTTCCGGACCCAGAATGGACACTGGACAAAAGACGGCTCCGCGAGGAAACTATCTGGACATACCCACGCGTTCGGGGAGATGTCCTCTACAACACCCCACTCTCCGCTAAGCGGAAGAGGTGTAAAATTCACAGCAGCAGACATTCTACTGGGGTCAATGCTCACAAAAGTACCGTTTCCGGACCCAGAATGGACACTGGACAAAAGACGGCTCCGCGAGGCAACTATCTGGACATACCCACGCGTTCGGGGAGATGTCCTGTACCACACCCCACTCTCCGCTAAGCGGGAGAGGTGTAAAATTCACAGCAGCAGACCTTCTACTGAGGTCAATGCTCAAAAAAGTACCGTTTCCGGACCCAGAATGGACACTGGACAAAAGACGGCTCCGCGAGGCAACTATCTGGACATACCCACGCGTTCGGGGAGATGTCCTCTACAACACCCCACTCTCCGCTAAGCGTGAGAGGTGTAAAATTCACAGCAGCAGACCTTCTACTGGGGTCAATGCTCAAAAAAGTACGGTTTCCGGACCCAGAATGGACACTGGACAAAGAGGCCTCCGCGAGGCAACTATTTGGACATACCCACGCGTTCGGGGAGATGTCCTCTACCACACCCCACTCTCCGCTAAGCGGGAGAGGTGTAAAATTCACAGCAGCAGACCTTCTACTGGGGTCAATGCTCAAAAAAGTGCTGTGCCTTGGGGCATTGACATGAAATCACTGGCCTATAACATGCATTGCAAAGTAATACTAATTATTTTGGTAATTACTGGTGTTTGAGCTTACAAAAATGCTGGGACAAATATATGCCCTTTTGTCAACAACAACAGATAGCAAGAGCTGATGGTACTGATCGATTGTCTTATCACACAGCCACCCGTTAGCTTTCTCTACGCAAGCTAACCTCTAGTTTTGGAATGGGTGTCACTTGTGTGCGGCGATTGCATCTGTCTGTGCATTTATGCATTTGTTTGTCCTGACGAAACTTGATTATTTCTTGACTGTTTATTTTCTCGTATGACACGACATAGAAACTACTTGTGACTAATGTCTTTGTGTGCTGTCGAGCGGATTCTATTTTCATCAGCTCAAAGGTATAGCCTGCTGTGTCATTCGATTCATTTGTCCAGATATGCCATTTATGATCTTTACGGATGTACAATGACACATATGGTGGCCTGTCGTAAAATACACACATACTGGTCAAAGCATACTCATTTTGGTGGTACAGACAGGATAAATTGAACGTGTTTTGAATTTTTGTGCCAGCTCTTAACAGGAAAAGTAAGGTCTGTGGGCTTTTCCAAATTGTCCTCCGTTATTGTTCTATTATTATCCTTGTCTATTGTGATGCCAGCATCACCACATTTCACATAGAAATATAAGCACCCATTTACTTTTGACTCTCGCACAGCATTTGCTGCTGGTAAGATTTCTATCATTGTGTCATTTGCTTTAATTACAACATTGTCATAAATCAAGTCTGCCCAAAAGTGTCCAGTTTTGGCCATAGGGCCTATATGACAAATGATTGAGGCCAACTTATACTTAATTTTACCGCCGTCACAAATAGGAATTTCGATTACACCAGATGGTTCTACATGCCTGCGGCTCACCGACCCACGATCAGTAACACGCGACAGAGAAAGAGTAATGAAATCAGGAGAGTCATTCCAACATATTTGTCGCTTCATATCACAACCACATGCTGTACACTTGTCTGGTAATGCAAAAATATTAGTAATAGAAGAATTGCTTTCAACTGTCCAGGCACAGAATGTACAGATGTCTGTATGTTTTGCTTGACCAACTGTGTGGACACCACACATACTCAACCAAACTACTAGTTTGTGTATAAAATCTAATGGGTCATTGTGCATTCCTAAGGCCAAGTCTGGGATGCTATTCACTAGTTGTTGAGTGACACCACGGATTGTTTTGCAATCAAATGTGTTACCTAGATTTTGAAAAAACGCTTGAATGAGAGCTGCTAAATTCCCCGGCATATACTGAACCATCAAAGTAGGTGTCAATGGTTTCAATTTATCTTGTACTACTTGTAGATGCAGTATAGATTGTAGAGTTGCATTTAGCCAACAATTATTTTCATTATTTGCAAACCTGCATATACTATTGCAAAATCCTGTCTCTGTGCCTCTGATTTGTGGCTTTGTTTTGTCTGGCACACTTGCTGAGCTTTGATTTTGTAAGAACATATTTGAATGTGGGGATGGCCGGTGTTGATAAGAGCCCCTAAGATGTTTTGGCAATTTTCGTTTTTTGTTCCAATTTTCTACAGGTGCTGGGTTTACGCACTCTACCTGTGTTGTTCTGTATGCTGCTTTGTCACAGAAATCTATGGCTGACTGGTTGTAAAATAAGCGCATGTGCTATACACATTCGTCAAGTCTGTGTTTCTCATTTCGTAAAAGCAACACTTTTGTGTTTTTGAATGTGGCTCAGATAGCTGTGCTTTTCTTACACAGGTTTATTTGTGCAGCATAGGCTCCAGAGAATCTCTGCAAATCACCTGAGAGGAGATCTGACCATATTGGAATAGTTGGGAGCATTTTGAACAGCTTGTTTAAAATCAGTTCCCCATGGTAGGTATTTTCACCTGTGTCATTGGTGGTTTTCATTGCTTTATTGGCTTCAGTCCTTACTGTGTCAAAATGTTCTTTGAAGGGAGATGTACTTTCACTGACATCCTCAAAATCACCAAAGAAGTCATGATCAATCACAGTGTCATATGGACTGTCTTGTTGATCATGCTTTGTATCAACATTTTCTTTCTGTGGCGCTAGATTCTGTGTCTCAGACATGATGGTGTCAAGACTGGCTTGCACCACGCTGGAGTTCCTTTTACTACCAAGTACAATACAAGCAGCTTGTACTATTGTACTTGTTTGTTGTAGTGTTTTGGCATTAACTAAAGTGCTGAAGATGTACATAGCCAAATTATACCTCTTATCTCTGTGTATGTACTGTTGTTTGCAAATGTGACTTGCCTGTTTCATCAAATGACTCTTACATGCCCTTATGGTACAGAAATCTAAATCTTTGTTATCTGCCTTTCCTACCACTATTCTCCAGCAGCGTAACAAGTACATACTCATGCTATCTTGATTGAAGATACGCATACTGGCTTTTAAAAGCACTATGGACCTGTCACTATTAATCTGAATCGGTGTTGTGTTTGTACCAAATATCTCCTTCTCTTTGCATCTCAATTGTGTGAGTAGTTCCTCTATAGCCGATTGAGTACGCGGAGGCCTCTTTGTCCAGTGTCCATTCTGGGTCCGGAAACCATACTTTTTTGAGCATTGACCTCAGTAGAAGGTCTGCTGCTGTGAATTTTACACCTCTCCCGCTTAGCGGAAAGTGGGGTGTGGTAGAGGACATCTCCCCGAACGCGTGGGTATGTCCAGATAGTTGCCTCGCGGAGCCGTCTTTTGTCCAGTGTCCATTCTGGGTCCGGAAACGGTACTTTTGTGAGCATTGACCCCAGTAGAAGGTCTGCTGCTGGGAATTTTACACCTCTCCCGCTTAGCGGAGAGTGGGGTGTGGTACAGGACATCTCCCCGAACGCGTGGGTATGTCCAGATAGTTGCCTCGCGGAGGCCTCTTTGTCCAGTGTCCATTCTGGGTCCGGAAACGGTACTTTTTTGAGCATTGACCCCAGTAGAAGGTCTGCTGCTGTGAATTTTACACCTCTCCCGCTTAGCGGAGAGTGGGGTGTGGTAGAGGACATCTCCCCGAACGCGTGGGTATGTCCAGATAGTTGCCTCGCGGAGGCCTCTTTGTCCAGTGTCCATTCTGGGTCCGGAAACCATACTTTTTTGAGCATTGACCTCAGTAGAAGGTCTGCTGCTGTGAATTTTACACCTCTCCCGCTTAGCGGAGAGTGGGGTGTGGTAGAGGACATCTCCCCGAACGCGTGGGTATGTCCAGATAGTTGCCTCGCGGAGCCGTCTTTTGTCCAGTGTCCATTCTGGGTCCGGAAACGGTACTTTTGTGAGCATTGACCCCAGTAGAAGGTCTGCTGCTGTGAATTTTACACCTCTCCCGCTTAGCGGAGAGTGGGGTGTGGTACAGGACATCTCCCCGAACGCGTGGGTATGTCCAGATAGTTGCCTCGCGGAGGCCTCTTTGTCCAGTGTCCATTCTGGGTCCGGAAACGGTACTTTTTTGAGCATTGACCCCAGTAGAAGGTCTGCTGCTGTGAATTTTACACCTCTCCCGCTTAGCGGAGAGTGGGGTGTGGTAGAGGACATCTCCCCGAACGCATGGGTATGTCCAGATAGTTGCCTCGCGGAGCCGTCTTTTGTCCAGTGTCCACTTTATAAAGTCCATGCACTCCAGTATATAGCATTTATCCATTTAGATAACTTTTTTATGTTATTTAATTACTTATTTTTACACAGAAACATAATGTGTGTCTTTACAATAACTGTAATGTAATAATAATACTAATAATGTAATGTAATAATTATTTAATTAACGAATTAAATAACTTAATTTTATTCTGAAGGCAACCGGATGTCTTAAATTAGCTAGCTCTCAGACAGGAAGTTCTAAATTAGCTCATAAGACGGAGCCACAGGTGCTAATGGCTTAATTTCTTTCCCTAGGATAGAAAAGGCAAGGAGCGCTCGTTTTACCACGCCGGCTACTAGTAGTAGTCAAGGAAAGCGCCACCCGCGCGGGCGGAACCTCACCTTCTAATATAAACATAAACCCCATTCTGCCAGCTGCCTCGCTAGCCTAGTGGACTACTCCGCCGACTTGTAATAATACTTCACTGGTTCGTGCCCCACTGCCGCCACAAGTTTTACAACCGCAGACTTTTTAATAGTTTTTGGATTAAGGTTGCATTAAAAAAACTGGATTAAGGTTGGTGAAGGATGCGTTGCTCCCCTGCTTGCGGTTATGTTTAGGTTAGGGTTAGGGTTAGGGTTAGAGTTAGAGTTAGATTAGGGTTAGGGTTAGGGTTAGAGTTAGGGTTAGGGTTAGGGTTAGGGTTAGAGTTAGGGTTAGGGTTAGAGTACTAGTAGGCATAAACACTTGTGTGCGGTCCAAAACACAACCCAGCGCTTCCTACTCCACTGACAACCAATCACAGCGCGCTTTTCTATCCTAGGGAAAAAATATATGCATCCCGTAGGACTATAGCGCCTCTCAAAAACTAAGGGGACCCATGGCCATAACAATGTGTCTGACCCACAAATGGGTCTGTGACTGCTGTGCTGACCCAGTGGTTAAAACGGAAACTGTTAATACAGCTGTGTGGAGACTATATTACTGATACAATTTAGGCATTTATCAGACGCTCTTAATCCAGAGAGATATACAATAAGCAAAAACTAAAAGCATGGCAATACATCACATAAAAAGTAGTTATCATGAAACATGCTTAATCTAAGAACATAACAGTGGAATATCTATAGCCTATAATGAAACTATAGGCTACATCTAAAATACTATATATACTGATGCAGAGCTTGTGTGTCTGACAGGCTCTCTGCTGTGAAGGCGGCGGCGCACACGAGTTGCAGCGGCTACTCCAGCTCATGTTGCTTATTGTATTGTGCTTGTTGTAACTTATTTGTCAGTATGCGTCCTTTATACAGAGACAACGCTTGCAAATATGTGTATGATAGACAGTCTCTGTTGCATACAGTAGGTAGATTGCTCATTCAAGCCCATATGAGCGTCGCAGTGGAAGCATTAACGCGACTAGGGTTGCTGATTGATTGAGCACGGAATGTGATGAATGATGAGAGAGCAAGAGCAAGCCTTGAGCGCCCCTCACTTCACACGGGTGTGATTTTTTCTCTCATCAGGGCCTGTGGGGCATTTCCTCCGCCACTGTCTTGTGGAGCTCTGTTGTGTTCAGAATAGCTCTGGTGAGACCCATAGCCGTGGCATAGGCTAGCCGCTATAGGCTCTATATTGCCACGGCTATGGACCAGAGCTAGTTCAGAACCATGGACAGCTACTCGTGTCACTGATAGGAGCGTCTGGGCTGCATGCTGTCTCTCTGTAGTGGAATTCACCATAGCTGACAATAAATTATCTGGATTGTCTACCAGGCTATAGTTTGAAGTATGAGGAGGATTAGCTAAATAATATAGATGACAGATTGACAGTTGTCTCATGAAGAGAACATGGGCGCATTTGTACCCAATCTGACGCACTATGAGAGAGCTATAGTCTCGCTGCGTAGCACTAGCCAGACGTAATAATCTACTGCCTTTGCAATGCAAAGACATATATAGGCTATGAGAGAGCGGCTGTCGAAAGAAGCAAGCAGAGTGCGCTTCCTGCATGTATAAATTAAATTGATCCTAAACCTAGCTCTGATAGCGTTAGGATAGGAGGACGTCTCTCACTATATGGACCAGAGCTATGCTTAAACTCAGCCTGAATCTTTTCCTAATTGTCAAAGCCTCATGGAGTGAAGTGGAGGCTGATGATATACTCCACAAATCATTTTATAAACCTAAACCAACCATTTCTCTTGTGAGGGCATCCGACATTATCCCTCAATTGTCTAATTATTTATCTGTTTCTCTAATTCTACAAAGACAATTCAAATAGCTTTATTGGCATGAGAAAACATACTTTTAAATTACCCACTGTCGTGGGTGTCCTATAGGGGGCGCTCCTATGCAGGGAGGTCGCAGAGGTTTCAACCTTTTTCATTATTTGAGACACGGACCACCATGTGATGACATGACATTCAGGATCTCAGAGAGACTAAACAATATTCTGTTATCGTTGGATAAGATTTTGCAAACGTCGATAAAAATAATTATTGTGTAGACTTCTTCAAAATGAATTTGTTTAACAATAACTTTTACTCTTGACATAGCATAATTATGGTTTCATTTTACTCTCCATCATTTAGGTGGGGACCACCTGGAACCTCTTAAGGACCACTGGTGGTCCCCGGACCACTGGTTGAGAGAACCACTGCTTTAGACTTTTGGATGAGAAAATGTCTCAAGTAAAAAAACAAACCAAAAGTGTTTTTCACATGCCTTAAAGTAACAATGCAGTGTTTCTCTGTTCTAATAGACCTTGAAGTCATGAAAGAGCTCTTCAGAAGGGAGTACGACTGTCTGTGTCACTGATACGTGATAACATGTTCTTGTTAAACAAGTGACAGAGCCAAGGATGGAGCCCACACACAACAAACATTTTATAACATTTGATTCCATCAGTAGTTACACATCTTTATTTATTCACTTTTATATAGTTATTATTCTATATAAGGTGTGAAGGTGGCTTGTCACATGTTCCAGGTCCCATAAGACCAAACTTAGATGAGTTCTATATCGGGGTGCAGCATGGGTCTATGCTGTCAACACCTTCAGAAGAAATTTTTAATAACTAGATCCAGGAACCGACCGAGAACAAAGCTATAGGTCACGGGAATTCAACTTTATAATAGCCATTTTCTTCAGCTAACCATGACTGCTATCTGCCTGGGACATTCCTGCTGGGGTTTGTTGTTCTGTCTGTGTGATCTGGGATGGATGGATGGGGGAATGTGGCTGAATTGAGCAGTAAACCTAAATGGACTCAGATCTATAGGTGTGTCGTGTGTGCATTGTGCTAATCGATGCACACCCGAGAAGTTTAGATTAGTGTGAACACTTGTACCGTACGAGGATCAACATCCGTGCCCTATATCTACGTACGGGTGCACCGGCCTACACTTCATGTCTACTTGGGTACGGTACGGTATCTGGTATGAAACCCACACCACAATCCCTGAAGAAGAGCATTCCAGGTGGTAACGCTGGTTTTCAATAGATTATCCTGCATCGTGGCTGTGAGTGTGGCCTTTACACTTCTGCACCAATAGGTAATAGGAAGCACCTACTATATACTGTGCACTCTTCTCCTGTTTGTGTGAAACCCATACACAGAAGCACATCATTTGACCTCTTCCTCCCTCCCTCTCTCTATATCTCTCTCCCTCCCAGGCCTCCCTCACACTGAAAAAGGCAACATACCAGTTAGCGTATATGTCATTTAGGGTGGTTTGTCATCCCAGATTATGGCAGATTTGCAGCTGCTAATGGTATAACATGATATCATGGTATAACAGCTATAACTATACATGGCAAGCCTAAAGTGTTTAGAATAATTTAAACTTTAACTTAAGATGACAGCAGTCATGTTGATTTGAGATAACTGCATGAACCCAAGTACAGTATAGTAGCAAACCAAGACATGAGCAGGGGGGGGGGGGGGGGGGGGGGTGATGCAGACAGACAGCAGCCTTTGTTCTCTGAACTGTAGCCCATGTAGTCTCAGGACCGCAGGTCAGGCCTTTTGTTATAGTGTCCATGTGACGCAACAGATTGAACTCAAACTGACACTAATTCAGAGCACATTTACAGTAACCACCTACTGTCACCTCCTTTAATCCATGTACTGTATATGCTGGATTTCATTTCATAAATAACATTCTGGTACAGTAAAAGACACAAGTGAATGACATAAAGAGACATTTATTGACATTCATAGTTCAAATTCTGGACAGATACTGGTCGGCATTAAATTGGCATTTCTTTCCCCTTAAATGTATAAAAAAAACAAATTAAATGAATGTATGCTTTGGAAAATGGACATAAATAATGTCAAGTATACCTGATTTTAACATGCACGGTACATCATTATCAGACCACTCAACATCTTTTAATGACTGGCTGGTTTTGTAGCATTACTTTAGTAAAAATAATAATAATATTGGTCCTTGAATGCTATTACAAAAATATATTATTATTTGGCCACACATTTGTAAAAAGTATTGGTCCCTAAATGTTATTACAAAAATATATTATTTTTGCTGCACATTTGTTCAAATCAAATATTAAGATTAAAGTGTGTTCTCATCGGGGACCAATGTTCCAGTTATTCATTTCCTGTCCCATAGTTTAGTTTAGTTTAGTTAGTATTTGCACACAATCACACAGATATACAATCAACACACCTGTCTAACTATACAGTACATGCCTGTAGTTCCATCAATACTCTCCATATGATGTACATTACTGTACATGGAGTACATTCTGTGTAGATCATCTTTACACCTGTGTAATTACTACAGCTATTGTTAAACACACTTGTTAGTTTACTTTAGTTTACACACAGAAAAATAAAAGTGTCAACTAGAACCTAAACTGGTTCCAGGAAGGACCTTTCAACCAAGGTTATATTTAAAGAACCATTTAAATGAAGGGTTCTATAAATAAACATGCAAAGGTCCCTCTAATAATTACCATTCACTAAATAAAGAAAGAACCATTTGAACACCATTATTCTTCTGTGTGTAGTGTATCATTTGCAAACAGTGATAAAGCATAAAGGTATACAGTTGAAAAAAATACTATTCTAAAAGCTTTCTCTCCATCTGATCACTACCATCACACTGCAATGAACCACTTTAATCCTGATCCTAGTATCAGAGGTCAGAGGTTAAACCCTGTCTGCAGTGAACACCTCGTTTCATCCAGGAGACATGAAGGAAAAATAGATTTACAAAAGCTTTCTCTGTAAAGACACAAAGTAGCTCCATCTGATCAATACATCACACTGCTGCTCAAATCAATGAACCGTTTTAACCCTGGAGAGACACGTATATGGAAAGTGTAAAGTTTTTAATCAAATTAAAACATGCTTTAACCCATTAAGACCTGAGGGGAGGATTCCACAAGTTGCCTTCTAAATCAGTAGTTCTCAAACTGTTTCGTGCCCATGAGGACCCCCAAAATGATGATGTATTTGTCCGTGGACCCCTCACCTGAAAATGTTTTGTGCCAGGGACCCCCCAGAAGAGAAGATTTGCGTAAAGAAAATGATCTAAATTATTCAAAACGCTGTTTCAAAAACACACTTTCAATATATTAAAAAAAATAGCAGATCTACAAGCTCTCAGCGCGGCACAAAGTGACCCGCTGTGAGCTTGTATATCTGCTATTTCTCCAATAGCCAAATCTGAAATGACACAACAGATGCTTTCCCGGTTTTTATGGCTTTAAGAGGCTAATTAAATGAGAACATTTACTCCAGGCTTTAACAGGTTAATTAACCAGCGTGTGTTAGGTGTTCCTCAGAGGTTAACAGCTGTCCTTCAGTATGAATTATTAACCTTCATATTTCTTGAAGCAGACTTAGTAGGACGGTTCTGGAGCAGGGTCCGGGGTCGGACCAGGGACCGGGTTCATCCAGGGGACCATCAGAGGAACGTTGTAGTACAGAGCAGGTCGTTTGGCGAAAGCACCATGCAAGAAGAGAACACCTTGGAAGAACCAGTCGCTGTCCTTCACACACATCAGTGCCCCGCCCTCGTCACGCTGTAACAACAGGAAGTTGTGTTTTTCAGAGTGTGTTTTTATGTGATAAATATCATGGTTATGTTTCCATCAGTGTGTCACTCACCCGGGAGGGAGTAGTCACACCATATGCAGTACAGATCGTATACTTGGTGATGAGGGGTGATGGGTGATGACTCAGGTCTCTGCACTGCTGGTTGGTGATGACCGTCACATTTCCCTCATGGAGACGGCCAGTGACCCCTGGAGGATAGGCTGGGGAAACACACACAGGATGTACACACACTTTATAAATACAGAGGACATTTATATTCCATTAAATATATAGATATATAGACATATAGATATATAGATTATTTTTAACAGTTTGTTTGCCTAAAATAGGTGTATGTATTTATTGTTCACACATTTTCAAAAATAGCGATCTATAAGCTCATAACATGTGATGTGCTGTGTGATCTTGTAGATCTATTTCTACTCTGAATATAATATTGAGATGAATTTCCAGTGAAGTGACGTACAGGAAGTCCCGCCCTAATTCTCTACAGGAAGTGACGTTACTGCTGTACAGATCTGTTTACATCGCAGGCCATGAAAGCTGTGCTGTGATTGGTCAAAGAAAGACAGCGCCCCATTATCAGTACATGCTGATAATGTGACCAATCAGATTCCTTGTCAGCCTGTATGAATGTGTGTGTGTTGTTTCCTCACTTGTGCCCCGCCCCCATCCAACTATGACGCAAGTAGATCCAGCAGGAACTACGTCATCAGCCTGAGGGAGACAGATGGGTCCAACATGGTTGGTGAAGTTGACAGGATGGGACAGTCTGGCCAGATCCATGCCACCCCAAGGCAAGCTGGTCGAGTTGGGATGGCGGTAGACCTAAAGTGAACAGACACATGTTTAGATAAAAACACAAGACCTGTTTCCAAAACATTTTCAAAAGAGGCTCAGTTCGTAGATCTATTTTCAAAGGATTTTAACAAATCATGTTTGACTGAACTGAAGAGCAGATAGTTCAGTGCTTTGCTCAAAGGACACATTGGCTGTTGGAATTGAACCTACAATAAGCACCAAGCACCTTCCTGGGGGGGGGGGGGGGGGGGGGGGGGGGGGTCAGACCACTGCAGTAAGGACTGAGTCTTGACCTTTGACCTCTACCAGCTGAATCACTAACTTCATAATAATTAATGAATAATAAATGAATAATTATAATATAAACATTATAATGTATCGCTCGTTATGTAATATGTTCTGACATATTGAAGTTCATACCTCTTCTATCATGATCTTCTGAGTGTGTTCAGAGGTCGAGTTGCGGTCGTGGGCTCCGAAGACCACATAGTCACCAACGCTGGAGAGACAACAGAAACAAATTATTATTTAATTTTAATTCCATTATCAATAAGTAATTATTTAACAAATTTTGTCTATAAGTAGCGCAGCTATGGGTTGGTTTTAAAACATTACAAATTTAGTCACTTTAGCCCTATTGTTAAAATAGCCGATCTTCGGTTCATTAATACCACAATAAGACCAGGGTTTAAATGGTTAAATACACATTAAACATTAAAACCTGAGGCTGATTCTATAAATTCACTCTTAGCTTGAATGTTGTGTCCATATATGGACATCTTGCACCTAGAATGACTAATGACCAATAGTGGGGTCAGGTTGGAAGAGATGAAGTGACAGACAGAGAGAGATAATAAACTGTGTTTAATTATATCTCAACTCTATGTTTATTACCTGGCATAGTCAGTCACAACAAAGGAGTCGTTAATCAGGGTCGCACCTCCCCAAAAGGTTCCATCTTTACCCTGAAAGATAAAAGTTAAAATGTGAATCAAAGACAGAATAAACCTTTTGCCGTGTGACGTCGTCGTACAATGGAGCATAAATGAAACACTCCTCCAACATAATATGGCCATGTTCTATTAGCTCAGTGGTTCTCAAAGAGGGGTCTGGGGACCCACAGGGGTCCCTGGGGGGGTTCTTGGGGGTCCTGAAGGGGTTCCAGGTGGTCCCCGGCCAATTGTGTTAGGCCTACTAAAGTATGAAAATCACTTCAAACACTTTCTATACAATTTGAAAATAAATGGTAAATGAGCTGGTAGATCTGCTGTTTTCCAAACATCTTGAACGACAGCGTTGAGAACCACTGTATTAACTGAAGCAAGCAAGAATGTAAATATGAATTTAATTTAGCATCAATGTAGAGTTTCTTTTGATCTTCTCTATTTGAAGGAAGACAAAAAGCAGGATGCATGGTTTCCTCTATGTCTGGATATACCGTTGAAGTATAATTCACCTTCATATACTGTTGTATAAAGTACATTTACCTCCATATACTGTTGTAACAAGTATAATTTACCTCCATATACTGTTGTATAAAGTATAATTACATAGATTTACTGTTATTGAGGGACAGTGGGGCACTAGCCCCTCCTATATACAACTTTAAGGTTTGTCTTTCAACTATGCTTGTTTAAGAAAACACCAATCCAATCCAATCCAATCCACTTTATTTATATACCACTGCAGTAAGGACTGAGTCTTGACCTTTGACCTCTACCAGCTGAATCACTAACTTCATAATAATTAATGAATAATAAATGAATAATTATAATATAAACATTATAATGTATCGCTCGTTATGTAATATGTTCTGACATATTGAAGTTCATACCTCTTCTATCATGATCTTCTGAGTGTGTTCAGAGGTCGAGTTGCGGTCGTGGGCTCCGAAGACCACATAGTCACCAACGCTGGAGAGACAACAGAAACAAATTATTATTTAATTTTAATTCCATTATCAATAAGTAATTATTTAACAAATTTTGTCTATAAGTAGCGCAGCTATGGGTTGGTTTTAAAACATTACAAATTTAGTCACTTTAGCCCTATTGTTAAAATAGCCGATCTTCGGTTCATTAATACCACAATAAGACCAGGGTTTAAATGGTTAAATACACATTAAACATTAAAACCTGAGGCTGATTCTATAAATTCACTCTTAGCTTGAATGTTGTGTCCATATATGGACATCTTGCACCTAGAATGACTAATGACCAATAGTGGGGTCAGGTTGGAAGAGATGAAGTGACAGACAGAGAGAGATAATAAACTGTGTTTAATTATATCTCAACTCTATGTTTATTACCTGGCATAGTCAGTCACAACAAAGGAGTCGTTAATCAGGGTCGCACCTCCCCAAAAGGTTCCATCTTTACCCTGAAAGATAAAAGTTAAAATGTGAATCAAAGACAGAATAAACCTTTTGCCGTGTGACGTCGTCGTACAATGGAGCATAAATGAAACACTCTTCCAACATAATATGGCCATGTTCTATTAGCTCAGTGGTTCTCAAAGAGGGGTCTGGGGACCCACAGGGGTCCCTGGGGGGGTTCTTGGGGGTCCTGAGGGGGTTCCAGGGGGTCCCCGGCCAATTGTGTTAGGCCTACTAAAGTATGAAAATCACTTCAAACACTTTCTATACAATTTGAAAATAAATGATCTACAAGCTGTCGCATCGTGGTGAGCTGGTAGATCTGCTGTTTTCCAAACATCTTGAATGACAGCGTTGAGAACCACTGTATTAACTGAAGCAAGCAAGAATGTAAATATGAATTTAATTTAGCATCAATGTAGAGTTTCTTTTGATCTTCTCTATTTGAAGGAAGACAAAAAGCAGGATGCACGGTTTCCTCTATGTCTGGATATACCGTTGAAGTATAATTCACCTTCATATACTGTTGTATAAAGTACATTTACCTCCATATACTGTTGTAACAAGTATAATTTACCTCCATATACTGTTGTATAAAGTATAATTACATAGATTTACTGTTATTGAGGGACAGTGGGGCACTACCCCCTCCTATATACAGCTTTAAGGTTTGTCTTTCAACTATGCTTGTTTAAGAAAACACCAATCCAATCCAATCCACTTTATTTATATACCACGTTTCAAAACTCAGGGTTTACAAAGTGCTGTACAGGAGAAAATAAAAACAAATGCACTAAAGCTACCACACAGAATAACAACAGCGAGAAAACAAAGTATAAACAGTGAAAACACCTGAGACGGAAAAGCAACAGCATCACAGTCACAGTGAGACAAAACATATACAAGGAGCAAAGGAACTCAAGCCAAGGTATAGAGGTGCGTCTTTAGGTGAGATTTAAAAGTCTCGATGGAAGGGGCCAATTTGACGTGGGAGGGGAGTGCGTTCCATAGTTTGGGGGCTACAACAGAGAAGGTCGCCTCTGGACTTTAAGTGGGTCTCCTTTGTGACCCTGCAGATTTAGCTGGCCCTCAGACCGCAGTGACCTAGGAGGAGTATAGACCTCAATAAGGCCAGACAGATAAAGAGGAGCCAGGCCATTAATAGATTTAAACTTTTAAAGACAAATAAAATCATTTTTAAATCAACTCTGAAGCAGACAGGGAGCCAATGAAGGGAGGCCAAGACAGGTGTGATATGCTCACGTCTGCGAGTAACATGTGAGTAGACGTGTGGCAGAGTTCTGGACTAGCTGGAGTCGAGCAAGGGAGGCTTGATTTAAACCAACGTACAATGCATTACAGTAGTCCAACCGCATAAATAAAGGCATGTAGGCTATAACCCGCTCAAAATCGCTAAAGGATAGCACATATAATTACCATGGATATAGGCCTACTGTTGTATAAAGTAGCGTACATTTACCTGGATATACTGTAGTATAAAGTATAATTACCATGATGTAAGCGACCCAAGGCCAAGAGTGAGGAAAAGATTCTTCGCCATTTTCCACGCGTGAAACAGGAACATTGTGCCTCTTCCCGCACTGTGGCCTCGGGGCCACAGTGGTTTGAGGAGTAGTTGGAGTGGTTGGAGTTGTGGACGGAGTGGTTGGAGTTGGAGTTGTGGACGGAGTGGTTGGAGTTGGAGTTGTGGACGGAGTGGTTGGAATTGCGGACGGAGTGGTTGGTGCGGGAGTTGGGGCCAGGTCCCCCATCCCTACACATGAAGACATGATAAAACAACAGGACAGCTCTATGAATAACAGATAAATACAGGCGACAAGACACAGATCATAGATATAGAATTACTAAAGACCTATAGGCTAATAGTCTGATACTTGCTATACTACAAGTAAGACACGCAAACGCGTGAAGCGAACGCAGCTCGTGTGTGTGTGGTTGTGTGTGTGTGTGCTACAGCTGCGCCCTGTGTGTGTGTGTGTGTGTGTGCGTGCGTGCGTGCGTGCCACAGCTGCGCCCTCTGGTGGCGGGCCGGTGGTGTAACAGCGTGACACACACACACAGCGTGACACACAGACACTCAGCCCCTGCTGTCATAGTAAGTGGCTCACTGCGTTCGCAATAATTG
The DNA here is from genome assembly GCF_964188405.1 of Protomyctophum parallelum. Lineage (NCBI taxonomy): Eukaryota > Metazoa > Chordata > Actinopteri > Myctophiformes > Myctophidae > Protomyctophum > Protomyctophum parallelum. The sequence goes on along the minus strand of NC_139710.1, from coordinate 3,106,307 downwards.
TATGATGAATTAAAATATCTCTATATGCTAATAGTATCCTAATCATTGCTATAGCCACAGTAAAAGGGGTCTCCCTGTTATTTTAACCAAAGGCACGTAATGCAGACAAATTGGATTCAACTGGAACATTCTAAGATGTATATATAGCTATGATAAATTGCAAAAACAAAGAAAAACAAAGCACAACAACATCCTCATTATGTCAGTTGTCTTACCGCGGAGCAGTACCACCAGCATTATTATTCCCACAGATATGAGCAAACCGAGGCCAACAATCAGAATAGTACGGAGGCTCATCTTGGCTGCGACAGAACCCCAGATCTGAAACACACACACAAGAGCACACACTTTGATCACAGCAGCTGTGCAATGCACACTAATAGGCCAGTGCGCCGGTGCGGTATTTCCGAACGCGCCTTGCAGTATAGCACCGCAGCGCGCTCAATGCTTATATGACATATGATATCAAGGCATTTAAGTAATGTAATAAGTTGCTATAACCCCGTACCCCTGTCCCACACAAGTGATACTTGTCCAGACCATAGACCACAGACACAGGACCATATGCATTGGGGGACAAAGTTCTTAAGAATGTGTTGTTGCGACTGTAGGCCACTGTTTACTATGAAAACCTACATTTCCCGTCAGTCAGTCAGTAAGTGTGTCATGTCACGCCTCGTGTCATGCCTCCATATATGGTCACACCTCATGGCATCACGCTTCGTGACACGTCACGCCACCATATATGGCCGTTTCCATATATGATATAAGATCACGACACTGACCTCATCAAACCCTGGATAGCCATACATGGAAAAGACTGGATCATCACCTAGATCTCCATATATGGAGCTGAGCCGGCCAGCAACTCTACATCTGACCTCAAACCCTTAGATCTCCATATGGAGCTGACCTGTTCTGACATTCCATATGTTGGTCCTTCCCCACCCGTCCTTCCTCTTTGATGTTTCCCTTTTGACTGATACCTGTCCATTCAAACTCTAGACGGGCCCGCCCCAAAGTTATTAGTAGAGTTCTCAGGCACAAAAATGAAGGCCCGGCCCTACCTGGGCCCTCATCAAACCCTGTACACTCAAGACACTGCCCCCGCTGCCTCCATATATGGAGCTGACCTGTTCTGACATTCCATATGTTGATCTGACCTCATCAAACCCTGTACACTCAAGACACGCTCCATGGCCAGTACAGAATTAATTCAATATGTTGATCTGACCCCCCCATGCCAAAGCACCAGCGCTCGCCCAGCAGTCTGCCGTCACCCAGGCAGATGTGTGCACGTGACCTCACTTCTCGCCCTCAGGGCGTCTTACTGGTATAGTCTGATTGGCAAGATGGTCTACTGTTATTTATCTTTCTATTCCCACAACAATATAGTCTACAGAAAAATATGGCATATTTTGGACATCATTGATCATGACTAATACATTTTTAAGAAATATAATGTAATGTAATTTTTTTTTAATGTAATCGTTTGACAGCCCTAATACTATATATATAGGCTATATATATGTATACACATACATACACACACACACACACACACACACACACACACACACACACACACACACACACACACACACACACACACACACACACACACACATATATATATATATGTGTGTGTGTGTGTGTGTGTGTGTGTGTGTGTGTGTGTGTGTGTGTGTGTGTGTGTGTGTGTGTGTGTGTGTGTGTGTGTGTGTGTGTGTGTGTGTTGCTCATTCCACGGACGCGTGGTCATGACAAGCTGTACCTCGTTGTAAAGGTGACTAATCAACGATTAAAATGATGTAAAACACAATACCAATTGGTATTATTAAAGTGGAGAAATAATGGACCAAAGTTAAGTTTCGGATCACCGCCCTCACGGAGCACGGCCCGCTCACGGAGCACGGCCCGCTCACGGAGGACGTCTCGTCTGCGAGACTGCAGCTGCTATTGGGAGATGAACGCTGTCCCATTTCACAGACATGCACAGAGCGTGTAACCTGACTCTGCCAGATGGGGGCGGTATTGAGTAACCATGTTCCCCATGTGTGTAGCAAGCTTCTTGGATCTGGCAGCGTCAGGTTACAGAGCGTGTGCCCTATGCCACCTACACAGGGTAGTGCCAGAGAGGCAGAGGGCGCTACACTGTAGCGCCCTCTGGTGCTGTAGCGGCGACAGCACCAGAGGCAGAGAAACTCCGACAGTAAGATCACAACGTGACAGGAGGAATGATTACGCTGAACGAGAGTACATGGTGGACTGTAAATACTGCGGCCAGACACATGCCAGAAGGAGATGCCATGGGAAATTGTGCACAAAATGCAACAAATCAAATCACTTTGCAAAAGTTTGCAGAAGCAGAGATACAGGCAGATAGTGAATAATAAGAAGATGATCTTAATATTGAAGCCATCAATATTGAGGAGGTTACAAGCAGTGCAGAGGAGGAGGAGAGATACAGCTGCACAGACAAATGCCATTTCAAAACAAGCACTCATAACAACAGCATCAAACAGTACAATGTTGTCAGCTCAGTGGATTACTTTCTAACCAAGGTCACGGTGACTGCTAAAACATTCTGTCTTAAGTCGCTATAATAATAATAATATAGTCCTGAAAGTCCTCACCTTGGCTTGGACATTGGCCTATAGAAGCTGCTTTAAAAGTACCAGCGAAAACAACTTATTTTTTCCGCGCTGCGGGGGGGGGGGGGGGGGGGGGGTGCGGGGAGGCGGGGCTGCGGGGGGGGGGGGGGCCTTGAGGATTGATCAAACTCTTCGGCTCTGACCATGATACATTGCATAATTTACATTCATTCCACATAGCTTGAACTTTTCCACGAGATTAATTCACTCGGGCAATTCTCTACTGCCAGCTAATAAAATACAGTAAAGAAATCGCCTATTCCGTTGAAAAACAGAATATATTGCCCTTCATTTTAGGGCAGTGTGTGTACTGTATACTATAGCATAACTACACAACAACTACGCAACTTCACTGCATGACATTACAGTAATTAGTTATTTGCCAGCACCTGCTCCAATAATAGGCCTATAAATCAAACTGGAGCATCACCATCGGCGCACAAAAAGAACATAATTAAAAAATAAAACACAGGCAAATCGTATAGGCTACATAAGTACAATAATACGATCAGGTGCAATTAAATGTCAAAGAGAAAAGGTGTGTTTTCAGTAGAGATTTGGTCTGGGTCTGTAGGAGCTGCTCTGCATGGGAGTTCACAGTGCAGGGCAGTCTTCAGACAAGAAAAAATATATATATCGCTGGCAACGGCAAAATCAGTTCTCCGCATCGCCAAAATAAATCTATAGCCTAGGCCTAGTTTCATTGAAGATCTTTGAATTTTCGGTGCGCGCACTCACCATGTGAATCCAAGCAGGTCCTCACAAGTATAGGTACACCGCCAGGCTCCACAAGGTTCTCAGCGCAATGGCGCATCGATAAAAGTTGGGATTTCACTAGTGGCATTATTCAGGCAATAGGCTACTCAACAGATTATTATAATTCCAATATATTTTCATTTGGGTGTAAGTAATGTTTTTATATGACTTATCAAACATGGTAGCCTATATTTAATGTCCACTGAGCTGTGGTGCGCTTGCCTACACTCTCTCAATGAAGTGAAGAACTCGCCAGAATGTGAAGGAGAGTCGCCCCGGGTATGAATCGGGAATGAATCGTTGAATGCGTTTTAGCCAAGTATAATAAACCAGCCGTGTTATAAAATATCAATGTCGTTACTTATAATATATTTCAGATTACAACTCACATTTGTATAGTCAAGACGTACTCTCCATTGTTGTCTCCACTGCTCCATTGTTTCAATTAAGCTCTCTCTGCACCTGTCGCGAGGCGAGAGGAGAACTGACTGACTCGTATACGGGTCTGAATGCCCAATGATTCTACACGGGCTGGTCAACCCTCTCTCTCTCTCTCTCTCTCTCTCTCTCCCCGTGCGTGTGCGTGCGTGCGTGCATGTGTCTCATAACTTCCTCAAAACATCAGATTGCTGCACCTTTGAGGGCCTTTCATCAATGGAGAGTTGCTACGTTGTATGACTTTCAGGGTGTTGACCTTTGTATTTTTTGCTCTCTCTTTCCCATGCCGGCAGTATAGCTCAGAGGTAGAGTGGCCGGTATACAGCCGTATCTCCTCCAGAGTAGTGTCGAAGTGTCCTTGAGCAAGACTCTGAACCCCTAATAGCTTCCGGTGTGCAGGTTGGCGCCTTGCATGCATGATTTCATCTGCCATCGGTGTATGAATGTTTGTGCGAATGGGTGAATCGTGAATGTAATGTACAATCTATGTAAAGTGCCTTGATTGAAGGTGCTATATATACAGTATATATTTCACATCACCCCTATCCTGGCCACCCTACATTGGCTGCCTGTCTCATATACAGAATACATTTTAAAATACTTTTATTCACTTTCAAAGCTAGATCCGGACTTGCTCCATCTTACATTTCTGACCTATACTCGACCCCTACGAGCCAGCTCGTGAGCTACGATCATCCGGCACGACCCTTCTCTCAATACAATCAGGCTGCAAAAAAACCTGTAGGCGACCGGGCATTCGCTATCCATGCACCGTCTCTCTAATGCCCTGCCCCTAGAGATCAGGCTTGAGTCTGTGCCCGTTTTAAATCACTCCTTAAGACTCATTTTTACAAAGCTGCATTCAACCCCCTACCCATGTGATCTGTGATTTCATTGATTTCTTCTGTTGTTGTTGATTTTGTGCATTATGTATAATATGTATAATAATGCATTTTATTCTATTGTGTGCCTTCTTGCTATGTCTTTACATAATATGTTTCTCTGTTAAAGCACTTTGTGACTGGTTCTTAAAAGGTGCTATACAAATAAAGCTTTATTATTATTATTTACCATTTAGGAGCCATCATGTCATTCAACATTGTTCACGACTTTTGAAGTTTGATCAAGTTCATCCGGCTGTTTCTATATCCATCATAGCAGGTGAAGAAACTCACAAACTTAGATAGATAGATGGATAGTTAGTTGATAGAACTAAGATTAAAAACTGAAATAACATTGCAATGTAGTAGGCCAGCACCAGAGACAGGAAACAAGATGGGAGTCGGATTTGAACTCGGATGCTGATTATTTGGAAGCCTGGGCCAGGTACATAAACTGAACACCTGTGGCCTATATAGCTGGCATGACAAAGAGCAAAGCCAAACAACTTGCCAATTACTGCTCTGTTTCAGCTGTTAGGCCTTGTCTGCATGGAGGAGAAGGTGCCATGTGTATCCTTTAGGTGCCCATGAACTAACCCAACCCTGTTATATTTGTTTTCTTGTGAAATCAATTGTAATTTGCGCATTCAAATAAAGAACTTACGAAGAAGAAATTACATTGAAGCAATCTAGAATGCAGACCTGGGTCAGACCTGCAGGGTTACATTAACAGTGACTTATTGTTAATTTCTGTCCAATGTTAATTTTTTGAGATCGACAGCCAAGGTCAAAGGTCAACAATGCAAAAGCTGAGCCACCAGCCACATGGTAACATGCTATATGCAGAACTGTAATGTTAAGGGCAATTACAATATGGCACTCCATAATTGTAACCAGGGGTGGTCTTTTAGATGGACCCAGGGCAGAAATTATGGGCCCCTGGGCCACCGCCATGCAACCCCCCCCCCCCCCCCCCCCCCCCCCCCCCCCCCCCACCCCCCCCCCCCCCCACACACACACACACACACACCACACCACCACCCCGGAGCTTTTTTCTTCTTCTTTTTTTTTACGTGGCTCATACTGTCTGCACACATGTATATAGTATACGCATAATAATTATGACATATAGGCCTGCAATATTCAGGATTTACAGCAAGGGATTGCTTAAAAATAGTAAACAGCCAAAAACTAAGCCAAATAGCCTAAATGCAAACTGAGGGTTTGTGTCCTTGTTTAATAACAGTGACAAGGACCGTTTGCTTTGAAGGAATAATTGATTGAACATGCACGCCATAATATGATTTGATTTGGGTGTGTTCTAAAAGAAAGTGTTTGTGTTGATTATTGTGTAATTTGTTTGTATGTGTAAACTTGAAACATTATTGTAGGCCTACTATTTTCCCTTCATCTTTATCCTTTTTAGTGTAATAGTAGCTGTCATTCTCTCGTAGCCTATTATTTATTTCTCAATCTTACCACGAACCTCGCGTCTCGGAGGACAGTCAAGACAGGCAGTGTCAGTAGACCAATCACAGGCAGGCGGGGCGTTACCATGCCTCAGCCATGCCTATGCTCGGACACAAACGGAATTCACGCCTTTTAGATGGGTCCCAGGCAGGGGGGCAGTCAGACAGATATTTTGTGAAGCCACAAGAAAATCGGGATTTCCTGAAAGTTCATATAATGGCCTGTTGTGGCGCTGTCATTGGGCCCAAAAAAAACCCCATAGCCCCATAGCAGTCCATGTATTTGGGCCCAACTTCACCTAGACTGTATTACCTTAATAAACATGGTCATGAATACTTTTTGCTTCCAGTAACTAGTTTAAAGTCTAATTTCTAATGTCATAATATTCTTTTTGAAAATTATGGTACCATTTATAAAAAGAATGACCATAAAGTCGAGCATGTTCTGAGGGGCGGGAATGGATTCCCACTCGAGTCAAAATAAAAACCAACTAAGAAGAAGGGGGGAAGTCCCGCCTCGTTGTCTGGCAGTGTTGGCAAAATATTACTTTAACACTAATATACTACTTATTACTTATTACTTTAAAAAAAAGTAATAAAGTTACAATACTTATTACTCCCTGAGAAAAGTAACTAGTTACTTATTACTTTACTTATTACTTTTTTCTCTCGCCCCCAGTATTGCATATTTTGTCCCCAAAAGTCTTACTTTGCATTTTCAACATTAGCAGTCCCCCCTCCCCTATTCTGCAGTGTTTATATAACTCATGATGATGGATCCATTTGTACACATTGATTAGAAGTAGATTTCGACGTGGAATATAGCTTCTTCCGTATGCACAACTTGCAGCGGACAATAATGTTCATCTCGTCTTGATCACGGACATACTCAAAATAATGCGAATACTTCCAAGTATTGAATGTTATAACGCTTTGTTGTGCCGGTGTCTCTGTCTCCTCCACCTCCTCCATTGTTAGTTTATTTACATCTCTTCTCTCTAACAGTGCAGTCTAACGAGTTACACACACTAGTTTAGGTTGTTGTTCCGTGTTCCGGACGGTTTAAGGCCCGCCCTTCTGCATCCGATACTTCACACATACGTACCGACGAGTGTGCATCGTTTCCATATCCGCTCTAGAGTCTAGATCTAGAGCGGATCAGCAGTCTGCAAAGCAACTCCTCCCAAACCCAGTCTACCATTATAAATAAACACTCAAACCCACAGTTCCACCAAGGCTCGTGAAAATAGTAATAATATTACTTTTGAAAAAAAGTAAATGTAATATTATTACTCAAAATGTGAAAGTAACTAGTTAAGTTACATATTACTGAAAAAAGTAATAATATTACTGAAAGTAGTATATTACTTAAGTTACTTGCCAACACTGTTGTCTGGGCCAGCCAATGGGCCAGCTGGGCCCAAACGGATCTAGAAAGATGGCGACTTACAATTCAAGGACTGACAGGCTTCATTTTATGTTCATGTTAGACCCGGGGAACGCTTTGTCCATATTTTTTACAGTCTATGGTCCCAGGGACACTTCATGAGTTCAGTACTGAGCTACTTTGGTGACAGCTAATGGAGATCTGAACAAATAAAGAATATCTGTGTAGCCTAAGTGGTGGAAACCTTCTTTGTTCTTGATTCACCTGAGGCGGAAAAGAACTCCCCATTTAGGCTACAATAGAGCATCGATTGATTGATTGATTGTTATTACTATTACATTATTATTGATTATACATTATTAACAGTTTGCATGGATGACAGGCACAGGGAAGTATAGTAGGCCTACAATAGCTGCATAAATAAGGATCAAGAAAGCCTTTCTGCTTTGTACTATCTTGGTCCATGTACTCAATTAATCATAAACTGAACAACATTAATAACAACATTAATTAGCATTAGGCTAGTTTTCAAATTAATATTGACCAGATCCCTCACATCTGAAAATATGTTGTGCCAGCCAGGAACTAGCCTACACAAGATTTGTGTTGTTAAAATGTTTCTATACATTATTCTGTAACACTTTGAAGAAAATCCCCTGCTTGATATGGTAAACAAGAGAATGGTTAAAAAGTGGTTGAAAAGTGATTTATTGGAAAGAAAAGAAGGGAAAAAAAGTGTTTTTTCTTTATTTTATTTTTTCTCATTTAAAAAATAATAATGTCTGTAATTCACTTAATTAACAACATGTTGGGAAAATTTGAGAGCAAGAGTGTCTGTCCTGTTGTCTGTTTTGTTTGTCTGTTCACACTTGTCATTGTTTAACTGTCTTTTTTATTATGTATTGTATGTGGAACATTTACATTGCCTGTCTTTTTTTTCTCCATTTTATATAACTGAACTACTCATTATCATTGTCGATAATCTTCTGATGTTGTCATACAAAGAATGCCTAATAAAAACAGTATTAAAAAATAAAAGTGGTTTAATTTGCTTTCTAGTGCGATAGGACCCCCTGGAACCCCGTCAAGGACCCGCAGGGGGTCCCCGGACCCCAGATTGAGAAACACAGAACTAGCGCATGTGAACGGATGTTGTTGTTCTTCTTCGTTGGTTTTAGTCCCACTCGCTGCTGGAGAACTGGAGTATATTAATACTTTTTAATATTGCAAATATTTAGTTCCATTATTGGGACACTTAGGTGAGTGGATGAAATGATGTTTGTTGCACTGCGGACACATACTGGTTTTGCTATAAAATACACCCAGGCAGGCATTGACTGTTTGTTTACCAGTGGGTTAGCCTAGCCTCAGTAGCCTGGTAGCTAGAGTCCCATTGAAATGCATGGGGCCTTTGGGCTAAGCTAGGCTAGGCTAAGCATAATAGTACATACTAGCCTTGTACCAATTAAGACTGGCAGCTATTTATATATCGATCCGACGATTAGACATGTCAGAATTAAACAAAAATAATAATATATGTTTAAAAAAAAAAGTCCTGGTCCGAGGGAAAGTTTATACTAACTTTGTCCAGGCTAGGCTAGGTGAGGTGAGGTGAGGTGAGGTGAGGTGAGGTGGTTGGGTGGTTCAGAAGTGGAAAGCAAGCAGACAGACAGTAGATTTTCTATAGAAGAAGAAAATACAACTAAAACTATAAGCAACCCAAATAGGTCTTGAAACATGATGCACATAAAGTTATGACTGTCTGTTGTTGTGGGGGAATTCAGTGTAGAGTGTACACTGGCTGTTGCATACTGTAATATTTACATCATTTAGAATGCATTTCATGTAGGCTAATATTCAAGGTTTTTATTTTTACATAAAAAGTGTCACAACATACTAATTTGGCATAGGCCTACTGCTCTGAATTAGTATGTTATGGAATTTCTGTAAGGCTGCAACGATTGGAGATAGATAGATAGATAGATAGATAGATAGATAGATAGATAGATAGATAATGTATTGATCCCAGAGGGGAAATTCAGATGATCCCATAGCTCATACAAGCATACAATAAGGTTAAAGGGGGGGCACGTATTAAAAAGACAAATATTTTAAAAATATATTATGAATAAGCATCATCATCATACTATAATTCAGTCAATGTCTGTGTGTCTGTCTGTCAGAAACACCGCCATATCTCCTCACCGCCTACACCAATCGCTCCCACTTTTCACACAGGCATTGACCATAATAATATGGAGGTCTTAACGAAGCCCTTTTTCCAATTTAACAAATTATGAATTAATAATGAATTTATTTGTGAATTAAAAAAGTGAAAACGCACCCAGGGGTAAGGGCTAGTAGAAATAATTAAAAAGGTGTCACGAGATATTGTACATAATTATGCTAGAAAGCCTATAGTCCAGTCCATAAGCCTAGCGGCTGGCTGTGGAGTTGTAGAGTCTGATTGCTGTTGGTACGAAAGTGTTCTTGAATCGTTTGTTCTTACACGAAAAAAAAACGGAACAGATCTTTGTGACAACTTTTCTGGTCTGCCAAGATTTTGTGGAGGATGACTTACATTGTCCATTATGGCCCGCATCTTGTTTTGTGTGCATCTCTCTCTCCACAACAGACTCCAGTGAGTGAGTCCGGCCTTCCCCCAGTACTGAAGGCTCATACATAGTCTGTATTTTCGGTGGTTAGGTGACCACCGAACTACAACATGACGTCACGAGCCGCGGTGAAGAGCAAACCACCGCCACCGCTCCAGCCCTTCTCTCTGTTTTTACTCACCACCGCTCAACGTTATTTCAGCTCCGGTGGTCAGCTCACCACCGGAGCGGTGGTCACCTCACCACCGAAAAACCAGACTATGAATAGGCCTTAAGCCAGCCGCCTTCACCAGTTTGTTCAGCCGCTTTGGCATCTTTATCCATCACACTGCCTCCCCAGCAGACTGTAGCGTAGAAGAGGTCACTTGCCACTGCTGTCTGGTAGAACAAAATCGATGAATCGTAATCGAATTGTTAATTCAATTAGTTGTCAACTAATTTAGTAATCGATTAATCGAATCGGCACTAATCGCTGGAGTTCTTTTGCAATTAATCATGTGTTTTTTCCATTTGTTCTACATGTAACTAAACTAAAGAGGAGTGAGCCACCTCTCTTCCCTTACAATCTGATGATAGTTGCACATGCACAGTAGCGACTGCAATGCAAAATATGACACAACAATGCAGTATCACATGGTATCCAAAAACATCTAATGTCTGAGGCCATTTTACCCTCGACATCTTATTTATAAGATGGCATAGGCCTACTGATGGCATAGGCGGAGGGAACACGCCGCCAGCACCCATAGCGTCCCCAGCGGTAATCGAACCCAGGACCTTCTAGCTGTGAGGCGACAGCCTGTGCCACTATGCCTCCTTCCTCTTTGTATCTGCCAAGTTTTTGTTTCATAAACATCCAGCATAGACATGTTATGATCTGCCAATCAATTCCGTGCATGTGATGTGATTCTTATATTCTTCTCTAAGTGTTTGGGTGAAGGCCTGGTGATGCGAGGTTTGTGTTTGGTAGTAGGCACTAGGCTCTAATCGTTGCTTGAGGCTACCTGGACCCCACTTAGACAGAACAGACAGGTCATGCTGAATGTAGAACTGGTATACTCAGTATACAGCACTATGACCTGTCTGTGGCTCTGTCTACAGTATGACCTGTCTGTCTGTTCTGTCTACAGTACGACCTGTCGGCCTCCATGTTCTCTCCAGATGAGACGGCACAGTGTTCCAGCCCAGGTGGAGGAGGTGGGTGACCATGAAGGCTGCCAGCCCAGTGTCCAGCAGGTCAACATCTCACATTTACCTCCTGTTCCAGGGTCTGGGAGGGGGGGGGGGGCTCTGAGGACCTCAGGGCTCTGGGATGTTAGATTAAAGGTGGCAGAGAGTGATTTATCGGCCCATTTAGTGATTTATCACCTTAAAAATGTTGTCTAAAATGATGGGCGAGCCAGTTGAAGTGTAGCCTCGGAAACCCCTGATAAAGAGTAGGACAAGTGAATATTGCTCAGTAAAGTAAACTTTGTGCTATTTCCACCTATTTAAGGCCTTAAAAGGCTACTGATTCACAATAAAACCAAATATTGGCATTCTGATTGTTCTGAGAGGTACACTACCCGTAGACCATCTGTGCAAGTATGATGTAAAAACAACCAACAGGTAGAACTGTTGACTGACAATGAATACATGTTTAGCCATAATTTCAAAAAATATTCTGGGTTGTGACCTTCCACAGGCCCCCCTTTTGAGATGCCGACCATTTAAAAAAAAAAATAACACTGTACATCTGCATAGTATAACTAGTATGTATTGAAACTATGAAACATGAAGAGTTTGTCATGTAAGGAATGAGGAGTGTCGGGCGTGTGTGTGTGTGTGTGTGTGTGTGTGTGTGTGTGTGTGTGTGTGTGTGTGCTGTTGCAAATTGGGAGAGAGATGGAATTTGCCATTTGGCACAGTTTACTTTAGACACAAACTCTTTTGAGATTTAGCAGTGGGCCCTGATCCAGAACAGATTGAGATAGTCCTAAAAGAAGGTAGCATGCACGACTCTCGTCTCCATCACTTTGACCATTTTACCGGTCGCACGCTCGGGGGGGGGGGGGGGGGGGGGAACATTTTTAACCCATTTTGGGCGGGGACCCCTTTTGGTGTTTTAAGCAGTTATACTTTAGCTATTGAAAAATAGCAGATATACAAGCTTGTAGACAGATAGACCCTGACGAAGACCTTTTGGTCGAAACGCGTTGGTCCTGTTATTAAATTATTAAAATTTTCACCAAAGACGGAGTGCCTTGGATTATTTTCTTTTCAAGTCTGCAATTCACATTTTTGACAAGCAGTACTACTTGGAGGAAGGATACTTTTTGTCTATATGGTTTTACCTGTATCACCAAAGAGCACCCATCTAAGAGCCACTAACAGATCCCTGCAGCGCTTCCATTCCTCTATTTCTATACAAGCTTGTAGATTGCTATTTTCTTTTAATCACAATGTGGCGCAAATCTTTGAATATATATTATTTCAGAGGTTTTTAAGTCAAATCTTTGCTTTTGGTCCCTGGAACAACATATTTTCAGATGGGGGTCCACGGCCATTGACATGAAAAAGGTTGCGCACCACTGACAACACTTTTTAGAATTGTCCTAAGGTCTAAATGGTTTAAACAAGAGAAGAAAACCAGCACTCGCAGATCTGTCCTTTAAGGCACGTATTTATTTTTGATAGGTATATGTATGGTATGCTGCAAACAAATAGCACACAACGAATGCGTTTCGGGCAGAAGCCTTCGTCAGCGTTGTATACTGCGGAGAGGGGGTGGGGGGGGGGGTCAGTACTCAGTCAGAAGACCTATATAGCAAATGGTAGAAAACCATATTTAAGTGCTAAAGTGGCTACAAAGCTTATTCTTTGAAGAGAAGATACGTTGAGCAATGCAACACAACTAGAAAACACGTTTTGCAAAGATTAACAGAAGGCATGTCTTAAGGCCTCTCTTCTCTAGAAATACACAATTAAAGTCCAGTCCATCCCTCTCTCAAAAGGTAGTCATTCACTGTACAACGCAAGGGACAAAAGTAGCCTACAAAGTTAGCTATAGTTAGGGGCCTCGTCCCAATCATTCTTAATAATTAAAGAAGGAGCAACTCCAAATGCTGTACTACAATTTAAGACATAGTCAAATTTAAATACATGCAGAAACATGGATGGAAAAATCCACCAACCAAGTTTCTAAGTCACATGCATTCTTTAAATTAATTACCAATTGAAATCCTAATCTAAGTGTGTGTGTGCGTGCGTGCGTGTGTGTGTGTGTGTGTGTGTGTGTGTGTGTGTGTGTGTGTGTGTGTGTGTGTGTGTGTGTGTGTGTGTGTGTGTGTGTGTGTGTGTGTGTGTGTGTGTGTGTGTGTGTGTGTGTGTGTGTGTGTGTGTGTGTGTGTGTGTGTGTGTGTGTGTGTGTGTGTGTGTGTGTGTGTCACAGCACAGCCATAGCAATTCACTGTAAAGATGCGGTTCGTGTTTGGAGTGGAGACATTGGTTCGGTCTACACTTTACGAGGAAGGTTCCAACAAACGCATCTTCAACAAGGACATACACGTTGGCACGGTAAGACTTTCATCTCTAACATTTAAAGTTCCGCTGACATGCCCCGAAATTAATATTGTTTTTAACCCTGGACGGGAACCCATTTTGGTGTTTTAAGCATTATGTTATACTTTAGCTATTGAAAAATAGCAGATCTACAGCTACAGCTATATACTCTGTGCCGCACTATGAGCTTGTAGATCTGCTATTTTGAAGTCTTGAAAATGTGACAGTAGGCTTACAGGAAATGGGGAGAGAGATGGGGGAGTGACATGCAGTAAAGGCCGTCGGGACCGGGAGTCGAACCCGCGGCACACTGCCAAGCTGGATTACCAGCCAAGGTGCCTGGACCGCTGAGAGCGAACATTTTTAACTCAATTCTTTGCTTCTGGGGGGAGGGGTCCCTGGAACAACATATTTTCAGATGGAGGTCGACGGCCAATTACATATATTTTTGGGGGTCCTTGACATGTAATAGTTTGAAAACCACTGACAAAAACAGAAAACTGTCATGATTTAGAAGACATTTGTAGAATCGTCCTCAGGTCTAAATGGTTTTCATGAAGCCTCTTAGAAGAGTTGCTCAGGTAGGAGTGCAGGAGTATAGGTTCTATAATAATGGTCATTAGGCTGGGTAAATGGAGAGGAAGTATTTCAGCTATGCACTGCAAATGTACTGCCACCACAATTACACCATCCATGGTCTGTAGCACTGCACAATTAATCTGGAAATTCAGACACCTATGCAATCTCATTTTGTGAAGAATCGTGCAGCACTAGTTGGCTGTCCAATTCATTTTAGTTACTTATGGTTTTTTTTAATAAATATTTTCAGGGAAAAAATGTGAATAGTGTGAGAATCCGCATTGTCCGTCCCTTGGGTTTTGAGTAACTGAAGCCTTTTGGCTTGGACAGAGAGTGTCTTTTCATCTTAGTCCTGCAGCAAGTCCTCAAAAAAGGCCTTAGTTTTTTAGATACCCCTCCCTGAGGTAGAACCAAACACAACCATGTTTTTTCTTATCTTTAGGTTCTCCCATATATGAAAATATGAAATGGATTTTTATTTTGGGGGAAAAAATACGTTTTTGGCTATTCTTTAGTTTAGACCTACCTCAATCTCTGAAAAAGGCAAATCCGAATGGGGTAAAGGGGACAAAAAAGCCTATAACTTGAGAATGTATCTTATAAAATAAAAAACTTATAAAATGTACTATGAACCAGGTTTCTACCCTATGTCACTAAAGAGTCAGAATGTAATTTACCTAAAGAAGTACTGAAATATTGTCCTTTAAACATACAGGCATTTAGGCAGAAATTGTACCTTTGTGGTGAAGACCTTTACTTTCTCTAATTTTAAAGAAAAACATACTGTATATACCTGTCTGATATGCTGTTGCTGCATTGCCTAGGATGCTATTAAACAATATCCAGTGATTGTTTGGAGTTATCTAGTACAGTTTTATTGCAAATCAGATTTCTTTAGACGTACCTAGTCTAGCAATAGAGGCCCTCATATTTTCAGACACCGGTAGGCCTACCCCTCCCTGAGTTAGAACAAAACACAACCACCATATATATAGTTTTCTTGATTGTTGTGAACTTTTATTTTGGTGTGAAAATTGTACTTTTGTGGTGACAGGGAAAGAGCGCTCCTTTACTTCAGTGGTTCCAAAACTCTATCACGTCAAGGACCCCCAAATTGATACTAATGAGTCCACGGACCCCCATTTAAAAAGATATGCCTGCAGGGACCCCCATAAGAGAAGATTTTTAATTTCAAGGACACCCAGTTTGCATTAGGCTACGGACCCCTATTTAATGGCATTTCTATCACTGGGACCCCCAATTTATATAGTAAAATCAATGTTAATTTAACTCTACAAATGGAACCAAATGGACCCGTCAGGGTTCCATTTGTACACTCGTTAGGGTCCATTTGGTTCCATTTGTACGCTCTCTGAGTTACAGACCCATAAGGGTCCATTTGGTTCCAAACTATCATTTAGCTGGGTACCCATGGAACTCCCTCAAGGACCCCTGGGGGTCCCCGAACCCCACTTTGGGAACCACTGCTTCACTTCCTTCTTCTTCTTCCTTCTTCTTCTCATTTACAAGAAAAAAACATAAATTCCTGTCTAATATGCTGCCATAGGTGATTATAGGCTATAAGTTAATGATGGTCATCATTTTTGGGTAAGGAAAGTCCAGGTGGCTTTACAGTACCATATCACCAAACTATCAGAATATGACAAATCACACCCGAGAATCACACACTTCATAATTAGTTCACACAAAGACAGAGGTGTTTACAGGAAAGGTACAGAAATGGATACAATTTGCTTTTTGAACCCACCAAACGGTGCAGGCAGTCAGCTGATATGTTGAGAACCTTGAAGTGGAAACAAATGTTGCCGACAACGCCACAGATTTATGCGATGATACATTTGTAACTAATGATGTGCCATATGTATGTCATGAATCATGATATGTACCATTAACAAATGTCACCGACAGTTACTCAAAACTTTAAGTGAAGGACAATGGAAACGTACTGAAAGTAATTAATAAGGGTATGATTGCTCACATCCATCATATAGCCTTACAACATGGTTACAATCCTCTCAAACTGTCCTAAAACCAATAACATCAATATATAAACAGGCTATAAAAATCATGGATGAAAAAACGATGAGATGGCACCTTTGTGGTATTTAAAAAAACCCACACACACACAGTTTTACGTTTGAAAATTGTGTTTCTTTTCCTACCATATTTTTTTTTTAATGTTTACATGGTCATGTGTCACCTTGAATATAGTTTTGTAATTTAGCTTAATTGAATTGCACTGTTTATAGCACTTTAAAGAAGACAATAGGACAATGACCATTCACACCTAGTGTCATCCCTAATCAGTGTGTTTGGGCCCATGCTGTGAGTGCTTATAGGCAGGAAGTGACACTCTGCATTCAGATTTGAATTGTTTGAACTTGAACTTGACGCCAACATTGTTCCACCTTCCTTTCCCCCTGTTTTTAGTATTGTTAAACCATATAGGAAATAAATTAAATTTTAATTGCAAGTTAGAAGTTGTCCCCGTCTGACGGTAATGGCTGAAAGGCAGAGTTAGACTGAACTGTGTAGAAAAACATGGTGCTATTTTATCATGATCATCAGTGAGGACCAATTATATGAAGATAGGTTGAAAAGTGGTGAAGTGGTCCTTTAAGCATTTAGCAAGAAACTATAGGATCAACAATGTATTATTAGAAACTAATAACTATAGGATCCATGAACAATGTACTATTGAAATAACCATCTGTACATTTGTAACTATAGCATACCAGGTAAATAAACAATGAACATCCACAATACAATGTAACAGTGTTTACACTGCATTTAGTCTCTCTGCTCTTAGGCTCTCTGCTCTTATGGCTTCGGTACATAAATACTGTTAGGCCTATATAAACAGAGGAACTAACTTTAATTCAATTACATTTGAATAAATTGCTGCTACTTGTCGCAAATGTATTTTATACTAAGTGAATGCAAAAACTGCTGCTGTCAACTTTCAAAAGTATAAAACTAACGTCTCCTATATGGATGTATAATTGTAACTATCTCTGACAGAAAATGCACAATCTTTGTATAGTTTCACAAGATATTACTCAAGTATTACTCAAAGTGTCAATGTAACACAGCTGTATACACCTTTATTTTATTCCTATCTAAATTCAATATTTATTTGTACATATACTCTATCTCGATTGTCTTGCTTGGCTGTGTAGTACTTTAGGCTACTTCACTTTGATTCATTGATTGAATAGTTTGACGATTTAAAGATACATTTAAAGACTTGCAAAGCGATAAAAGGAAAATCAACCAGGTGCTCGATGGAAATGCAAAAAGTAACAGTGAAAAGTATGCTGGTGCATTTATTTATACTGTGTGTATGCGTGTGTGTGTGTGTGTGTGTGTGTGTGTGTGTGTGTGTGTGTGTGTGTGTGTGTGTGTGTGTGTGTGTGTGTGTGTGTGTGTGTGTGTGTGTGTGTGTGTGTGTGTGTGTGTGTGTGTGTGTGTGTGTGTGTGTGTGTGTGTGTGTGTGTGTGTGTGTGTGTGTGTGTGTGTGTGTGTGTGTGTGTGTGTGTGTGTGCGCGCGCACACGTGTAGGAGTCCTGCCGTGTTGGAGACGTTTAACTTCCTGGAGAACGCAGATGATGAGGGAGACATTATTGATGACATCACAGATAAATAGACCGAAGAAACACAAAACAAAGGTGCACGCACACACACACACATGCACACACACACACACACACACACACACACACACAATTGGTAAATGAAGGCCCTACTACTTGATCATACTACAGCGCGAAGACTCACAGACCCTCTTCTAGAATGGCCCGGGGAAACCTAAATGGCTTTTTGTTTTTCTGTTCACGTTGTATATATTTATTAACCCATTTTGGGGCGGGAACCCCTTTTAGTGTTTCAAACATTATGTTATAATTTAGCTATTGAAAAATAGCAGATCTACAAGCTCATAGCGCGCCACCGAGTGGCGCGCTATGAACTTGTAGGTCTCCTATTTTTGAAAAATCGTTAAAATGTGCCTCAAATCGTTCAGAAAATTGTCATGATTTAGAAAACATTTATTTAAAATTTCGACGTCAGGCCTGACATTATAAAAGTACAAAGTTACATACCGGTAACTTTGTACGTCGCCTAGTTATCAGACTAAATGCTCTTGAAGAAACTGTTTGTGAGCTTTATAGGGGATCTGTCAATGCCTATAAGTATATATATATATAGGCCGAATAAGGATCTTGAAGATACAATCCCTATCCAGATTCCCCCCCACTCTCTAAACCAGGCTACATACACAAGCCTGGATCCAACGTGGGGCGAGACCCAAAAACACCTCAACACCCTGTTTGGAGCCTTGGATACAGGCCCGGAGTCGCAGACATGGCAGAGGAAATATCACCTGTTCACCCAACATTCATCATCAACCTCAGCAGAGTGATGAGAACCTGACCAACAGATTCAACATCCTGAGTCTTGAGGATTTCCCTCAGCTGGATGGTCATCATCCCACTACCTTCTCCCCAGAGTCACCTGGAGATATGCCCGCCCACCAAGGTCATCCTCGACTCTCTTCGGAGGCACCAGATTCCCCACAATTTCTGGAGCTGACACACCTAGAGGCATCAGTGGCTGCTGCTACCAGTGTTCCTGTTGCTGTGAGTATTGGTCGGGCACCCTTCCCTACTGTCACCTCTGCTATGGTGAACATAGAGGTACACCACGTGTATCTGCGTTGTCAGTAGTGAGTTGTGTTTAGTTTTGCAGCCCATCATCAGCTCCATTGACTGTCAATTGTTGACAGACAGTCAGCACACTTTGATCTACGACCTGACCGTACCTTATGCATTTGTGCCTCACAGTGACCACATCTCACGGCAGGCATAGTTAACTGGAAACAATATTAACTCGACAGTCTGTGTACTAGTTAAGCTGTTACCCATCATACTAGTAAGTGGCGTGTTGTAAACTCAGCATTTTAGTACACAGTGTGTTGGTTAAACCTAACACAGCATACTAGTAAACAGTGCATTGTTAAAACCCAGCATGCAGGTCAGTACAGAGGCCACAGTGATGTCATAGTTGGCACAAAGGCAAAGTGGGAGAGAGCCGAGGCTGCCTAATTAAATAGCAGGGCCTAGGAAGGGCGTCTGGAGATCTGTTGCCCCCATCAGGTCACTTTGATGTACTGTATCCTTTTTTTTCTCATTTATTGGGGACTTCTATCTACAGCTAAAGGGCACATCCATGGGCTCCACTTTTGCGCCAGATTATGCCAATCTATACATGGTTTTTTTTAGTACAACTTTGTTTTTAATCCTGAAAAGAATCCTTTTTGTCAGAAAATCCTGAAATGGTACAGATATCTAGATGATGTATTTTGCATTTTCCAGGGAAAAACTGAATAATTGGCAGACTTTGTGTCATTCCCTAATGGTGTTTATCCTGAATATGACTTGCAACGAGTGTCATTCCTAGACATGTGGATAGAGCAACAAAATGGAGGCCTCATCACTACCCTATATAAGAAAAAAACTGAACGTAACACTTTTCTTCTAGCCAGTAGTGCTCACCCCAAAGCTCAAACAAAATGGCTTACCAAAAAGTCAGTTCTACAGACTTTTTGACTCTTGCCATTCTGATGAAGATTACATAGAAAAAGCCCTGGAAATGAAAAAAACGCTTCCAAGAAAGGGGCTATTCTAGTAAATGTGTTGATGATGCCTACCAAATTGCTCTAGACACATCTGTCTTATTGACAAAAAGTGTAAAAAAGGAAAAACAATATTCAGTTTCCTGTATCACTACCTACACTCCCCAGGCCTACATGATTAAGAGCACAGTCATGAAATATTGGCATATTTTGACATCAGATCCAGCTCTCACACAACATTTTAAGGATCCACCTCTGTTTGTATATAAAAGAGGACCAAATATACGGGGCAAATTGGTTAGAGCCAACATATTGCCGCAACCAAAACAGACTCTCCTGGCCCCCCTTAAACCAGGCAATTATCCCTGTGGAAACTGTGCCCAGTGTAACAACACTTTGAAAACGAATGTCTTTAGACATCCCAGAACAGTTACAGCCTTTCCAGTAAAGGGTGTCATAACATTTAACACAAAAAATGTTATATATTTGTTAAAATGCCCATGTGATATAATCTATATCAGTAAAACTATCCGTCCCCTAAAACAAAGGATCAGTGAACATAAAAGGTCAATCAGAAGAAAAGATGAAAACTACCCCGTAGCCTGTCACTTTAATAATCACTCTCATCCTATCTCCTCCCTTAGGTTCCAGGGAATAGATAGGGAGGGGGGATAATCATCAAGTTCAAAATTTAAACGCACCCATTTAGGAGTTGATTAACACTATAAATACAAGACTTTTGACACCAAAAGTAACTCTGTATCTTGAAAATAACCCCCCACCCCTTGAAAATCTAAAAAAATAACCCAAAAAGGGCCATTCCGCCTGGTATGCATAAGTTATTCTTGCTGTTTTTCTATATGCTGTTGAATAAATACTTTCAAACACATTTGGGAATTGATAAACACTATACATAGAAGAACTGTAACACCTCAAAGTAACTCTGTATCTCCCAATTCCTCATTAAAATGAAAAATACCACAAAAAAACGAGTTTTCTGGCTATTCCGCCAGTTATGCATTCACTAATCTTACTGTCTGCTAATACTATTAAAGACTTTAAAGTCAGAATACTTTGTTGAAGATTAGATCTTAATTTCAAAGACAAAACAGGTCATTTTTATTCAGTCACATTGACAAATAACTTTAACTTCTCAGTCTCTTAATAGCAGCTCTTATGTAATTCTGTCACTCCTGTCCAGATGCCAGCCTTTTACCCAGGAATTTATCATATTCCAGTGTGGTTCGGTCACTCCTCTTGCCCAGGTACGACATGAGGGCATCTCCAAACTCCTGTGCCGTTTTCATCCTCCTCTTCCCACTGGGCAGTGTAATCTGGATTTGGAAGATAGGATCGACTTTAGGCAGAAGCGTGGTACTTTCTCTGGCAAACTGAACCTCCAACTTCATCCTCTGCTGCTTTGCATTGTTGTTCAGAGTTGTATCCACAAGGAACTTCTCAACTTCCCCACTGTCAGTGAAGGGGCCACCTCTAGACTTCAGTGTGTCCAGCATGTCTAGTCTCTTCCTCTCCTTTCTTTGAGCCATCTCTTGTTTCTGGTCTGCCCCACTCTCAAATGTTGTCTTCATGAGTTTACTCCAGTTGAGTTCAACCTCCCTTTTTGCTTGGGCTGCTGCCTTGAAACCTCTGAAGGATGGAATCTGTCCAGCCCTAAGCTCCTGCCTCTTCTGCAAAATTATTGACCTGCTGACTGTGTTTAATGTGCGTAGCTTCTTCAGTCTGTAGTCCATCTTGCCACATTGTCTCTCCACTCCAATGTTGTGCACAGGGGTTTCATCTATCTTGGTTGCCTGTTCGCTGACAGGAAGGGGTCTTCTCATCAATGCCATAGTCCCTCCTCTGTCTGGCCAGGACAGTCTGCAGGTGGGGCTGCATGAGATTGGTTAGCTTCTTCACTTCATCCAAGTGTTCGGCAGCCATGTCTGACACTGAGTTCAGGACCTCCTCTGTGTAGGTCTTCTTTACACCACTGAAAAGCTCGTCAGACACTCCAGGATACTCGGGTGTTGTGAACATTGTGTAGTTGTCACTGATTGGCTGGCCCAATACTGTATGCAGCCCCTTGTAGAACTCCCTGAGCTGAGTATTGGTAGCATCTTTCTCTATGGTTCTGGCATAGAAGGGTTCCACCAAGTGCACACCCAGGCAGGCAAACACCACAAGGACCACCTTGAGGTAGGGAAGCTCCATCACTTCTCTGACGAGGCAGGCCAGGCGGTTGTTTATATGAAGGTTCTGGCTCAGGAACTCTGTCAGATGGCCAAAGTGGTAGGTTAGGACTGCTGCTGCCCTGGAGAGACACCCAAACCTGCTGTCTTTGTAGGCAAACAGCACACTGGACACCTGCCTTTGCTCAAGGAAGAGGAGGAATTCCTTATAGCGGTTCCAGGGTTTGTGGGCATACTCAGGAGCCAACTTGAGGCACATGTCCAGTGCCTGTCCAGCTACACTGGCATTCTTGCTGTCTACATCCAGATCCACCATGAAACTCTTTAGCACTTGCTCCATCTTCATATCAGCCTCCAACAACTGCATTACCTTATTCATGGCACTGCTGAAGCCCAGTGTATATGTAACTAAATATCTGCCCTGCTGGTGTTTCCAAGTTGTAAATCTCTGCCAGCAGCTTTGAAAACCCTTTGTTGTGCTCTGTACTGTCAGTCATGTGTGTATCTACTAGTTTATACACATCCTCTACACTGACTCCTCTGACCGATGCCAGTATTTCGAACCCCATATCCACTTGCATTGCTATGTCCTCAGTGGTCTCTCCATGATTTCTCCTGTTTGTTTGCAGTCAACAAGGAGCCAAGATGCATTATGTAAATGTACCTTAATACAATAGAACTTTGGAATATCTGACAGGTGAACCAAAGTCCTCTCTAAGATTTAATTTATTTTTTTAATTAAAGAAAATGTGAAAAAGTGGTAAATTAACATGTCCGATTTATTTTTTTGGGTGGGGTGGGGGGTTTATTTCATGCTAGGTACCAACTCCCAATACAAAATATCTCCCAAATGACCCAATGCACCATCCCTGAAATGGGCATAATCATTTTCCAATATTTTTATTTTTAGGCCATTTATCCCCCCTCCCTAGAATAGAGCAGATTACTCTTCAGATAGGGGGTGATGTCGACAGAAGGTTATGCCAGAGAGAGAGCTCTATTGGATCCACACTTTAGAAAGTTTACAACCCTTAGGTCTCAACTGAAGATTTCGATATGAGTGTTGTTCTATAAACAGATAATAAAATATTACATTTGCTCTTTGCTTTATGATGGCTATGTGCCTGATGTTTGCATTTGATTGCATTATTGGCTTTTGTTCATTCTGTTTTTTTTTTTTTGTTTACTTCGTTTGTAAGTAATTGTAATTTTTTCCTTATAATCTTTTCCTTGTGATGTTTTCTCTTGTCTAAATGGACACTATAGCCAAATTTCAATACCGCAACTTTCACACTCGCTCACTCCCCTCGCGTCCTCCACTCGCTCCTCGGCTCCGCCCCCAGCAAGGAGAGGAGGAGGAGAGGATTCGATGCGAGGACAGAGTGGTGGTCGAATGTTCCTCTAGAATCGGAATGTACTACGCTGTCATTTCAAAGCAACGGCACATTCCGCGATCACTAATGACGTGTATCAATTCAATTCAATTCAAAGGGCTTTATTGGCATGGGAAAACATACGTTTACATTGCCAAAGCAAAAGTGGTGGAACAATACAGTGTCACACTGCTGGAACTCCGAACAGAGCCGTACAGTCTACAGAATAGTCAATTCATAATTTTGTGCATGTAACCGAGGCCAATGTGTATGTATTGGTAACATGTGCAAGGCAATTAAGGCTATTTATTCCTGAAATAGTGAATAAGCGCCAGGATGTGCACACGTATAAATCACCCCCTCCTCCGACAGTCAGTCCTCCTCCGACGGTCTTTGCAAATAACGGACACTATAACAGGAATTAGGTATAGTCTCTCTGACTTACATATTCAGTTCAGTCCACATATAAATAAATAAATTTTTGTCACCGTCATTCATAGCAGTCTGTGCATTCAGGCATACACAGAGATAAATTAACTATAGCTTTTGAGGTGCGCACAATATAGCCGGCCTAATTTATATATCCTACTTTTATTATGCTTATATCACACAACGCAATAAAGCCAGTGGCTTGTTGTGGTCCTTTTACTTTCACATATGTAGGCTAGATAGGCTACTTTATCATTCTGAAGCTCTATTCATTCAGCGAAAATGTGTTTTCTGTGCCACATGTGGAGGAGGCGGACTTATGTCACTGGAGAAGGAAAAAAACATGTACACGTGATGCGGAAATCCGCTGCGAGGAGACAAAATACCCCACCGAGCCTGCACCTGATGTACACTCGCTCTATGCGGTCTCGGAGAGCGCACTCGGCTCCTCCACTCGACTCCACTCTCCTCCTCGATGGAGCACTTTAACAATTGGAACGTTAACCATTTCCGGGTCACGCTGGAATGACCCCGAGTGACCGAGTGGGAGTGAGTGAGTGGCCGAGATTTTGGGTATTGGAATTTGGCTTTGGTGTCTTTGGGTGCCTTGTAGTTTCACTGAGAACTACAACTCCCATGAGTTATCATTCAAATTGAAATGTTTGACATAGGTGTGATCAATCATCCAATCAAGTGATGAACATATATTCTGTCCTATATGTCACTTTTTTCATTATGCCTGAAGAAGGTCAGTAGACCGAAAGCTTGCTAAATATATACATTGGTTGTGCGCAGATCTGAGTGTGCGGAGCTTCCCTTTATTTTTTCTCATGTACTGTATCCTTGAAATAAATAAAAGCAACAGAGAATGGTATCTTGAACAAGCCTATGGATTGATTGGTTTAACTGTTTGTGTACAGGCTGTAGCAGGTCTGCTGGCTGATGCACGCTCTCTGTCTGAGGTTGCCAGAGAAGAGGCCTCTAACTTCAGATCCAGCTATGGATACGACATCCCTCTGAAGGTGAATATTATCTATTGGTCTGAGAACACGGAGGAATCACATGCTTGGCTGTGTAGTTTGGTTGATTCTCCTTTTTTTTTTCATTTGAAGGACCTCCGATTTGATTTGCTTTAGGCTACTTCACTGTTTTATCTTTGATTCATTGATTGAATAGTTTGACGATTTAAAGGTACACGTTCAAACATTCCAACTTGATAAAACAAAAAGCCAGACTTGCAAAGCGACAAAAGGAAAATCAACCAGGTGTTCGATGGAGATGCAAAAAGTAACAGTGAAAAGTAGGCTGGTGCTTCAAAGATCAGTGGGACTGGAATCATTTTTTAAGTTTTATAAATAAAGCACATTGTTTTTATCCACCCTCTCCTCATTTTTAACTTTTTGAGTGCTCGGATCACCACCTTGTCTTTTAAAAAGCCAGGCTTGTTTCTATTGTGGTCCATTAAACAGTCAAGACTCAAACATTCCTGTAAGTCCATATGGGCTGGGCTTGTAAGTCCATATGGGCTGGGCTTCTTCGGAGGCACTTAAACAGAGAAAAATCATCAAATCAAAGGTAGGTCTCTCTGTCACTTTATCTACCAACTTTGGTTAACATTGTTGATACAGTAGTTAAGTAGAGCAGTACATATCTCTGTCATTTGCATTACAATGACAGTCATCAATTGGGCCTGCATTAAACTAGAGTTCTCAAAGCCTGTGGCCTAATTGCATAACCAACGTTGAAATTAAAAACGTTTCAGAACCACTGTATCCCCCTATCAATAACTCAGCCTGTGAACACTTGAATACAGAGAGAGTTTTGTCGGTGTCGCATTCCTTTACGGTGAATGAAGAATCCTAGTTGATGAATTTAAGTTATAGAGGGTATGCACATGCATAAAGTGAATGTCAAATCGAGTAGCAAAGTGAGTTTAACATTGCTTAATGTTGTTTAATGCAATCATATTGGACTTTTCTGTTTGGATGTCTGGGCTGTCGAGGCCAGAAAGTAGTTTTTTGCCACTCAGTAGGCGTTCTGCATAATGGAAATAATTCCCCATTAATTTTCCTCATAGACATTTCAAAAAGTATTTATTTAAAGACCCTTTGCAGGGGTGTCAAACTCAACTTGGGGAGAGGGCCGCATTGGTCAAAAGGTCACTTGATGGGGGCCACAACCAGTTGTGCACGCACGCTCGATGTCTCAGTCAGTCACTGCTATAATATATATCTATCTATCTATCTATCTATGTATGCTCAGACCCAGCCAGCAAGCCACACACATAGTGCTCAGACCCAGCCAGCCACACACATAGTGGTCAGTAGGGCTGACCTTCAATTACGTTTTTGATGATCGACGCTTCGATATAAATTAGTTTCGATCTTCGACGCTTCGAAACCCAACGGGGGGGGGGGGGGGGGGGGGTGCGAGGTGCGCGATGCGCGCGATGCGAGGCGTGCACCTTAAACAATAGCGGAGAGAAAGGAATGCTTGGATTGGTCTCATTTATTTAAAACGATAAGCATTGAAGCAACAACTGTTGCAGCCTTCATGAAAGCAGTGACGCACAAATAATTAGGCTTAATAAAACAAGTCAACTGCCTGACGCAGGCATTACCTCTAAAAAAAAAATATATATATAGCCTATAATCAAAGCTTCTCTTCCGATTGAAACTCAGATGTGAAAACACCAAAAAAAGCACCAGTCCTGAAGCTCCAGGCGCGCTAATTTGCGCCGCGGTCTACGCCGCTCTCAGACCCTTCCGACGAGGCTCTTTCTTGGGGTAGAAAAGTGTGGATGTGAAAAAAAGTGTGGATGACCCATGTGGATGGCTCAAATTAGCGTGCCAGGAGGTCAGGGGCCTTTTCCCCTGTCCTATGCGTGATTCGCCGCGAATTTTTCGCCGCGGATTTTTCGCCCCACTTGGGCCATCCCATATGTGTTCTTTGTTCTCCTTGCATATTCTAAAATGCAACCACACTTTAGATTTCTTTTGTGGCGGCATGAGTGCAGGCTGCTGTGTGTGTGTGTTGACTTCCTTGTTGTTACCACCACGAGTGAGGGGGAGAGGGGAGGAGGCGTTGCGGTGCTGCGAGGCGCGAGCATGGCTCGCGGACCAAATGGGGCCGTCTCGCGGACCAAAAGCGGCCGCTTTTTTTTTAATGACTATTCGATTCAAAAAATTTAAATCGATTCCCGTGCGTATCGATTGAACATCGATTAATCGATTTTTTTGGGTCAGCCCTAGTGGTCAGACCCAGCCAGCCAGCAAGCCACACACATAGTGCTCAGACCCAGCCAGCCACACACATAGCTCCGTAAGGGAGTGGTTGCACCACTCAAAAAATCTTCAAAAAACTGAAGAGGCTACTGGAGATTCTATAACCTGATTTGGACATGATCTTATGCAGGACAATGTCACTATGACAGAAAGAGAAGATGGGTCTGGCCACATTCATTCACCCCATAATCTCAGTGGAAATTGGGGAATATGTTGACAATAGTCGACAGCTCTGCCGATTAATAATCAATAATTGAACCCACCCCCCATATTAATCAATATCAGATAAAACGTATAAGATTTTATATTATGCACATGACATGGTCACATAACCATTATATGTTGAGTGCATGCTTTGATGGTTACAGTTTTATAATCAGTTTTGATGAGTAAACCTTTGTGGAGATCTTCTCAGTTCTCATTGCATGCTATAGTTACTGCCATTCAGGATGGAAAATGAAATCCATTTGGATTTGGGGAGAAGTAGTTTCATAAGGGGCTGGTATGAAGTACTTGATATAAAGAGAACATGTTCAGTTCACTAGTCTACACTCTACTCTACACCTGCCTTCATTTCATCTGATTGTCTGTCTGGCAGGCACTTAACAAGCGATCGTTAACTGTGTCTGTTAGAGCAGGGGTTCCCAACCTTTTTTGGACCAGGTACCCCTTTTGCGGTAGATATTTTTCCAGGTACCCCCTCATCCTCGCAACACAGATAACAATATATTTACAACCACAAGCAGTGTTTCCTGCAGGAAAAAGCTTTGGCATGGTGCTGGGCGCAGGCCGCAGGGGGGCCTTCTTGCGTCGAACATTTTGATTAATTAATTAATTTGATTCAATAATTAATGAATAAGATTAATAAATTAAGATTGATTTGTATTATTGCTCTTGTATTGCTATTGGAGACACTGGGGGGACACTGGGCAGGCACTGGGGAGGCACTGGGGAGACACTGGGGAGACACTCGGGAGGCACTCAGGGAGGCACTGGGGAGGCACTCGGGGGGGACACTGGGGAGGCACTCAGGGGGACACTGGGGAGGCACTGAGTGGACACTGGGGAGGCACTGGGAAGGCACTGAGGGGACACTGGGGAGGCACTGGGAAGGCACTGAGGGGACACTGGGGAGGCACTGGGAAGGCACTGGGGAGGCACTGGGGAGACACTGGGGAGACACTGGGGAGCATGGGGAGGCACTCAGGGGGACACTGGGTAGGCACTGGGGAGGCACTCGGCTGGTCACTGGGGAGGCACTCAGGGGGACACTGGGGAGGCACTGGGAAGGCACTGGGGAGACACTGGGGAGACACTGGGGAGGCACTGGGGAGACACTGGGGAGACACTGGGGAGGCACTGGGGAGACACTGGGGAGCATGGGGAGGCACTCAGGGGGACACTGGGGAGCATGGGGAGGCACTCAGGGGGACACTGGGGAGGCACTGAGGGGACACTGGGGAGACACTGGGGAGGCACTGGGGAGACACTGGGGAGGCACTGGGGAGGCACTGGGGAGGCACTGGGGAGACACTGGGGAGGCACTCAGGGGGACACTGGGGAGGCACTGGGGGGACACTGGGGAGGCACTCAGGGGGGCACTGGGGAGGCACTGGGGAAGCACTGAGGGGACACTGCAGGAGGCACTGGGAAGGCACTGGGGAGGCACTGGGGAGAAACTGCAGCCACTGGGGAGACATTGGGGAGCCACTGGGCAGGCACTGGGGAGGCACTGGGCAGACACTGCAGGGAAGACACTGGGGTGGCACTTGGGGAGGCACTGGGGAGGTACTGGACATTTCATATCACACACACACACCATGATTCACAAGCCCCCAAAAAAAAAAAAAAAAATTGGAGACACTGGGGGGACACTGGGCAGGCACTGGGGAGGCACTGGGGAGACACTGGGGAGACACTCGGGAGGCACTCAGGGAGGCACTGGGGAGGCACTCGGGGGGGACACTGGGGAGGCACTCAGGGGGACACTGGGGAGGCACTGAGTGGACACTGGGGAGGCACTGGGAAGGCACTGAGGGGACACTGGGGAGGCACTGGGAAGGCACTGAGGGGACACTGGGGAGGCACTGGGAAGGCACTGGGGAGACACTGGGGAGACACTGGGGAGCATGGGGAGGCACTCAGGGGGACACTGGGTAGGCACTGGGGAGGCACTCGGCTGGTCACTGGGGAGGCACTCAGGGGGACACTGGGGAGGCACTGGGAAGGCACTGGGGAGACACTGGGGAGACACTGGGGAGGCACTGGGGAGACACTGGGGAGGCACTGGGGAGACACTGGGGAGCATGGGGAGGCACTCAGGGGGACACTGGGGAGCATGGGGAGGCACTCAGGGGGACACTGGGGAGGCACTGAGGGGACACTGGGGAGACACTGGGGAGGCACTGGGGAGACACTGGGGAGGCACTGGGGAGGCACTGGGGAGGCACTGGGGAGACACTGGGGAGGCACTCAGGGGGACACTGGGGAGGCACTGGGGGGACACTGGGGAGGCACTCAGGGGGGCACTGGGGAGGCACTGGGGAAGCACTGAGGGGACACTGCAGGAGGCACTGGGAAGGCACTGGGGAGGCACTGGGGAGAAACTGCAGCCACTGGGGAGACATTGGGGAGCCACTGGGCAGACACTGGGGAGGCACTGGGCAGACACTGCAGGGAAGACACTGGGGTGGCACTTGGGGAGGCACTGGGGAGGTACTGGACATTTCATATCACACACACACCATGATTCACAAGCCCACAGGGTACCCCCTGGCTATGCGTCGCGTACCCCTACGGGTCCGCGGACCCCACGTTGGGAACCGCTGTGTTAGAGAGGGGCAGAGAAGAGTGGCTTTGCTCAACTTGATTTATACTTATATTCTCCACTCTGATGAAGGTACATGTTCGATATATCATCCAGCCTTACTTATTAGCCTATATTTTAGCTATTAAAAAGAAGAAAAAAAAAATATATATATATATATTTTGCTTGAGGCAGGCGGGCCGCACAAGACGACGTTGCGGGCCGCATGCGGATCACCAGTTTGACACCCCTGCTTTAAAGCCTCGTACAAAGCCAACTCGAGTTGTGATAAATCATGACAACAAACACAATATTTTGGGCCGAACAAATAATTACAAAGAACAAAATCAAACAAAAAAAGTGTTTTAGCCGTTTTTTTCTTCTTTCTTTATTTTGTGTTCAGCTCAACAAATTGTGTTTATTGTCATGATTTGTCACCATCCGAGTTGGCTTTGTCTGAGGCTTAAAGGCATTTAAATAAATACTTTCTGAAACGGCTATGGGGAAAATGAATGGGAAATTCTCTTCTGGTGCCCTCGTCGTTCTGAAAGGGGGCGACACTGCGACACTCTATGGGTGGCTAATATTAACCCCTTGAGAGCTCGGGCCTATTTAATACATTAATAAAACTAGCCCTTACCCGTTGTGAATTACTTGAAGGTACTGCACCCTGGGTGCGTTTTCACATTTTTAATTCACTAATGAATGCATTATTGTATACGCACGCACGCATGTGTTACTTGTAACTCTCAGTGCACATGGAACAAAACTGACCCTTACAGATCCCTTACAGGTCCAACACCTGTGGGCGGTCGGCAAGAGAAAGTTTAGAAAATCATAGCAAATAATTTGAAAATGTTAGTTTTGTGTTTCTGTGTTTTTCTTCTTTATATGCCGTTATTAATTATTGCCTACAATGTAAATTGTGAAATTACTTTACTGTTGAAATGTAAAATTTACATTTTAACGAATGGACCTGTAAATGAACACAACACAAACTAAGGCACTGGTGTGGTACTTCTGGTTTACTGGAACGGGGTTCAACTCCCTGCAGTGCTCTGCTCAATTAGTTGTATTTACATGGTTTATTTGTATTTTCTGCTCATTGTGTTGCCTTTTCATTAGGGCCGGGACTAATTGCGATTAATTTAGATTAATTAACTACAGAAAAATTAATCGCGATTAACTACAGATAAATTAATCGCACCTTTTTTTTCACCGCGGAACGTTTCTCACTGGGCGCTTTTCTATAGTACTGAAAACTGGAAATAATAAAAAGTCACCCCATTTTGTGTTGCCTAGAACTGGAGGTCTGACAAAAAACAGTAACAATATGAAGTAGGCCTAAGTACAGCTTTGTGATGTCACTGAGATGTACTTGTTACTGTTACTATTTTTTTTTCAGACCTCCAGTTCTAGGCAACACAGAATGGGGTGACTTTTTATTATTATTTCCACAACAGGTATATTAATGTTGAAAATGAGTGGTATCCTGTAGTCACTATTCGTTGATTCACTGGGATACCAAAAAACATTTAAAAAAAAGGTTTCTCGCTGTTCTCGGGTTGAATATTGATATGCGATTAAAATGCGATTAATCTAGATTAATTAATCGCAAAGCCTCTGATTAATTAGATTAATTTTTTTAATCGAGTCCCAGCTCTACTTTTCATAGATGATAACCCGCAGGTTCTTTACTGTGTTTGTACTCCCTACAGTTAGGTTACCAAGTCTATGTATCTATGTATGTATTTCTGTTCACTAGAACCAATTGTGAGAACTTGTCTTATCCTGATTTATTTTGAGAAAGATCTATATATTATTAATTTTGTTCCATACTTACCTTTGGCTCCATTTTACTTGTCATAATTGATAAATAAAACATATTTTTAAAGCAACACAACACTGACTCATCAAAGTTAAAGATTAAAAAAAAGATGAAAATCATGAAAAATGTCAAAATTATATTATTAGCATATTATATTATGCAAAGATTTAAAGCTGCAAAGATGCAAAACTACATACTATAGTTAGTATAGTATGTCAAAATTTCAGAAGGCATACTATAGTATGCAAAGATTCAAAGCTTCAAAGTTGCAAAGATTCAAAGCTACATACTGTAGCATTTGCAAAATTTCCGAAGGCATGCTATAGTATGCAAACATTCAAAGATGCGAGACTGCAAAGATTATATTATTATATTTATAAGGTACTACCTGGAAGACTTTGTCGATTTGTCGTGGCTGCTCAAAAATGATGACAAATGGCATGCTATAGTATGCCGTTCGAGATGAGCTATAGCTCATGATCAAAAATGATGAAAAACAAGGATTTTCGTCATTTTTTTCAAATCCTCAAAAATGATGAAAAACGGCGTGCTATAGTATGCCGTTCAAGATGGGCTACAGCCCATTGTCTCGGAGAGATTTTCGTCTTTTGTTCAAATACTCAAGAATTGTGAAAAACGGCATGCTATAGTATGCCTTCGAGATGGGCTCATGGTCCATGGTCCATGGTTGTACGGATATTTAAACTTAGCCCTCCGCATGGGGGAGTTTACAGTTGGCTCAATGGTATTACTCAACACAACCACACAATATTGCTAAACTGAATAAACAACGACTTGCTTTTTGTCATTTATTTATAAACACACTCATACACAAACACACACTCTAACTATACTGTGTACAGTTTAGACCGACCCGTGTCCACTCTAACGTGGTTGATTGTGCATAATTATTTGAGCTCCAGTAGCAATAGCAGCAGTATAGTAGTTGCAGCGGTATTAGTAGTAGTAGTAGGTAATATACTGAAAACACAAAACACAAAAGAAACACTATAAACATCGGGCATAACAACTGTGTAACAATAATAAATGAGTAAAATATAATAGTAATTATGTCAACAAGTATAATCATGGACATTAAACTCCGTACTCACACACTGGACCGTCCACCCTGTAAACTCAATCCGACTGATCACAGCCAGCTCGCACATGCGCATTGATGCCCCCTCGACTATTATACCCTTCGATGGTACTCAAATAAACACAGGTCAAATAAGAACCACAGCCGACACACGCTCGCGTTCTTAGTCAAACAAATACTATTAAACATAATGATATGTACACAAAATGATCCTATTATATTAATGCTAAAATAAGAATGTACACATTGTTCAAAATTAAGTACGAGACCTCATCTCAACCACAGGAGGTCATCATCCACCCATAATTAACCAAACACCTCCCACTTAGTCTAGAGGTTAACTAACCGAATAGACTACAAACTCCCACTGATAGTCCCCAGTGAAAGCAACCACAAAATAAACAAATCTTTAAGCTGTGCATAAAGAATTCAAGCGTATGTCAAGAAGGCACACAGGTTATCCTCAACCGTGAACCTTTACATCTTTACGAAAGAAGGTCAGCTCAGCCGCCTCAAGAAATACTCGCTGGTATACAATCAAAACAAATAAACATGCCCACACACAAAAAGTCTTGGGTATTTAAATGTTTCAATGAGGACTTAAATCCTAATCCACTGTTCGTTTTCAATCAGGATCAGGCGGATGTACCCAGTTAAGACTCAAACGGAAACGACCACGGTCGTAGAGAAGGACCCACTTATTTGGGCAGCAAGCCCCACGCTCCTTGGCTGCTAGCATCTCCTCCCACTGCTCTTGATCGCCAGTCCTGCCAAGCAACCAGGTGTGAGCAGTTAGGAGCATGTAACCTCCAACCCCACAGAGCCTGGCCAAGGCACCGTATCCCGACAGGACCACTTGGCCTTCGAGACCCAGTCCCCAAAGATTCTTCTCTCCGCTGTCAGACGCCACTGCAAGAGACCCCACAGCTGCCCCTGGCGAGAACCCCACGACGTCGACCGCCGAAAACGTTCCATCATCAACTACAAAGAAAGCTTTTCTCTGCAGTTTTGCTTCAACTGGTCTGTTTAGAACCTTGCAGGCTCCTTGCATCCAGTCAGCCACAGGCCCAGCCCCGCGCAACCTGCCCATACAAGGCACGGTAAAAGTCTGGAACCAGACACCCACCCCCTGGATGGCACTCTGGCTGTCGATGAAGTCGCTCTTCTGACCCGATTCCACCAGCTGGGTTACAACTCTGTCCCTCCCACTTTGGCGCACCCAAGGGTCAAGGTGAAAACCCCCGGTGTTGAGACTGGCTACAACCCCCGCTAAGATTACACTCTCTCTCTGGGGGTCGCTGAGGGCCACATTTCTCACGACGACGCTTCTCACCTCCACTCCAGCACCGACCTGAGACAAGCAGGCACCCTCATGCATAACGACTGGAGTGACACATCCAGCCGGCTCGTTGCCCACGCTCATCGGCACCACAGCGTTGCATGCAGCCGTGACCTTGAACTCCATGCCGCTTTGCTCCAGACAGCACCGAGGAACCTCCACTCTCACGGCTCCTGATCTCATGGACAAGGCGAAATGTGTCAACGCCTGCCCTGCAGTCAACTCACTGCTCTCAAACAAATCGGGATGCACTCCACTGACGGTCTTGCCCAGTGGAGAGTCCCACAGCACCAGGTCGCCGCACTGCTCCATTCGTTGAGGTGCAAGGCGTCCTTCACGGGCTGAAATTAGCATTTCCACTTCCTTTGGGCGCCTCAGCTCTCCAGGCTTAACTCCCGGGAAAAGCTTCGCCAGACGCCTGGGGTCAACCGCACAGTCAATTCTGGCAATTTCCTCCAGACCGTAGCACGTCATTTCGTGACTCTGTGGTAAAGATGCACCTTTCTTCAAGACCTTCAAGCACACACGGTATTTTCTCGTCTCCACTTCACATACCATTCCCCCCACTCCGTGCACGACTAGCTTCATAGGCTCTCCTTCTAGCCCCAGCCGCTCTGCTGCCTTGTGGGTGATGTAGTTTGTGTCCGAGGCCAGATCGATTAGTGCACCCAGCCAGTCCCCACGTCTGGTTGTGACTTCAACCAGCATCATGAGAGCTGGCAGCTCCTTTTGCACATCACCGTCTGCACACACCGTTGTAGACACCTTGTTAGTGCAAGCTTTCCGAATTATGTCCAATTGCTCCGGCGTACGTTTTGCCTTCTCAAACATGGCCTCCATCTCCTTGGTTGGACCACGGGACTCTCTTTCCGCAGCCGCCTCCTTCTCGTACTGTTCCTCTTCG
The DNA here is from genome assembly GCF_964188405.1 of Protomyctophum parallelum. NCBI lineage: Eukaryota > Metazoa > Chordata > Actinopteri > Myctophiformes > Myctophidae > Protomyctophum > Protomyctophum parallelum. Next base: position 3,071,084 of record NC_139710.1, on the reverse strand, counting down.
CATTGTTCCTCTTCGCATTGTCTCTGTGGGTTTTGCCTAAGGCACAACCAATAGTGGTGATCAGACAGAGCATGGCCCTTTTTGCACTCCTCCTTATAGCACAAAAAGTTGTTCCTTTTGCACTGCCCACCGTGCGGTCCCAGGCATTTGACACATGCCTTCGCTGTTTTTGCATGGGCCCTCCTGTCAGAAGCACTGGCTTTTTTGAACATCTTGCAGCGGAACAACTGTCCTGTGTGTCCGTCCTCTCCGCACACTTCACAGGGACCTTGCAATGAGCCACTCCTCCCCACACTCACCGTTGCCCTGGTAGAAGCACGCTTATCTTGTGCTCCACCCCCCGGCCTGTCATTCGGTTTGTTGTGCGGTAGTGAACCCGGCCGCCTGGTCTGCAGTTGCACCATCTCCATTAAGACTGTGGTCTGGTCCTGAAGGAAATGCAAAAGTTTGTTAAACCGATCCTGTACGGTCACTCCATTTTGCAGGTCGCAACGAAATAACAACCACCGTTGTTGCATTTCGTGCGGTAGCTTCCCTTCTAGTGCGTACACCACCAACGGATTATTTATCGCATCCGCGCACTGCAAATCAGTCAGCTCCATCACAGCTCTTAGTCCAGGCATTCTAGCTCATTTTGGACCTAAAATCAAAAGTAATTGTAACAAAAGATTTTTTTTCACAGACCATTTCTATGAGGTCTCCAGAACAACATACTAAAAGTCCCAAGAAATCCCAGTTGGGGAAATATGTTGAATTGGCATCAATCCAAGATGTCCGCCGATAAGACTATTCTCAGAAACTGCATAGACAATTACCAATCTTGGAATAAATTCCTTACCAATAAGTAATTGAAACAGATTTTTTTTTCACGGACCATTTCTATGAAGTCTCCAGAACAACATATCAAAAGTCCCAAGAAATCGTAGTTGCAGAAATAGGTTAAATTGACATCAATCCAAAATAGCCACCAACTGGGACTATTATGAGAAAAATGGCCAATCTTGGAATAAATTTCGGACCAAGAGTTAATTGTAACAGATTTTTTTTCTTCACAGACCATTTCTATGAAGTCTCCTGGACAACATACTAAAAGTCCCAAGAAATACTAGTTGCGGAAATATGTTTCATTGGCATCAATACAAGATGTCCACCAATAAGATATTCTCAAAAGAATGCATGGCCAATTACCAATATTGGAATAAATTCCTTACCAATAAGTAATTTAAACTGTTTTTTTTCACAGACCATTTCTATGAAGTCATCAGAACACCATACTAAAAGTCCTAGGAAATCCTAGCTGTGGAAATATGTTTAATTGGCGTCAATCCATGCAGGATGTCTGCCAATTAGTGGCTCAGCAGCAGAGGCTCAGAGGTAGTGTGGCCGAATGGGAACCGCAAGTTTCCCAGTTCGAACCTGGGCTCCCCCAGAGTTAGTGACAAAGTGTCCTTGAGCAAGACGCTGAACCCCTGATTGCATCTGCAGGTTGGTGCCTTGCATGGTTCCCTCCACCATCTGTGTGTGAATTGGTGAATGTAATGCACAATCTATGTAAAACGCCTATGTAAAACGCGCTAATATTTACCCAAATTATGACGGGCACAATTTTCATTCGTCTGAGATTTCAATTGACTTCCAAATATATTTTGAGTTGAGGATATTCAGATACAATACTGTGTATTTTAGCCATTTTGAACCAATATAACTGAAGGCTGTTATTATCATGTTCTATCTAGACTATAGAACACGCTGCCATCAGTAGGCCTATACACGATCATCATTTTGTTTAGCACTTTGTTCGTTATAAGCTAACAAGCCAAATGGGCATTACATTTATAACTAACATTAATGTTAGATTAATGTTAGATTAATAATGTATGTATCATTTTTCCAGAAACACAAACAATTTAGTTGCCACTCACCTATTAATTACTTTCCAAAACTGAAACTAAATAAGAATAGTTACAATATAATGATAATAATAATAGTAATAATAGTAATAATAATAATAATAATACTCAGTTCTATTGACTTCAAAGGCATTTGACTCGAGACGACATACCAAAGTAGTCCTGACAGACTGTTGTCCGCACAGACTAGACTAGACTATGCGGACAACATCAGCCTGCTCTCCGACAAAGTGGAACAAGCACACCTTTTTTCCAACAGTACTCCTACAGATGTTGTCCAAAAAACATGCAAATGACATCAAAAACAGCCGATCTACGAGGTCATGCTGCAAAACTGTGTGCACCAAAAACAGCCGATCTACAAGATCACGCTGCTATAGGAGGTTATCACCTATAACATCTCACCAGAACATCCACCTCTGACAACAACAGGAGGCACTGTGCTGAAGGAAGTCAAGGACTTCAAGTAACTGGGCTCATGGGTCAACTGAACGGAGCAAGATCTGAAAGTGAGGAAGGCACTTGCATGGAGGTCCCTGAACGGCATGGTCAGTGTATGGATCTCCCTCCAACCTCCCCTGTGAGATCAAACTCAGCTTCTTCTATGCAACGGTGGAGTCTGTTCCTCTATGGCAGTGAATGCTGGACCCTGAAGCCAACCCTGCAGAAGTCTCTAGACGGGTGCTACACCAGAATGGACCCTGAAGCCAACCCTGCAGAAGGTTTTAGACGGGTGCTACACCAGAATGGACCCTGAAGCCAACCCTGCAGAAGGTTTTAGACGGGTGCTACACCAGAATGGACCCTGAAGCCAACCCTGCAGAAGGTTTTAGACGGGTGCTACACCAGAATGGACCCTGAAGCCAACCCTGCAGAAGGTTTTAGACGGGTGCTACACCAGAATGGACCCTGAAGCCAACCCTGCAGAAGGTTTTAGACGGGTGCTACACCAGAATGGACCCTGAAGCCAACCCTGCAGAAGGTTCTAGACGGGTGCTACACCAGAATGGACCCTGAAGCCAACCCTGCAGAAGGTTTTAGACGGGTGCTACACCAGAATGGACCCTGAAGCCAACCCTGCAGAAGGTTTTAGACGGGTGCTACACCAGAATGGACCCTGAAGCCAACCCTGCAGAAGGTTTTAGACGGGTGCTACACCAGAATGGACCCTGAAGCCAACCCTGCAGAAGGTTTTAGACGGGTGCTACACCAGAATGGACCCTGAAGCCAACCCTGCAGAAGGTTTTAGACGGGTGCTACACCAGAATGGACCCTGAAGCCAACCCTGCAGAAGGTTCTAGACGGGTGCTACACCAGAATGGACCCTGAAGCCAACCCTGTTGAAGGTTTTAGACGGGTGCTACACCAGAATGGACCCTGAAGCCAACCCTCAAGAAGGTTCTAGACGGGTGCTACACCAGAATGGACCCTGAAGCCAACCCTCCAGAAGGTTCTAGATGGGTGCTACACCAGAATGGACCCTGAAGTCAACCCTGCAGAAGTCTCTCAACATGTTACCAACAAGATTCTGTAGCCAGTCGACTAAAGAGCCATGGCCCAATGGGCGAGTAGTAACGCAGCACTGTATAGCCTACAGTTGTCCGCCCCACCTGGAAGCGCGTCCACGCGTGCCAGCCAGGAGCTAGGCTCGACTGACTGGGGGACCTCCACCCCAGGGAGACTGACAGAGCTGCCGACTACTATAAAGGTCTGTGTCGCCTGCGGGAACATACTTGTAGAGGTTAACCATACACACCACTGCCACCAATGTAGCCACGGCCGGGGCGGGAGATGAACCCGGGTTCCCCATTCCACAGGCACATACGTTACCAGTCATGGACGAATGAGCCATGGGCGAATAGTAACACAGCACTGTATAGCCTACAATTCAGTATGAGGGGATACCACCCTGAGCCAGACAATGTCAGCCAGGAGAATGAGACTATACCTGTAGCAGGACATTGGCATCAAGAACTGCCAGCCAGCAAATTGGTGCTGTGGGAACCAATACACAGGCATTGATCACAAGGACGTCCCACACTAACATATGTGGATGTACAAAATAACTACTCAGGAGCGCAAAGTACCAACACCGGGACAATGGAGTCTGAGGAGATGTTCCCCGGTTCCCCCGTTAGTCTAGTCTCTAGACTTGATAGCACTTTAGTTGGTAGGTGGTATAGTTGCCAGGTTCTAATTTGTTTCCAATTTTATACAGAGGATTTACTCTCGGCAGCTTGAATTCTTGTAGGACTCTGACTAATACATTTGTAATATAGTTCGTCAACCAACAATTGGTATGGTGAAAAACATTGCACAAATTCCTATGAGCTGTATCCAATTAAACTGCAACCCATTTTGTATTAACCACTCTGTCCCAAAATAAATCACTTAAAATCATTCAAATGTATGCCATTTTATAATAATGTGGTGGCTATTTTGGATTGATGCCGAGTAAATGATGTGTGGTGAAAGAAATCCTGTTACAATTAGCATTTGGCCAGGAATTTATTCTAATATTGGCAATTTTTCTTATAATAGTCTCAATTGGTGGACATCTTGGATTAATGCAATTAAACATATTTCCGCAACCGGAATGTCTTGGGACTTTTAGTATGTTGTTCTAGACACCTCTAAGAAATGATGTGTGGTGAAAAAAATCCTGTTACAATTACCTCTTGGCCAGGAATTTATTCTAAGAATGGCAATATTTCTGATAATGGTGTCAATTGGCAGACATCATGGATTGATGCCAATTAAACATATGTCTGCAACTAGGATTACTTAGGACTTTTAGTATGGTGTTCTGGAGACTTCATAGAAATGGTCTGTGCAGAAAAAAATCTGTTAAAATTACCTGATGGTCAAAAATGTATTCCAAGATTGGCCAAATAAGCCCAATTGGCGGCCATTTTGGATTAATGCAATTAAACATATTTCCCCAACTGGGATTTCTTGGGACTTTTAGTATGTTGTTCTGGAGACCTCATAGAAATGGTCTGTGAAGAAAAATCTTTTGTTACAATTACTTTTGATTGAAACGCTATTTTGGCTTGTGATCTACAGCTTTTTCTGATGTGTCCCCATCTTCACTTCCTGCCTGGCTCCCCCGCAAGCGGCGTTTCAATTTTCTCATGGTGTCTTTCATCTCACGGGAATTGTCTTTGGCGCTCTCTCGCAACACAGCGCCCTCTGCTTTGGGGACAAACGGGGCCCACTTGTCCACCATCCCATCAAGTTCTGTGACAGCAGCATCCAAAAGCTCAAACATGTCCCCACACTGAGATGTGGTTATTTCACTCTGCATAAGCCCTTTGGCCTTGTCAAATTCGGCTGCCAGATTAATTTTCGCCTTATTAAACTGGCCTGACACAGTAGGTGAATCCCTCTTTCCATAATGTCTCTTGGAGCAGCTGCATTGTCTCACGATACTTTTTGCGACAGTTGTCCCCTTTCTCCTTCACTTCTGCCACCTCCTTAGCGTGGTCACCTGCATCCTCCTCTAGAGCACAGAGGAAATCATCCTTGGTGTCCCAGAATACATTATAACAAGCTATTAGAGCTCTTTCTTCCTCTCTCAGCATATCACCACTAAAAAGGTCTAAAGTGTCTGCTATCTTGTTAACTTTCTTTGTGAGGTCCCTCTGTGCATTTGTACGTTTCTTCCTTGTGTCATCTATTGATGGCGCCATAGCGACACCAAGTGGCCAAAATAAGTCAGTACACTTGCAAATGTCAATGTGCGTCCCGGTCCGACAGACTGGACAAATATATAGACCGATTCCGTACCGGTTTCATGGTCGCAGCCTACGTATTTCCTGTAGGCGGACTCGACGTAGCTGCGGGGGTAAAACCCTCACCAGGCGCACATCTTCCACTACAGTGAACGGCAGAGTGACTGATGTTAGTTTGCCTCAAACTTTACTCCTTTACCTGCTTTTTTACTAACACTAACATTACAAAGATGCCCAGAACATCGAGATGAACCTGTGTAGTTTATGGCTGCTCCAACAGTAGTGGCAACATAACAAATAAAATAAAACGGAATGTCTAATATCCACCGCGATGGCTGAGACCAGAGCCATTGAGTAATGGTTGAGACAAAGCGGTGAAGAATCCTGCAAGATACATAATTTCAGTCTTACCCAATACCCAATCTTTCTGTTTTATGAACACAAGGCTGCTGTATTTTATACCTCATACTAAGCATTTAAAGTATGAGGTATAAAGTACAGCAGCCTTGTGTTAATAAAACAGAAATATTTGGTATTCGGGAAGACTGGCGTTATGTATCTTTCACTGCTTTGTCTCAACCATTACTCAATGGCTCTGGTCTCAGCCATCGCGGTGGATATTAGACATTCCGTTTTATTTTATTTGTTATGTTGCCACTACTGTTGGAGCAGCCATAAACTACACAGGTTCATCTCGATGTTCTGGGCATCTTTGTAATGTTAGTGTTAGTAAAAAAGCAGGTAAAGGAGTAAAGTTTGAGGCAAACTAACATCAGTCACTCTGCCGTTCACTGTAGTGGAAGAGGTGCGTCTGGTGAGGGTTTTACCCCCGCAGCTACGTCGAGTCCGCCTACAGGAAATACGTAGGCTGCGACCATGAAACCGGTACGGAATCGGTCTATACGGAAATGGGGAGGATACATAATGCATATTGCTGTCAATCCCATTGTGGTGTGAGCGCAACGTGTTTTTCTTTCTTGTTTTCCGTGAAAGTGTAAATTGATATTACCCAGGTGTAATGGCATTTATTTTTCCCTTTTTTATTATTAATTTGTTTTATTATTATTTTATTGTATTGTCTGTATTGTTTTATCTTTTCTGTAAAGATTTCGTTGTGTAATGTATTTATTATTTTATTGTCTAGTTTTGTTTCGTTTGTTGTCTTAATTGTTTGTGAAACTAAATTGAAAAAGCAATAAAATTTTGAATCATAAAAAAAGAAAATGGCAGATCTACACAATGACCCCCTTGCAGATTCTGCACAATGAGTACTTTCTACTTTTGTATTACTTTAAGTAATTTTTTATACAAACGCTCTTGTACTTTTACTCAAGTATACATTTTGAATTCCGGACTTGTACTCAAGTTGTAGCAGAGTATCTCTACTTAAGTAAAAAGTGTCATTTTTCCCAGGTCCAGCACTGAGTGACAATTCCATTCAGGCATTGTGTTTGGTGTCTTTTGGGTCCCCGCTCTGTACATTTTGAAACCGTCGCGGCGAGCAGCGCATTGAGCGCAAGGCTGAGGGCCAGGGCAGAGCACTGAGCAGAGAGGCAGCTATCTGCGGTAGCCAGAGGAGTGGATGAGGTGGGCATTATGTGAAATTCACTCAAGCTGGTAATGTAATAAACAAAGCTAGTACGGCTTCACTGCAGTAGACAATGTATATATGACCCGGCCTCCAGTGACGCGTTCATGTTTGCTAACGCTAACGGTTAGCTTAGCTTGAGTGACTCACTAGCTTGCCAATTAGCCTAGATGCTAACGTTAGCATGTTCGATAAAGCCCATATTTTATAGTTGGTTGGCGCCGGTGTCGCGCACCGAAAATAGCCGATCTACAAGCTCACTGTGTGAGCGACACCCGCACGCAACTAAGCATGTAAACTAAACACAGCTGAGGACATTTGGCACCGGAACAGGGCAAGAAAAAACTAATCCCAATTTCATCAGCATTTTGAGTAAAAAATATTACGGATGTTATTGTGTAGAGAAGATTTGTCCTCGCTCGCACGAGCCCTCCCTTGAAAGTGAGCATGCGCACAGCGTGTTGTAAACAATGAGACTATTCCAGACCGTCTTGAGCATTGTGTCTCACCCAACAGTTTATCTGCTGGCAAAATAAGACGACTTTACACCGCGTTTGGTTATCATAAGACATAAAAATGGTGCTTGGTAAGTAGTGAGACGCATTTGTCAGCCGATGTCATGATCTGTAGTTCGATTAGATCAGCATCATGTCATTGTTGTTATAGCGTGAAAATAGACCATCACTTGGGCGTGACGGCGTGCGATTATATTGTGTGACATTGTTGTTACATTGTTTATTTTCCTATTCCCCGCTACGGTGTTATTATTTAGATATAAATGCTTGCCATTTGGACTGTTAGTTTTCGCTTAGAATACACTACAGTGTAACATTGTAGATTTTCAACCGCCTGCCACCTATGAGAGCTTCTCACTCCCATCCCGGCTGGCGGTACTACCGTACTTGTTGGTTAGCTACCGTGGCTAGCTCACCAAGATAATCCTCTAGTCTACATTCTAGGCGGCGTGTTTTTAAACGTAAAATGACACGTCGGCTATAGTTTACGGAATAAATCTCTAAGGAAACCCAACTGTATGTAATTGGGCATTGAATAGCAGCTAATAATCAATTCATGTAGCAAGCAATGCATGCTAGTTTTGGGAAACCTACTTGGACATGCTTAATGACATGGCTTTACTGGTCTCTAAAACCATTCCATATTGGGCAACGTTGGTTAAGACTTTCCCTGAATGGATAGCATTTATTGGCAAGGTGTGCACAACTGGCACTATTATTAGTCTATTTGTCGTGGTTGTTGAAATGTGATTTGGTTTGTACTGTAGGCAGCTGAAGTATGGAGGCGGTTCTGACCAGGTTGAGGGGGCTGAGTGCCGACGAGCTGCGAGGAGAGTTTGCCAGAGCGGACCTGAAGTGTGGCCCCATCACAGCCACCACCCGTGCCATCTTTGAGAGAAAGCTGGCCAGAGTCCTTGCAAAGTCAGAGGACAGCTGCAGCACAGAAACGGACAGCAGCTCAACTACAAACGACTCGGGTAGTTCAGCCTCTTCCAGCACTGACCAGAACTCGGCACCATGTGCCACATCAGCAAGTGCACTAACTGTCAACAACACCAGTACCAGCCCTCCCCAGGCTGCCAGTGAAGATGTGGACTTTGGTTATGGCATGGGACTCAACCCTCCTGAGGAAGAAGAAATCTCCGTCAAGTCAAGGACCACCTCAAACTTTTCTGCAGAGGGCAGTTGTCCTGACACTCCCTCAAAGCATGAACGAGTGTCTCAAACCTTCTTTGGAGTATGTCCGGTGTGGGAGGATGTATTTGCTCGAAATGGTAAGAAACACAGGTTGTTACTTGTCTTGTTGTGCTAGTAATACATTTGTTGGAAAACATTTTAAAGGTGTTCCTCACCCACCAAATGTGTCCCTTTTCTATCTATTACTAGAATTATTGGAGATTGTCACATTCTTGAAATAATACAATTCCTAAGTCAATAATTTGATGACCAGCAGTGGTTCTTTATCGAGACACAAAGGGATAGATATATATAGGGGGGAGTCTGTCTATCCCTGGCTTTAACAACATCAAGACTATATAAAAAAATATTTTGTAAACTCCATAACAACTCTCACATTGTAATCCAGGTGTTGAAGGTTATAAACAGTTTCTTTGTTTCAATATAGGTTTGCTGCTGTTAAACTTGGGCTATCTCTGGTCTGGACGGGTTGTGTAATTAGAAAGCCTACTTTCCTTAGTGGACGCACTTTGAGCCCCCCACCACACGTATAAATGCACTTTTTGGCCAGAAAGGGATTTAGTTTTCACCGGAAAAATACATAATTTTAGTTACTCCACTGCGCCCTCTACCGATATTGCCAAGAGAAAACCCTCATAGAGAATATCTTTCCATCAGGTGAAGAAAAATCCCTTTCTGGCCAAAAAGTGCATTTATAGGTGTGGTGGAGGGCTCAAAGTGTGTCCACTAAGGAAAGTAGGCTTTCTAATTACACAATCCGTCTTTGTATTGGTGAGTAGGTAGAGGTAGGGAGAGGCTGGTCTGCATTTATGTGAGCCCAGGAAGTCGACAGTAACATAGCTCTAAATGCGACGGCATTAGAGCTATGGACCAGAGCTAAGCTTGGGCCCATATTCTTCAATTCAGTTTTGAGCTGGAGCCAACCCCCAAGTCTCCGATTGAAAATGTCAAAATCGATTAAAATACAATAAGTCTTAATCTAATGCTATATCAGACCACATGTTTTGCTAGCAAGTAGCAACTGCAATAACAGAAGGTCTCCTAATTACTTTTTTCTACCTAATAAGACAGTTTAAAATGAATGTCAAACATTCACTTTTGCATTCAGTGTCTTTTTGCCAGCCACAAACATCAACACAATGAATAATGATATGTTCTTTGTTTTGTGCAGAGAGGGCACATGTATATACAGATAAGAAAGAGGCCCTCCAGGTGGTAAAGATGATGAAGGGAGCCCGCTTCAAAGCCTTCTCTAACCGGGAGGATGCTGAGAAATTTGCAAAGGGAATATGCGACTATTACCCATCTCCCCACAAGTCCATGTCCTGCGTTTCCCCAGTCAAACTAGGACTAGTCTGTAAGGGTAAGTATGGTCAGATGGGTGAGACAATTGTTTTTGCAAAGATGGTGGTATAGCAAAGCTAGTTTTGTAATATATTTAATCCGCATGTAGGTCCTTGAGGAAGAGCAACAAAGAGAAAACATACAGTGTATACAGTATATAGGCTCTGATGCAGCCTGATGGCGATTCCAGGGTTGGTTTGGTCTGTTTTTTTCATTGGTTTGGTTTTGATTGATTGAGCTCTTCATTGAAAATTAAATAACTAGATAAAGTGCCCCTCTGGGCACAGGTCTCCACCAGGGCAGGTCAGGTTGTGGCCTCCGGGTGGCGCTATAATAGGCCAATGTGAAAAGGGTGCCATTTCTTCTTACGCCTTGGATGGCAATTCAATGATTTGAGGCATTTTGTTCCAAAAATGTGCTTTGCAAATATCCACCTGTTGGTGGCGCTATAACAGGCCAATGTGAAAAGGGTGGGATATATTCCTCAGCTTAGTAGGAAAGTCTGTGAAAGAGTTCACGTAAATTGCACGCTGTGTTCATGATTTGAGGCTTTTTGTTCGAAACGGGCCAATCCTGCAAACTTTGAAAGCCAATGTTAGCGAATTAGGATGGAATATGAAATATCGGACAGATCCGTCTTGAACACATGACTATAGAGATAGTGTGTAACGATTTGCGGAAGAGTAATATAAAAAAAAAAGTTTTTCAAAAGTCTGCCTCCTGGTGGCGCTATAACAGGCCGTTGTGGAAAATTTGGGGCAGAGGTTCATTGTTGGCATCCAGGGAGTGTGCGTGCAAAATGTGGCACCGACCGGGTTAAGTTTCTGGTCTAGAGGGGTGGGTCGCGGCATAGATTTGCACACGCCCTGATTGGATCTCACCGATCTGTTCGTCACCCCCGGCAGCTCCTCTCCCCCCAGTGCACCGCTACGTCACATCATTTGGAGCGACGCCCACCCGGAAGGGTTGACTCCCACTTCTAGCTAAGAGCGGCTTTCATTTTTTGCACCGACGAAAATGAAAGCCTGGTACCGACAACCGAGGCTAGGACCTACCTGACCAGTGCTAGAGTTTTGTGTTCATTCTATTACTTCCATTCTACTATTTTGGATAGTTCTAGACCACCTACACCTACTGTATTAGCGACGTTGCGATGTGCCATTGGCTATTTTTGAGAATTTTAAGACTTTTGAAAACCTTCACCTATAATGACATGCCCAAAATTGGTATACCAGGGGCCTGTTTCACGAAACTTGGATTAGGGATTAAGCCAGGATTTAGAAGATATCCTGGTTTAAAATATCCTGGATCAGTGATTAATGTTGCCAGATTAATTTATCCAGTTAACCTGGATATGTTGAGGCTTCATTCGGTTTCATGAAAGCAATGCTACATTAGTTACCATGGAAACTAATGCTAGCCTGCTCTCGACCAGGCTAACAGCCAGGTTTAACCTAATGCTGATGTCTGTGTTCATTAAGCAGTCAATCTGATCACAAACCAAAGTTGTACATGCCCAAATCTGTGCATGTACAACTTCATGGTCTCAACTGCGCATGTTTCTTTCCTTCCATGGAGCACCATGGAGCAACATGGCGTCGCCCGTACGGTCTTCGCATCTCGTCCTCTTTAGACAGTCCGTGGTTGAGACCAGGAAGTTCTACATGACAAATCATAGATATGGCACAAATGGCCCAGCAGATTGCGTGATGCCACTGAAAGGAGAGATGCTTACATCCGACCAACATTACTGTCTATGTGATGATCCATGCTGGGACTTACTTATCCACTTGCTGTTAACGCGTTAATATAAAAGGTCAAATGCAATGACATGATATGTACAAGCTAAGGCTGTCCCCGAACATCCAGAAGTTTGAACGTTCGCTCATTAGGGTTGGCACTCTAATCTTAATTAATGGGCGTGAACCATTCGTTTGTTTTTATTTATTTATTTTATTTTCCTTTTTTTAACTAATATATCTCGGCGAGAATGCGATATGCACAATAAGAGTACTATGTTCATGTTGTGTTTACATGTTACAGGTTTAGATGTTATTAATTAATAATGGTGTTAAGCAACATTATTAATCCTTCCCGGGGACGTGTTGTGAACTTAATGCAATGTCGCTCCCCATAGGAACTATTTATGAATTGCAGCCTGGTTAAAAGCACTTGGAGGTTCGGAGCTCGAAGGTTATTTTTTAAATTAATTAGAAACGAATGGTTTGGATGTTCGCTCGAAAATCCCGGCCGAAGTTCGAGTCCTAAAAACAGGGCTAGGGTACAGCCTTAGTACAAGCATCTCTCCTTTCAGTGGCATCACGCCATCTGCTGGGCCATATCTATGATTTGTCATGTACGAGTCCACCGTACGGTCTTCGCTTCCCGTCCTCTTTAGATAGTCCTTGGACTACATGTTGTCTCAGTAAGACAGCCCTCCCCCTATCGACAAGAAGGAGCAGTGCACCAAAGCATTATGGGAATTGTAGTCCAGGAAGGAAGTGAGCCCAGTGTCGATGACATCAGACACACTGGGCTCACTGGTAAAATCTAAAATACCTAAAACCACATATTGCATGCATAAAACCCCCCAGGAAAGTGTTCTAAATCTTCTAAACGTCGTTAACATAGTTAACATAGTTTTGCTAAAAGGGTGAAGTGTCCCTTTAATTCCTGGATTAGTTGATCCAAGTTTCGTGAAACAGGCCCCAGGTTGAAAGTGGTTGAAAATCGGGACCAATAGGCTGCATTATTTACCGATGTTGTAAAAAGAAAAAGAAGAGAGAAAAACATCGGCCAAACTGATATATCGGTCAGGCTGTAGTTACTTGAAGTTCAACACTCACACCTGTATTGTCATCATGTTCCTTTTGATTACAGACAACATGGAAGTGGACACTATCAATCGAGAGCGAGCCAACAGTTTCAAAAGCCCCCGAACCCAAGACCTGACTGCCAAGCTGAGGAAGGCTGTAGAGAAAGGAGACGAGGGAGCCTTCAGTGAGCTAGTCTGGAGCAACCCTCGCTATCTCATTGGATCTGGAGACAACCCTACAATTGTACAGGTGAGCAGATATGTGGATTATGTACACATCTGATTCATGTTTTTCACCTAAATGTCTCTACAACACAATGAGATTGGAACCATATAATGGTAACTGCATTGTTTGTGGGAATGGCCCATCACACAGATGTCTAAATTATACAGAAGGTTGATAATACAAGAAGTTCAGAGAAATATTAGATGTTAGCTTTTTAATTTGCAAGTGCAGTAATCTCCTACCACTGATGATATGGAAGCCTGGTAGATGTGTTGGATAATATACAACTAACCCCCACAACAGTTATTGGTTATCAGTTAACCAGTTAAACCTTGATTATGACAACCTTGAGACAAAGGGAATTATTGTTTGTTATGGAAAATGACAGATTCCAAACTGGAGTATGAAGGTATTAAAAACATTTTGACCATTTTAAATAAAACGGTATTTAGATTTTAAAAAAGCGCTTTTTAAAATGATGTCTTCCTAGCCTATATAGTGACCAGATATGTCGTCTTATTTCTCTGTCATGCAACAAATTGTAAAGTGTGGTGAGTATACAGTCTTTAACGCTCTGAAAATACTTGGTGTGTTGTCTGAATGGAGTCAGTGTGGCAACTTCTTTCCAGTATCATTCCTGAACTTAATGTCTATAAAGGCTGCCGGTAAATTTGAACAATCATGTCACGTGACGTCTTCTGTAGACTTGTCTTTGGTTTCCTTATCCTATCCTTCCTTATTGCCAGTGGATTAAAATGTTATTCTTTCTTGTATGCATTTAAATAGCACTCTTATCCAGATTGAGTTCCAGTAGAAAAATATAAAATTTCTACAAGACTACTACACAGTGAAGTATCTAACTTTGAGTGTACAAACTGCTATGGCTACTCTGAAATATTAACACTCATTAGGCTTCTACGGTGTAATTTATTACAATCAGCCAGTAGGGAGGAGTACATGGATAATCCTCATATAAAGGCCAGTTCAGCTCAAACATTCGCAAACGATACAAAAACCCTTTTTAGAACGACTCAGTCGTGTGAACTCCCTTGTTGAAAGCCTTAGGCTGGCGACTCTTGGCATCTGGAAAGGCAGAACTTGTCAAGTGAGAGGTCAAGGGTTTTAGAATGTAACATGCACTTCCCCATAACACCCATGGTGGGCTCAAAGTTATAATAATATCATTTGGTTACATGCTTGAGAACTGTCCTCTTCATTTACCCATCCTATAACTAATAAGAGTAGTGAGCGATATTCACAGCACTATGGGAGCAGTTTGGGGCCAAGTCTTGTTCAGGGACCCGACCCCTGGGGATATTGTTTTGTTGTGACTTGCCCAGTTTTAAAACGTTTTTTTCTTTGCATTATTTTGTATGTTTCGCATTCGATTCTAAATCTTTGATCAGAAATGGCCTTAAAGGAGCTATAACATAAAATTCTACTTTTTAAATTTCTTTTGTGTTTTTGGGGCTCCCATGTGTGTTTTCTATCCCCACAAATAACCAATTTTGAACAATCAGGCCTTCATGTCATATGGGTGTTTTAATGGAAATTGCTCTCAGAAACAGCTCGACTGATTTTGGCCTCCTCGTGATGTCATCAATGTCACCCTACTTTGTATAATTCCTCCTTTTCTTCAGTCTTCAGTTCCAAATTTGCATTTCCACTTTGTTTACAATGTCCACCATTGTTGATTTTCCAAGCTGGCATGGAATGGAAACAAGCCTGGTTTTATCTAGCATGAGTATTATAATGACTCAAATATTAAATAATCTGCATATCAGTACCCTCTCCACCTCAGGACAGTGTGGTACTGCAGCTAAAACTGCTTTCAAAGTCCAGAAAGAATTGACAAGGCCTGGTTATATCAGAGTGGTGATTGAGGCTCAAACCATTAGAAATAACTTTGAGGGACATAGACCATATGATTATTAAATATTAAAAGCAGTTTTAAAATGCATGTTATTTGCGCTTTAAGAGAATACTAATGCATGAAATGGGAATATCGGTGGGGGTGTAGCCGCAATTTGCAACTCTAGATTGTTTTTTATTATGGA
Source organism: Protomyctophum parallelum (assembly GCF_964188405.1). NCBI lineage: Eukaryota > Metazoa > Chordata > Actinopteri > Myctophiformes > Myctophidae > Protomyctophum > Protomyctophum parallelum. Next base: position 3,055,698 of record NC_139710.1, on the reverse strand, counting down.
ATCAATCTATAGTTGCAATACCCTCCTTTGACTCCCTACTCATCCAAATTGCGTTTGCGATCTGCTTGTTTTAAACAACGTTAAACTCACCAACATTGCAGCTGTAGGCCAAGCTAGAATTATCCTCTTTCAATCTGCCGATCTTGTTTTTCATACAAATCCACCGTAGACATGTTATGAGCTACTTTCCTGTCAAGAAATTTTGTGCATGTGATTCTTTTTCTAAGTGTTGCAGTTTGGAAGCACTCGTTTTCTTTAACGCGTTGCGCTGCTGCCTCCTGCATTATTTGCAGATTCGAAACGGGTGGGATGCAGGGCCGTTCAGTGACTTACAACGAGTGCTTCCAAACTCCAGCACTTAGAAAAAGAATCACCTGCACAGAATTTCTTGACAGAAAGTAGTGTCTACGGTGGACTTTTATGAAAAACAAGCTCGGCAGATTGAAAGAGGATAATTCAAGCTTGGCCTACAGCTGCAATGTTGGTGAGTTTAATGTCGTTTAATACAAGCAGATCGCAAACGCAATTTGGATGAGTAGGGAGTCAATGGAGGGTATTGCAACTCTAGATTCATCCCATTATATAAAAATTGAGAGTTGCAAATTGCGGCTAGGTGGGGGTGGTGACATTTCAGCCTTTTTTATCGGTCTTCCAATATTTAATAACGGTGTATTTTGATACACTCCTTTTGATCACTATATATTTTGATGTTTCACGGATTTGATTCTAGATGCAAAAATGATATATTGAACAGACATTGCCTAGACATCTGAAGATTATACTCCTCCTAAGGTCATTAATAAAGTAATGACATTAAACAACCGTTTGCTGTTGTGCTCTGCTTAGGAGGGCTGCCGCTACAATGTCATGCACGTTGCTGCCAAGGAGAACCAGGCGGGAATTATCCAGCTGCTACTGGACACTCTGGAAAACCCCGAGTTCATGCGGCTCATGTATCCCGACGACAAGGATGTCATGCTTCAAAAGCGCATCCACTACATTGTCGACCTTTACCTCAACACTCCCGATAAGGCTGTGAGTTTACACTTCACGTCACACCACTGATGCCCACACAGTATCCATAACCTGTCCCCTGCATTGCAGAGCTACATTATACCACAACACTCTTGATGAGGTTATTAGCTCCAATTGTTTAGTAAAACTTAACATAATGCATCCACCGAATCACTAACTAAAACTTACCCGTATCCCTATAAACCGTAATTTCATTTGAATGTGAATTATGGCTGTCAGTTCTCTCATCATTTAAATCCAAAGATAATAAAGGTAAAGGCATCACTCTTCTCGGATGTCTTTGCCCGTTACAATGTGATACCAGTGATTGGACTAGTTTGGCGAGGCCCATATGAACACAATGTGGAGGTCCTGGAGGATAATAAAACGAACACTTGCATTTGAGAACCACTGTGCTAACTCCTCCAGCATTGTACCCTCAGCTGTACCTTCCCTTCACTGTCATAAATACAGGCTCCAAGAGAAGGATTCAAGAAAAGTAATAGCTGTGTTCATGTTTTCTGTTCTGCTCTGTCTCAGGGCTTTGAAACGGCTCTCCATTTTGCCTGCAAGTTTGGCTGTCCAGAGGTGGTTAATATTCTCTGCTCACACCCTGACATCGACAAGAACTGCAAGAACAAGTATGACCAAAAGCCCTGTGATGTAAGCTATTCATTTTATATTCAAATGACACCTCAGCCCTAAATGGGTATAACATTCTCTTAAAACAATCTTAAACAGACCTATATGCCTTAAAACATTATACATTTTGCCCTCTCCTCTTCAGGTAATTTGTGACAGAAGAAATAAAACTCAAGAAGTGAGGCAGAAGATTTGTGAATATTTGGAAGGTAAGCACGTAGCTTGAGTTTTTTCATGCAGCACAAATATGTTCCAAATGGGGTGGGGGTGGGGGGGGGGGGGGGGGGTGATATCAAACATCCCACGATTCTGGTCAAGTTGAAGTTGAAGGCCGTTTTTAAATAACCGCTACAGTTAATGAGAAATGTCTACTGAAGGTTTATGGGGCTTGTGATTGGCTGAAGCGGGGGGCCCACTGAAAACAAGCGCTCCCTTACGTCTCCCCTCCTACGGAAACAATAATATCGTCTGGTACTGTACTACTGACTCCCTCCTTTAACTACGACACCATCACCATGGTGCAACCAACTGTCGATTCAAAACGGTTGAGGGTTCATAAGCAGGTGTAATGGGGTTAGTGCACAGACTATGTATGCATTACTATTTATATATACTTTGTCTTTGTCTGTTGTGCCCCAACGACCCTCTGCGGTTATGGGATTCCGTGAGTGTGTGTTACAAATTAGTTTAGTTCAGTGCCCTTTAGTTTTCAATGTTTGTGATTTTGTGTGTGACTAAAGTTTTAGTTTAATTTACACAATGCATAGTTATTTTAAAAACAATGACTCATGTGTCTCAGACCGCTGCTATATACCATTACTGAGGGCCACAGACAACTCTGCTCAGCCTGTGATTGGTGCACCCTGGTCTCCTGCTCAGCCTGTGATTGGTGCACCCTGGTCTCCTGCTCAGCCTGTAATTGGTGCAAACTGGTCTCCTGATCCATTGGACAGTCGCTCTCGTTCATACTCCCCACAAAGTACAAGAAGTCCCAAGGATCCAGTCATGGCAGTCAAAGCCTTTGCTGGCCCACTGAGCCCTTCTAAGGCAAGTTCCATCTCTCTCTTAACCCATTCTGACCTGAGATCAGTCGTTCTTTGATTTTTCAAAAATAGCAGACCTACAAGCTCGTAGCGCACCACTCGGTGGCGCACTATGAGCTTGTAGATTGTACAAGCTCATAAAAAAAAGCTTGTAGAAAAAATATTTTATTACTTAAAGGTGGCTAATTTGACTTTATACGTTTATTCCATATGTAGTTTTAAAGCCCTATTCAAGTTTTATTTATTTTTTCTGTTAAATGTTTCCCTTTGCCAACCTGTAGTGCTAAACATGGATTCCAGTGGCACTATAGAAATTGTTTTTTTACAAGTGGCTTGAAAAGCCAGCTGTCAACAAACACCCAAAGCCGAGGACTAGTGGCGATTGAGAGGCAAAAGTGTTGTGCCTTAAGTTTGCGCCACTAAGAAAAAAAAAAGTCCTTTCATAATTTGTGTGTGTGTGTGTGTGTGTCACTTGTAAATTACTTTTCACTTCTTGTTTTATTGGTCTTCTAAGGACCCATTTATACTGCAGTCACATCAAGTCAAATCCGATTGTTTTCACCCGGCCTGACCTTTCACACAGACGTTTGCAACAAGTGACCGGATCCGATCTGTGTGTTCAGATTGGCAGATCTAGCCTGAATCAGATCTGTGCCACATCCAGATTGGAATCTGATTAGTTTAAATAAGTCTATACGCAAACAAGTCACATACTGTACAAGTCGCATGGAATCTGATTTAGATCAGGTTGTTGCATTCAGACTGAGACGGATCTCTTCAAATCATATTTGAATTCAATTTGGAACCACCTCTGAATGTGGCTCAGGTCACAAATACAGGCCAGAGGTGGAGCTTAGCAAAAGGTCTATTCTCCTGTTTGCTATGATTTCAAATAGGGTTGCACCGAAAGGGAAATTCTTGGCCGAAACCGAATACCGACTATAGGAAACAGTCGGCCGAAAACCGAATATCTGAAAATCTTTTTTCCTACCATTGCTGTCATGGCCGTACCTTAAAGCTACCTGATTTATGGCAAAACTTAACTTAAATGATAATCACTATTATGGGTCCATAAAACATTGATTCAGCTCTTTTGAATGCATTAATTGCATACACTATTCAGTGATATATTTTCTGCCTATTCGGGCCGAAACCGAATAGGCCGAAAATGAATTTTTTGCCATTTTCTGCCGAATATTTTCTACGGCCGAATATTCGGTGCATCACTAATTTCAAACCACAACACCGTATGCAGTTTTCAGAAAAGCAGACGGGTTAAACGCAAGAGAAATTAGTTGGAGGTCTGAAGTCCAACCTGTACTGAAATGGTGACATTTCCTCCAGGCAGAGGAGTTCCGCCGGGCATGGAAGACGCCGCCCAGAGACAGAGACAGAGCACGGCATTTCCACCACATCCTCAAGTCAGACCATGACCGTGGGGCCGAGAGAGTGGGCAGGTAGGGCCATTCACAACCATGCCTTACCAATACCAACCATACCAACCATCCAGCCATAATTCATCACAGGCTTTTCTCGCATGTCTGGTTGCTTTGGGCAGTGGTTTCTAAATGATGTGATGTAACGATGCTTTGAAGTTGAGTCAAGTCCAAGATTACCATGGGATTTTCTAATGAATTACAATCTGCTCAGTCAATAGAGCACTCGCCTTTCGACTGCAAGGTGTTGCGCTCCACCTCAGCAATCCATCTCCCAGCGTGGATAGACTCCCACACCCTGGCTGATACCGACAATAAGCCTCTTTGTAATGACAGATGTACAACTCTAGAAAATGTTATGTAATTGTATCTAGACCGGTGCCCATTGGGCACTAGCCTTCTTGGGAAGAATCCCAATTGGGAATGCATGCCCCACTCTGTAATGCATTACCTGCTGGCAAGAGTACCCGTCTGTCCTTTTTATGCCCATATACTGTATGGAGGTCCCGTGTATGCCTAATTGCCCATATATGGGCGCATTGATTGGAACTCCGGTTCTGAACAACCGTATACCTGGGAGACTCGCTGCCGGGCACCTACATATGAAGACAATATACGTGTGCCTTGAGAATGAGATTTTGAATTGACAATAATTGTCCCCAAAACTAATCACAAAAGTTTGAAATACCTGGCTGGCCATGGTTAATGTCTCACCAGTCACCCACTATGTCACTGCTGGTGTGGGGACTGAACCAGTGACCATTTTACATGACAATTCCTCTACGACTAGGTCACCTTACTGCCCTGTTATCTTTGCAGTACCCTAGCTGTCTTGACCAAGGAAACGCAGTAAAGTACTTCTTTGTCCTACATAATAGACAAATTATTATAACACACTTGCCCAAAACAAAATGTTTTTACAATATAGATGCAGTTGTGACAACAAACTTGCTGAGCCTGAACCATGTTTCAATATAGATGCATACTGCTAAAAACTGCCAGATTACCACAGCTGTCTGTCTCTCGTAAATAGGCATCTGCTACTCCAACATTATGTTCTGTGCCATGGGTTTTGTTACAACACCCAAACTGTCATCTAACTCTGTAGCCAATGAATAGTCTAAACACGGTTTCATTTGTTCAGTTGATGTTCAGCTGATGTTGACTTGCAATGCAATTTTTTTTTTAGAAAATTCAACATTCAGAAATATTATATTTCTACTTTGTATAACAGTGTAAGGGAAAATAATTAGCTGAAACATTTCTCTTCCCTTGCAAGTTAATCTTTCAAGTAGAAGCCTAAATACATTGTCGGATTGTTTAACTAAAGACATTTAGAATACATGGCACGGTATTAAGACGTATAGGGTCTAACTTTTTGTGTGAAGGAATACAAAACATTTCCTGACCCTGTCTTACCCTAGAGATCTGGCTCGTGAGATGGGGCACCCTTGGGCAGAGTATTGGGACTTCCTTCAAAGTTTTGTAGACCTTTCATCAGCCGAAGGCCTGCGTAAGCTTGAGGACTACCTCAACAATAAAGACTTCAGCCAGCGGGGTCATGAGGAGGCTGGGGAGAATGAGACCATCAACCGGTTCAGAACACCCTCTCCAGGTAGGCGAGGTCTTTCTGTACACGGGAGTTTGTAATCCTTTTGAAATCCTATGACAATATCTACATTTAGGAATACTTTTTTTAAACATATTTTTTAGATAATCTGGACCACAGGTGAAGGGTGGGTGTAAAAAGTATTGTAATTGGTTTGTTTTTCCTTACATGAAAACCGCAAATGATGGGATCTTGTACAAATAAGGAATTTGCCCATTTTTGTTTTACACGTGTAAACCTAACTAAAAGGGCCCAGGTTTATTTATTTTTCACATTACTTGATTTAGTAATTGTGTGAAGCATTTTGTAAATGTTTCTAGGTGAATGCTCTGCAAATATTACTACTGTTATTATTGTAGTTTTTACTGTACTGTAATAGTGAATGTGTTCCTAAACACAGTACTTCAGTACTTAATACATCCATTAATCTCCCCGCGGTTACAGGTAAGCCTAAGAAATTCTGCAACTCCATTTCTGTGGGCGCCTTCTTGGACGAAGGGGATGACATCACGCTGGAGGAGATGAAGAACCGGCAGAATGCAGCGCTATCCAGAACCATCACCTCCTCAGCACGCTGCAAGGAGAGTGGCTCATTGAAGGGCGGCCATGAATTTCACATTTTGCCCATCGCTCCGGGGTTACACCACCACCGTGCCGACCTCATTGAGGCTGCGGCCGAGCAGGATCCGCTGTTCTGCTGCCAAGATGATGACCTCTTGTCTCCCGCTGCGGACTGTAAGAATGGATTATGCCCTTCCACCACCACCCCATTTTCCTCCTCTTCCCGAGACAGGACTCGCAACGGAGACAAAGTGTCCCCCCGTTCCTCCACCTCATCCTCCTCTGCTTCCTGCCTCCTTTCTCCCATCTCCAACCTCATGGTGGAATTTGAGCGCATGTCGCTACAGGACTCACTCGATGGCCCTCCTGTCATCAGGGAGAGAAGGAGCAGTGGTGGCAGCAGGCACAGGGAAGCACGGGACGCCTCTCCCTCCCACTACAGCTCCGCTGGCATAGAGTTGAGCTCAGGGCTGGGTCGGCTGTCATTGGCTCACACTTGTCAAGACAGCGTGTTTGTCACAGGCAGCGAGGAGGCCAGTGAGGAGACTGGGTGGAGAACTGAAGGAGGAGGAAGTGAAGGGGAGGATGGGGATGTGAGTAGCATTGGAAGCTCGGAGGAGTACTTTGACACAGAAGACAGTCTGGATGGCCTGGGGGGCCAGAGGACTAGGGGGGCAGTGTCTGGCCGTACTCTCTGTGCCAGGTCCAAGTCGTGGGACCATGGAGGGCGGGATCTAAGCAGCTCTGGATCCTCTGGGTCGTCCTACAAGTCATTGGACAACTCGGAGTTCTTACCCAGGACACCGCCGCGCATTAGGAAAGGGCTTTTCCTAGATGGGTAAGTGACTCTACTTACTATACCCTAGTAAGTAAGGCTACTACCGGTAGTCATTAATTCGAGAAAAACTTAGAGATAAGGGATTTTAAAACAGACTTTCGTGTATGTGTTCATTTGCTTTTCCTGTTTTCACAGAGAGTCGCCTACAAAGTTGGACAGGGATGTCTTGGTTGCAATCGAAGCCATCGACATTGACTCTCAAAAACACCCCTGCATTCATAAGTGGAAGAGCACAATAAAAAAATACTCCACGTCAGACATGCAAAGGTTGGTAGCCCTTTTTGTGTTATGTGACGCATTTAGTCTTCATGCAAGTTTTATTAATTAAAATAAGCTTTGATGGCTCACTATGGGAGAGGGCGCCCTCGGGCGTGATCATAGAAGCATTATATCATGTGCTCACAGGCAAGGATTGTCTGGGCATATCACATGGACAGGGGACGGATTTACCTCCCAAGGGCCCCCGGGCTAGACAACATCCCAGGGCCCCCCTGGGCTGCGCAGTGCGTTAAAAAATTGGGGTATTTTGTTTTAATTTCACTGTAATTTTGGGCTACCCCCCTCCACTAGTAGCAAGTAGTGCACTAATGCAGTTTTACAGCAAAATATTTCACAATGTGCTCTATAAAATCACAGTAAGAGAGATGAGCAATAAAGAAAGAGTAAAGCCACTAATAGTGCACTAATGCAGTTGCCAGTTTTACAGAAAAATATTGGGGGTATTTTGTTTAAATTTTTGTCTAATATTTGGCGTACCCTGCCCCCCCAAAAGAGAGAGAGATATACAGACAGGTAGGTCATTGTGCATGGCAGGCTTTAGGGCTTTTCACAACTACCCCAGGGCCACAACACAGCATCACTGTCTGCAGTGCAGAAGCTCTCAATGTTTGGCAGTCGGGGGGCCCCCGGGCTGCAGCCCACCCTAGCCTAACGGTATGCCTAATCCCCCCCCCCCCCCCCCCCCCCCCCCCCCCTCCAAGTGAGGTGATTGCGCCGGTATTTAAATGCCTTAACTTCTGACAGTCACTTTGAAAAACATGAATGGATTATAACACTTGTCTTCTACACATTATTTTAATTTATATAATGTCAATGAGTTAATGAATAAAAGAAGGAACGAACCATTTTGTATTTACTAAATAAACAGTTTAAACTTAAAAGAAAATGAGGTAATTTCATCGTCTACTCAGGCTTTTGTGAACACCCCAGACGAAGTTGCTTGATTCGGTATTTAGATATTTGATATTCATTTTAGCTGTCCCTTATACAAACCCATTGTAACTTCAAACTCCATTTAAACATGTTAAGTTTCATCAAACACCCGTCCTTGGTTCTGGTGACTGAAGCCCCACACACACCGTCTGCGAACGCCGCACGTCAAAACAGCCGCCTCCATTATTTTCAATGAACCTTTCCCACACCGGCGGCATCCGACGCAAGTTCACGCCTCGCCTGACGCTCCGATACGCCACTGTTCTATTCCTGTGCCACGTCGCTGCGCACCCGGTGTGTGTCAGGCTTCATACTGCCCTCCTAATATTAAAATAAATCACACCCGTGTGAAGTGAGGGGCGCTCTTATCATTATACATCATCTCATGAATTTATGTGATTGGTTAGCCGATTTGCTCGTCTACATATGGCGTAAAATTTTCCCTTCATTGTCAATGGCATTTAATGTTTGTCATATTTGAGGAACATTATGACCTAATTTCTCGCAAACTAAACTGCATTTACTTTCACTACACAAGAAAAAGGGACATAACATTGCAAATGCTGAAAGTCATTTTACAGGATTGTCCAACACTGTCCATACTCATTTTTGAGGGGCGCTAGCCCCTCCTATGCCCAGCTTTCCATGTTTGTTTGAACTGTCTGTGAACACAAACATTGGCTTGTGATTGGCAGATCACCCCATAGCGATGATTTCATTGGCTGAGCAAAGTACATAGATACAAGTGAAGACGCCAAAAGTGATTGGCCGCAATTACATTTGTGATGATGTCATTGGCTGAGCACGGAATGTGATGATGTATGATATTTATATGATGATAAGAGCACCCCTCACTTCACACAGGTGGGATCTTTGAGCGGTGCTAGCACCTCCTATATCCAGCTTTTGGTGTGTGTAGACTGCACAAACCTTGTCGGCTTGTCCTACACAAACGGAAAAAAAGAAATGCACTCTGTCGAGGTGCCAACTTGCGCCTTTCACACAAGTCAGCCATACATGGCCTACTTGTGCGCAAGCAGAGTGCGCAAGTGCTGCTACTAACTAATGTATATTACAACTGCTGTTCTAAATCCTTTAGACCCGTTATTGACCTTATACCAACCTTGAAACATGCCTTAGTTACGTCACCATCAACGGCCAATAGGGGACCCCCATTCTTACCCCGACGTACATACATACCCAGCCAGTCACCAAACGTACCTTAGTTACGTCATCAACCAATCCCTGATTGGCTGAGGGACGCCACCGACATACGCAGCCGAATACAGTACTTGCACGCTCTGCTCACGCAATTAATAACATTAAAATGCCATTGACAATGAATGGACAATTGTGAGTGTTTGTGTAAACGCAAACATTGCGTAACGCAAACATCGATGACGAAGATGAGGACACAAATTGTGATTGGCCGGAATGAGATGCCGTACGAATGAGATGCCGTACGATGCCTCACTTCACACGGGTGTGATTTTTTTATGTTCTATTTCTACTACTCGGTAACATAATCCATACGTTTCCCTCCAGCTGGCCCAGCCCTGCAGTGGTGAAGCCTCCCCTCCACAGCCACAACCCTGGGTCTCCCGCAGGCAGCAGCAGCCTGGCATCCCCAGGCAGCCGGTTCAGCCCTGTCCGCCACGCGGCTGCCTCTCCAGAGTTCAGCCGCTACAGCCCCGCCCATGCCAGCTTCAACCAGTCATGTGTCAACAGTTATGTGTCCCGTTACATGTCCCGCAACCCTTTTAATTAAGCGGTTGCTTCTTTATTTTGGTGCTATTTCTATATGTTGTGTGTATATAGATTCCTTTTGGAAAATAAAGTTGTCAGATTTGGGATTTTGTTTGTTAAATCTTTTCAGGTACATTGTCAATTATGCATTAATATAACCATAATTAAGATTAAACACTGCAATTTGTCATTGACTACAACTTTTATTGGGGACCCATACAAAAGACCACTCCCGGGACTCATTGCGCCGATGCTCCACTGCAGCCATCCGGCGTCTGTCGCGTCATCGCCAACGCATGTTGGCGATTGATCAATGAAGTGTGCTCCATTGCCGATGGTTGTTTGGACGGTGTCGGCATTCGCCCTCGTTCACCGTCCAAATGTAACGCAACGCACTCGGTGGAGCCCCGGCCTTACACTGAGCACCAATGTTGCTGCGCCTCAAGCACTTCAGTGAGCCGCCCCAGACGCTCCTTACCACACCTCTTATGCCAGTAAAGCCCTGTTGAGGCTGGTACGCCCGTCGCCAGAGCCCAGGACCACATACCTAACAGAAATATGCACAGTGTCTGGAAAGACTTGTATCAAATGATGTATGGTACTACTATTGCATACAGGAGGTCCTCATCACTTCTCAGTTGTGATATACACAATGGTGAGGGGGGGGGGGAAATGACAGTTTCCTTGACAATGTACTGTATGGCTGTGAGCCATGTTGATTCAATGGTAATGGTGTTATTTGTGGCAATTGTGAAAGCACCTGTATCATAGTTCATTCTAAACTTTTTGAATATCTTTTTGTCTGTCGTCGCCCCCCCCCCTAAAAATAAGCATTACAAATATAAATGTCAATATTTTAATGAATTATTTTTTGTATGTCAGGTCAGTAGCACAAATAATTAAATGTTTCTATTAAAACCGACTGCCAGTTCCTGTTTTCCTCAGTTTGGGAATTGCCTTAATTTCTCTGAAATGATAGACCAGTCTTCATTCAGTTTGCTACATGCTCTCCAACCCGTTTGAAACAGAAGAATCCCTAAACTCAACTTCTGTTTGTTTCTGTGTTGGTCACTGGTGACAACTGCAAACTTGGGAAAGCAATGGTACACTGAGATCTTCCATATTTCTTTAATTTGGTTTTATTTAATATATGAATTTTACAGATATTTTTGTTCATTTCATTGAAATGTTGTTCATTTCCTTAAGTATATTTTGTACATTAAGGATGTCTTTCATTCTGCTTTTAGGTGGCCTCAGACTGCATGCATTTTCTAAAAGCACATGTGACTTTGTGTGACACTCGGTACTCGGACATGAATGACTAATGGGTGAGTAATAGTATACGGTAAAAATCCTCCAGTGCACATCTTGCTAAAGGAAAACCATCCAGTCTGAGATCTCAAAGCTAGATATGTTTTGTTCAAATTGGCTGATCGAACTAAATCTGTACATAACGGGTTATTGCAGTGCTTACAAAAGGCAAATTTAGTAACATGTAAACGGTCAAATGTGATGTGCAAAAACATGCTGTAGCCAAACTTGCAGAAGAAATAATTTTTAGAGGTTAATTCACTGCTGTATAAGAGGTCATCAACTAATCTGTTCAGCATCCCTGTTCTGGGGCCAACATTCAGTGAAAATAGCCAATGTTCACACTTGCAGATCGGCTATTTTAGGCAGGATATTTGGTGTAGAGCGAAAACCAGGTTGTCTAGTATAGAGCCCTTGGGAAGCCGGTCAAGTCTACATATTGACCGTATTACCATGGGCCCTATACTTATTTGACTATTACCACTTAATATTACACTAAATATCGTGTGAAAATGGCTAATCTACAAGTTTGCAACACGTAATGCATTGTGCTTGTAGATGATGGGGGGGGGGGGGGGGGGGGGAGGTATCGTCACTGAATGTTTGCTCCATATTAGAGACGGTAGGGTTCTAGTGGTTTGACTTTGCCACAGATTATCAGTGAGAGGAAGTTGTGAATGTAAAATCCCCTGAGCTATACCTTTACTGGAGAGCACAACCCAACTTCCTGGAGAGGATTGTATTGTACGTGTGCTCTCAGGTGTCAACAGCAGATCTCATTCTGGTCTTCTGAATGTTTATGAATGTGGAACTTTGCAAAAATGCACCTAAATACTTAAAGTCATGCTTATTGTGCTTTGGGCATTCTGTGCTTTATTAAAAAAAAAGTGAATTATCTCCTTTCTCTGGATGTCTACTCATTTACTTTCAACTAATCAATAAAAATGTCACTCCTTACTTGGCTGCTGAGGTGTCAATTTGATTTTCCTTACTAATATTACAAATAATTCATGCATTTATAATTGTTCGAACTACACTAATTTTGGCAAAATTCATAAGGAACTGAGATGCAAAGAGCACAATTAAATCTAGGGGGATAAGTAATCGGACCAAGACCAATATGGATGATTTTGATTTTTTTAATTAAATCATTTTCACATGTATTCAGTATTACACAACGGATTTGAAATCCTCATTTACAGGGCACCTCGAACGTTACGTAGAAATATTCTTGGTTTAAAAACCATTTAGTCACTTAAGTGTAAAAGTCCTCAGGTTACATTCAGGAGGAATCTCCAAAGTGGTTGTCTGCTGTTGGACAGGACAAGAGTTGGCAGTCGGATCCTTTAGTGAGACACCTGGCCTCTGTGCAGTATTCTCCCTTTGTACTGTAGGTGGTAAACTATGGCACTGGAGTGATCACGAAAAAATGCCAAACAGACTTAACTACTTACCATGGCATTATAGTTAGTGGTTAAATTATACACTATTTTAATTAAAGGTTTTATGACATTCATTTTCATTTATTTTTCGTTTTTCTTTTAGGTTTTATGACCTCAATTACAACCAAAAAACCTGAACTTTGAACATTCAGTGGATTTTCTGTGGTCTGAAGTTTTCTTTGGGTTTTTTTTGGGCCTTTTGAGCTACAATGAAAACAGGCAACACAGTGAAACAGTGACATCTGCTGGCAAATCCCATTGACATATATGGGATTTGCGCAAATCAGAGCACCTGTTTGAGCCAGAAAACCCCAGATCACAGAAAATCTACTGAATGTTAAAAGTTCGTGTTTTTTGGGTGCAATTGAGATTAAAAAAAAAAAAAAAAAAAGAACAATTCCAAAACCTTTTTTTTAATGTCACAATCCCTTTAACAATTTACTGTCAAGAAGACACTTGAGGAAAACTGAGCCAGCGAAACAAATGACAACCATCTAGAGTACATCCCTTGTGCCGAGTACGTGAGTGAATCAGGTCCGTGTCAGTTTATCTGGGGGCATAAAGCCAGAGTCTCCCAGAGCCCTAAGGGCCACCCTGCCACTGGGGCGGATGGTGAGCCAGGTGATGCTACCATTGTTCAAACCCATGCGTAGCCAACCCTCTGGTGGAAACTGGAGAGCCCTGAGAAACACACAAAACAAATGAAATGACAATGGTGTGGTTGACACTTTACACAATCTCTTATCACCAATATAATGAATTATAAGTGTGATATGAACCCTTGTGATTATGGTTAAATTCTTAACAGAGTCTGCTGTCTGTCCCACCTGGCTATGAAATACCCATTGTACCCGTGCCAGAGTACCCGTTCCACCCATCTGTCTGCGTCCCTTTTATGCCCATATATGGAAAGTTCTGCATCTGTCTAACCATGTCCTTTATTCCTATATATGGAGTTGTGTCAGGCATGCCCAAATATTGAGTCTTGTGATGTCAGAACAGGCCAGATCCATATATAGAGCCTGGGACCCTGGGCAAGGGGCCCTATACTTTCCAGAGCCCGGGCAGAGGCCTTTTGTGGCGACACCGGGCACTGCAGTCCCTGTGGGGGTGTGGAGTGCGTGTGTCGAATATGAAGTCGGTGAGGCGAACGGTTCTCAAGTTGCGTGCATTACACACATACAGAGACGTGGTGCATTTATATAGATAGGTGTGGCCTATAAAATGAGCCTTTAACATACACGGCAGTAACTCCACTGCAAACAAGTATTTTTAACAGTTTACAAAGCAGGTAAGAACGTTTACATTAAATAAGCATTTAATGTTGACATCAAGCACATATGGTGATGGAAGCAAGCACAGATTAAGTCAGAAAACCTTACAACAAACAGCTATGCCAAAGTTCTACTACTGTATTCAAAACAATTAGCAGCAATAGCTGCCAACATATAAGCCAATAAGCCAACATAAAATTCAACATACAAAAGGTCAGACAAATTCTCCACCTGAAGCCTTATTTCTAGTATACTTTGTTGTATGACCACCAAAAGCAAATTATGTTCAACTTAAACAAGATTCATTGCATTTTTCAGTTGAAAATCTGTTATGTTTGCCATGCAACACTATCATACAACAAAGTATAAATTAGCCATGAGTCAGGGAGAATATTGACCACACCGGAAACGGAAATTGCCATGACATAACACACCTGCAGACAAAATAGCGGATGACATTGGCATGACAGACGATGATCTCATAGCTGTCCTCCTTCTGCTTAGGATCAGCACGATGGATGTAGCGGCGGAAGGCAGCTTCTATCCGAGCCCCGTCCTCATGGTACTGCTGGAGGTTGGTACAGAGGGTTGGACAGCCGCCGTGTCAGGTGAAAATGTGTGACTTAAAAGAATAATACTTCTTTACTATGCTCCTCATATGAAGAGCCTATAGAGGGTATGTGCCACATGACATTATCATCATAGCTGGAAGTTATAAACGATGTATCGTGTGAATTTGATTTTGGGAAATTGTCACTAGTAAATTCACAATTTACAAGTATACTTGTGACTCTACTAGTGTCATGGACTAAATATGCCAGACTACCACTATGGCCCTTTAACCCACATCACCTGATGGCTGAGCCTACTATATTTAAATATTTTGTCTATTGCAAGCCTGCATCTGCATGTGTTATGTCTGCAAGTCTTCTTGAACTTCAACAAAACTAGTTTTCAAACGATAAATGCAAACATTTACAGAGGCTGTATCCTCTGTTATTTGATGGCATTGAATGAGGCAAGTGTGACTTTTTTTGTTCAAAATGGACTTAAACTATCTGTGTTTGTGGGTAGCTAGCTTCAGGTGCCTAAACAGTAACACACACTGTACAAGACATTTGCATGTACACAGCTGAAATTTATCTCAGAAACGGCAAAGGAACATGGGAAATCACACCATCTGTCAACATTTAGGGTGCGCTCGGATACGCGCACCGGGCTGCTATATCCGAATGCACCCTTAGTCTAGAGTGAGTGTGGTTTCTCTCACCACAGCATCAGGTTTCCAATGAGTGACAGGTGGCACAGGCTCAATAGGTGCTCCCTCTCTCAGCAAATCACAGCTCAGCAGCTCAATTCCTTGACCAGTTAACGAGATGAGATAGGATCAAATGTATTGATTTGAAGGACATTTTCAATTCAGCAACAAATGTATTTATAGAGGAATCAGCATTGAGATAACCTGACCACGCCAGATGGTGGCAGTAGTGAGTTCCTCCTGCTTCCATCTGGTCTCTCGGGCAGAGACGAATCAGACTATGTACTCCGAACCTGTGCTAATCGGAGTGATATGCTCTAGAGATCAATGCGACTGATGACATATTGAAGCTGTGCCACAGCGCACATGTAAACACAACCTAACAAGACTACAACTCGAAATGATTATGGCGATATCAGATCTTTGTCCCGCTGCTTCGGGTTCATCGTTTCTGCTTGAGAGAGACCAGATGCAGGTAGGAGGGAACGTGTGAACTCAATACTGCCGCAATCTGGCGGAGTCAGGTTAGCATTGAGTAACGTGTATTAGAATTCAAATATTTATTTTCCACCTTTTTCCTGTGTCAGTCTAAACTCTAAAGGAATATGTCACCAAATTAACTTTGTTATCACACATTGTTAAAATGTGTATTCAATGGGGTTTTTTTTTTTATCACTTTCCTTAAATTACAGTGAATGAAGAATCCAAAAACAAAAAGTACTTGAATTGAAGAAGAAAAAGTCTAAGATTATAAAACAACTATTAAAAATCTGTTTATTCTTTATTCGCCATATGACATAATGACAAACATCTTCACGGGGTTAGTGAAATGTCATTTTGGGAGTGAAACATTTATGATGGCCTGTAAATTATCCAGTTATCACTATACTTGATGACATTCCAGACCCGAAGGAGCACTTGATGTTGGTGTGACAATGAAGATCTACATATTTCTCTGTAGTGGGTGTTGACTGACCTGGGAGGTACTTGCTGATAATGTGTGCAGTCTCAGTGGCCCTGCTCATAGTGGAGTGGATGAGTACATCATACTTTAGTCCCAGGGCTGCCAGTCTCTCGCCGGTCAGCTCAGCCTGCTCCCGACCTAGATGAAAAGGAACACTTTAGCTCCGACATAGTACATAGACAGTAAGGTACATTTAGGACAATGTTATGCAATGTCCAATACGTGCTCTCTCGTGTCTCTTTCAAAGTGTGACAGAACTTCATGCTGAAACCACCACATAAGTTATTTAAACAAAATTAAGATGTTTTGCACTTGGCAGGTGCTAAATGTCAATCCCTACAATTGTGCCCTCAGGCTGCTGCTGTAAAATAAATAACACTTTGCTCTCTTAGTCCCCAAGCTAGATGGAATATAAAGATCACACACTCGTGAAGTGCGGGGCGCTCTCATCATGCACTGACGTACATCATCAATTCATCATACATCATCTCATTCCGGGCAATCACAATTTACGTCCTCACCTTCGCCATCAATGTTTTTGTTATGCAATGTTTGCGTTTACACAAACACTCAAAATTGTCAATTCATTCTCATGTAATGTTTGTGTTAGGACAACATTTGGGTTGTACACACCAAAAGCTGGACATAGCCCCTCAAAAATATATATACAGTACATACACTTTAAATTATATAATAATAAGACTTGTTTATAACATACTGATATGCTGAATAATTATGTTACAATTAGCCCTTCACTAAACCCCACCCCAAAAGCGATTGTCCAGTGCCAATCCAAATAGTTTAGCAACCGTTGCTAAGGATGTCAAACTTTCATGTTTTCGCTGTCAGTGCTATTTTGCATGGCTGTGTTGTTGAATACATACACAGCTTAACTGAGCCACCCTGGCGATGGCAATAATACTAATCACCGTAGTCTTACCATGCATTACATGAAAACTCCTCGGATGGTCATAAGTTGATTGAGTTGGATACCGTTTCTCCCTCTAACATTTCCTCGTATTCTAGTTTATTGGAATAATGTCATGCATATTTGTCCAGTGCATAGCCTACTGCAGGCCTGGTTGACTAGATTTAGAAGACATTTTGAAGCTCTTGCTACTGGAGAAATCCCGTCATTTAACATGCATCTCAATGTGTGAGAAGGAAAGCTTGCCATCTCTCCTCTCTTAGCAACTGTTGCTAATGTGCTTATTGGACAAGTTGATGCCACCAACTTCCCATTGCTAATTTGCTCTGTATGAATTAAATAAAGACAGTGTGTATCACAGGCAATGTGTAGGTGGAATTGCAGGCAGGAGATTCTGCCGTGGTGACAGTGAGACCCTTGCTTCTCAACATGCTGCCAATGCATTCAACCTAACAATAGAACAATACAATAGAAAAATACCTCATTTATGTTTATGAAAGTATTGGGCCTGCGTGCGGACATACAGTAATGTCATCAATACTACACATCCCCAGTTGGCTTCCAGCTGGAGATGGTGGCATGTCATCCCCCTCTCTTCCTTTGCTGAAATTCCTGTATCTCTACAAACAATGGTCTGTCTGAATAAAAGCAACAACAAAAAAGGAACAATATTAGTCAGATGATTATTTAACCTAATGGTGTGAGGACCCTCTCCTTGTCTCCATTTCCACTTAGGTTGTACTGGGAGTGTCTGATGAGGAGAATATTGCGTGTAGCTTTAGGTTTGCCATTGTCCTGTTCTGAACTGGGGTCTTCGGTTGAGGTTTCTTTCTTCTTGGTGCCATTTGACAGGGTCGCCTGGTCCCTCCTACATAGAGTAACAAAGAGTAGATGAGATTAGTGGCTTTGCTACAAGATTAAGTGAAAACATGACCTACGTGACCTACTGGGTGGGTTCCAGGAACACCTTGTAAATATAAAGTGTTGATGACAGATGACAGACGTCAGACGACGAGAGTACACAGCATAGACGGGAGATTATACAGAGATAGTAAAATCACGAGGGTTAATCTGAGTGTACAATGGCTGGACCTGTAAAGGTCACAGTTAAAATTAACTGTGTATCAGATATAGCCGTGTGTGTGTGTGTGTGTGTGTGTGTGTGTGTGTGTGTGTGTGTGTGTGTGTGTGTGCAGCACACCACACAATACACATACTTATCCCAGTTGAAGTCCCACGCATGTCCAGTGGGTGAAGGAGTGTGGTTGTTGGCCGCTGTCCACGCAGGCTGTGCAGCTTGGACAGTCAGTCTGCTCCACACACCTGCTGGTTCTCCGAAACACCCCCGAGAATCAGCAGCGGCGGCCGCAAAAACCAACACCGCAGATCCTCCAGCGAACCCGCATAAGAGTTTGACAGTTTTCCTGAATGACATGCTGGAGAGACAGATATCTAACTACGTTAATACCTGGATGGATGATGGATCACTAGCCCCCGTCTCCTCTCCTAAATTAATGTAGACTCTTTCTTCTTCCAGCTAGCAAATGATGACGCACAAACACGCCGCTGGGTTTATTGACAATGTACAGTCCAAAACAGCGGGTCGTTAGTCAGTGCAATGCGCTTTCTGGGTCCAGAATGTCTAGACGGCTACGCGAACTTAAATGACACCGACCATCTGCGTTGGTGCTGCTGGGGAGGGGACAACTTTAGCTCGCTATGTAATGTTCCTGTCTACAGAATGGCCATATGACTGTGTGTCCTACGGTGTCCCGTGTCGGTCAAAACAGAGCATATGGTTTTCATACGCCACACAGACTGCCGCTAGAGGGAGCCCGTTACTTATTATGAGATGAGCCGCTGAGTGTGTAATCTATCTAATCCATATTATCCATATTATTACCCCCCCCATGGTCAAATTATTATTATCCCATCCCTACCAAAACCTCAAAAGTCACTACTAGTACTAAATTACTACATTTAATTATTACTAAATGTAATAACTATGAAAGTAAAACTAACTAATTAACACAAATATTTGAAACCAACCCCGCAGGGCCCAGTTATTGAAATACATAATAATAAAACAGCATTTTAATGTTACTTTTACGTTAAAGATTTGTATTCATTCATTTAAACACAATATGAATCTATGGCTGAGCCTGTGATTACCCTCTTGTAGGGGTTTGTTGGAGAGGCTCCACCTTTTGAGCGATTGAGTGACCTCACCACCAGTGGGCTGGATTGGATTGTAAGGGTGGGATTTCCAGGCTCGGGGAGCAGCGCTGTGCTTCTGCCCGTCTATCTTTGGATCTATGCGGGTTAACGGTAGCGAACACGGACTGGATGAATCGCTAAATAACCGCTAATATTGCTCACTGGATGTTTACATGCGCGCTCCAATCGGAATAAATAATTGAGGAATGTGGACATTACAGAATGCCCAACAGCGCTGGAAAGAGATTTAAACCCACCAAATACATCCCGGTGTCCACAGCTGCCACACTTCTTGTGGGATCGACCACTTTATTCTTCGTTTTCACGTAAGTTTGTGTTGCTGTTTTTGTTCTACTCGAGCATATATCTTTTTTTTTTTACCGTTTCCATCAGCCTCGTGTGCGTTACAGAGGCTGGAGTCAAATGCAGTTTGAAGTTTGCATGTGACGGTTTGAGTCCTGTTTAATATAAATGTGTGTTTTGTGATATTAATAGAATTATTCTCCCCCGGCCGGCCTAACATAGCAATCGAACCCGGGGCATCTTTGAAGTCTGCCCCGTTTGAAGTAATTTTACAAGTCCAAGTCAGATGTCGCCTGGATCGCATTTCTTACTGTAATATCTCATATCTGCAGTCAAACTTCATGCCGTGCAAGTTAAGCGGCGGCACTAACGACCGTGTGTGTACTGTGTAGGACTCGGAGGCGACAGTTTAGGCCGCGGCTATTCACTTTCCATTGAAGAAATGCCTGCAGGCAGTTGCTACAATTAAAATGGTACTACATTGTCCCGACAGTCAGAGTAAGTCTGGACTCTGTTGTCACGGGTTCAGGATGGTTACAGTAACACAATTATCAGTTATCACACAGACGGTGTCAGTGCAAATAAATTCTCCTATCTGCTCTTTCATTTAATGATTTTGAGAATAAATGAATTGATGTCTTTCTCTTCCATCTCACCTGTCGCTGGTTCTCAGTAGACTAGACATTGTAGACATAAAGCAGTGTGTCATGGCATAGACATTTAAGTGATGATCATGATAGACCTCCCCTGATTGATCTCATTACCTAGATCGATAGGATAGCTTTATTGCCAATGCAATGCAATCAATTGGGAAGTTATCACTGATCCATAACCACTAACCAGTGTTGTTCCTGCTTCATGACTAGCCCTGATACATGACTGCCATGATGATTACGAGAGTCAAGAACCAGGGCTACTTCATGACATGACAGTTCGAGATTCTATACAGGTGCTGATTAGTAGTGGAAATATTCCAGTGGCCCTTTATTGGGACCAAGAACTATTGCTGCTGTTTGAGGCATTGCATAAACAAATGGTCTGATTTACAAAGGCTGGTATATTCTCCAAAGTGGAGTAAACGTATACATTAATTGATCTAGTGAATGTGATTCAGTAGGCCTATTAAGACTTCTTCTGGAAGGTTTTGTCACAGAGTCAACACTACATGACATAGTATTGCAAGATATAGTGTTTTGTAAGACATTGTTGCATGCATGCATTTTTACTCCATGAGGAATTTATCATAACATCATGCATACTTTGACATTGCTGTGCATGCTGAAATGTCCAGAAATCCAACAGGGATATGTTTGTGTTGAATGGGTTGATCCCCGAGCAGATGGGTTGGGGGTGAAGATTAGGACTTTACGCTGCTGCTCTTTGTTTCCCCCAGTAAAAGGCCCAAAGGATTTGAGGCTGATATATTTGGGACCCCCTGGGGAAATACAGGTCCAGTCTGGGACAGCACACTCTAGTAGTCTATTCTGATTCAGCAGATCCACTATTGCATTTTGCTACTGGGGAATCCACACATGTTCAGTCTTTGACTGTTAGCCTTTGAGCGTTACAACTATTTAAATAAGTTAATTAGGCCTACATTTGACATGATATTTTAGTTTGATGACTTCCAGTGTAACAGTTTAGGAGGCTTATATTCTTATTTCAACAACATTGTATGTGTGCAAAGGTGTTGCAGAGATGTGGAGATAAACCAACACTTGGACCTTTACTGGATGCCATGGTGCTAGAGCTCCATGGCAGCAGTTGTTATATGGCATTGAGTCCATTGGGCACCTGGAGGAGGTATTGTTTTGGCCAAAGTGTGCTCACTGTACACTGATTTTACGGTGTCCGTGCCTTGCTTACTGATGCCTGAGAGTTTGTGTTCCCCTCTGAGATAGAATTAGAACACATTAGTGGAGCATTATTTATATCTATTCTACACAGCATGACCACAACTCGGCAGTAATAAACAGATGATAAACTCAGCCTTTGGCCGTGGCAACATCTATCTATAATAATATTACCCCACCATATTCTATGTATGCAATGAGATCCTGCCATATCTAGCTTAGATGCCCCACTGTATCTAGCTTTGATGTACTATTTCTAGCATAGAAATCCTACTGTTTATAGCCAGCTCTATGTTACTTATACACAGTATAAGTTGCATTTAACTGTCTAAACAAAATAACCAGGGTGGCCAACTGTCACAATAGCCCAATATTTCAAGAGTAGGTATGGATAAATGTGTGTAGTGTGGAAACTATCAATCGATCATGCAGAAACATCTGTTCACCATGTTTTGTTGTATGGCAGTAAATTCACTAAGAGGCTGTTGGTAGTGGCATTTCAATTCTGAAAGGAGACCTGGGAATTGGTCCTGACAGGAACCTAATCTTCAACTTCCACATCTGTTTCCTCCTTTTCACTATGGATCCATTGAATTGGACTTAATTCACATATTGGCAGAATGTATTGTTTCGTGTTTTTCAAAAATGATGGAGCTTGCACAAAAAATGAATTTCACCCATTACAGCTATTTGTTTTTTCCCGAATTAAAAACAAAATTCAATGATTTTGTTTTTAGTAATTTCATGCAAAACAAAAGCAAGACTTTTGCACACCTACAGGTGCATATGAGATGGATAGCCAGGTGCCCGACGTACGGAAAAAGGCATAGAAAGATAGCCGAAACGTTGCCATTCCCTTAAACTTTTCTACTGCATTTGAACTGAAGACACTAAAGGCTCATACATAGTCTGGATTTACGACGGTGGGATGACCACCAACTACAACATGACGTCACGAGCCGCGGTGAAGAGCAAACCACTGCTCCAGCCCAATTCTCTCTGTTTTTACTCGCCACCGCTCAACGTTATTTCAGTGGTCGGTGGTCACCTCACCACCGAAAATCCAGACTATGAATAGGCCTTATGACAGTGTGCAGGAGTTTTCTTTCAGTAATTTCATGCAGAGATTAAAAAGAAATTCTAACAAATTCCCCTCTTTCAGGTGACTCCAATTGCATATCACATAGTTGTCTATACCCTCCTCAGACCAAACAGAGTGATTGGCAGAGACTGGAACTATTATGCCCATGCAAAATTGCATTTTGCATTTGCATTTATTGGAGATATTGCATTTATTGGAGATAAATTAAGGGGACAAAAAGGGATCAACAATATTTACTTGCGCAAGCAGAGCGCGCAAGTAATATTTTCGCCCGGTCCGTATGCACCGTCCCAGCCAACCCGCCGCTTTTCATGCGTATGCAAATAAAACAGCAAATTGTGCCTGATTTGCTGGGACCAGATTACATTCATGACCATATGTCTTACGTCATCATTGAGAGCTAGTCATACATATGTATACAAATTATATATGTAATTTGTAAAATAAAATAGCAAATTGTGCCTGATTTGCTGGGACCAGAGTACATGGTGTGTATATGTATAACTAGCTCTCAATGATGACGTAAGAAATATGTGGATTAAAGGACCCAATGCCAGAGTGTAATTGGTCTTCGATTGTGACGTAATGACGATATGTTTTAGTGTTGGGAGGATTAAAGGTAATGTTCCTGTGTATACATGTATGTAACCTGGTCCCAGCAAATCACGCACAATTTGCTGTTTTATTTGCATACGCATCAAAAGTGGCGGCCTGGCGGGTTGGCTGGGACGGTTTTTGGCGCAAAGTAACCACAGTATACCGCTAATCAACTTACAAATTACATATTATCTGTATGACTAGCTCTCAATGATGACGTAAGAAATATGTGGATTAAAGGACCCAATGCCAGAGTGTAATTGGTTTTCGATGGTGACGTAATGACGATATGTTTTAGTGTTGGGAGGATTAAAGGTAATGCTCCTAATCTGGCACCACTGCCTTATCAGGCACAATTTGCTGGGACGGTGCATACGCATAAAAAGTGTCGGGTTGACTGGGACGGACAAATTACATATACATATACATAGTATATGTATATGTAATTGGTTGACAGTTTGTAGCGGTCGAAAGTACTTGCGCGCTCTGCTTGCGCACTAGTTGGCCATTTATGGCCTACTAGTGTGCAACAAGCAAGTATGCACTCGACAGAGTGCAGTTCTAGTTTATCAAATTTAAGTGTGTGAAATGTGTCTTCCTCCCTGGTTTAACAGTGAGATATTGGTGCTTTCACATGTGGTTATTATCCCTGAGATTATAGCCGTTAAGTGCTGCTCAGCGCCATGCCCTCTTGACTGTGGTGTTTCAAAACATTGTGGTAATCTGCTCATATTAATGGGGTGTTTAAAAGCATAATTGAATGTCTGTTTTCATTCAACCTAATCTGCATCCAGAGAGCGGAGCTTTTGTTCTGTTGATTTCACTAACCACTCAAGCTCCTGTTTGTTAATGATTTCAGTTCAGTGTGAACTGTATAATAGTAGAGTCCATTACTCCCTGTACACTCTATTAGGCTAATAGTTGTGAAACTCCTGGTTTATTTCTTGCTTGTAGTACTTGGTGTGTTTGGGCTGTCTTAGTTGCCTTATTTTAATATACTATGGGACCTATTGTGCCTTACCCCTTATCCCTAAATGTCTTTGCTTACTAGCCGATCTACATCGACATGTTGTGAGCTTGTAGATTGGCCATTTGAACAATTCAGAAATGCTTTTCAAAATATATTAAAAGGTAAATGAGTTTAGGTATAAGAGGTAAGGGAACATGAGCAATTTTCTACTCTTAACTAAAACACAGTCCCAAAACAAAGCTGTGAATTCATGCTGATGATGTAGCCTACAATGTGATGTAGCCTATATTTCCCCATTTGCTCTTAAAAAGTATGTTACAGAACATATGCCTCAAAACTAGATAAAGTTCCCCTCATGGTACAGGTCTCCACCAGGGCAGGTCAGGTTGTGGCCTCCTGGTGGCGCTATAATAGGCCAATGTGAAAAGGGTGGCATTTCTTCTTACGCCTTGGATGGCAATTGGATGATTTGAGGCATTTTGTTCCAAAAAATGTGTTTTGCAAAAATCCACCTGTTGGTGGTGCTATAACAGACCAATGTAAAAAGGGTGGGATATATTCCTCAGGCTAGTAGGAAAGTCTGTGAAAGATTTCACGTAAATTGCACGCTGTGTTCATGATTTGAGGCTTTTTGTTCCAAACGGGCCAATCCTGCAAACTTTGAAAGCCAATGTTAGCCAATTAGGATGGATTATGTAATATCGGACAGATCCGCCTTGGACACATGACCATAGAGATAGTGTGTAACGATTTGCGGGATTTGTGGACAGAATCTGGAGGAGTAATAGCAAAAAAATGTTTTTCAAAAGTCGGCCTCCTGGTTATATAACAGGCCAATGTTGTAATTTGGTTCATCGTTGACATCCAGAGCGTGCAAAATTTGGCATCAACCAGGTTAACGGTGCCGGAGATTAGCTGGTAACAGACGGACGGACACACAGACTCACACACGCATGGACGCCAGAGTGCAAAACATACTTTCTCCCCATGCCATCGGCCTGGTGGAGACAAAAATGGCAATCTATTCTACAAGCTCAGATCGGATTTTGAAAAACTTATTTTCTTTGTTTTGTTTTTCACACTTCTAATAACATGCCCGAAATTGGGACACTTGGATAGTGGTTAACACAGAGAACAGTGATGTTTTGTAAATCCATTGAACACTAGTCTACGCAGAAGATCGTTGGATCTTAAATCAGTCTACCGGTTTTCCGGTAAGCGTTTTTTTCTGCGTCTTTCTGACCACTCCGTGTGATGTAGACCTCTCTGTAGGAGATTACAGAACTGCAGTTCAAATTGTCTGTGGACCACAATGTGTGGTTATATCTCCGTTTCATTTTGTGTTCATATTTTACCGTATTCAGTGCTGTATGTATGACATCACGGGCTGTATTTTGCGTGTCTTAAGTAGCAGGTCTTATTCCCTAACTTGAGTAAACTAAAGACCTGGAGGCGTGATCAATGCTCTTTGGCTATTCTGATACAGCCCCACGTGTCAAGAGTCTTGGTTCCAAACTCCCAACTAGGGTTAGTTAGAGGGGAGAGATAATTTATTCGGAAAAGCTAATGCTCTTTAGACTTACTGTATATCCAGAGCCAATCACAATGAGGAAACGGCTAGAGGCACAGTGTATTGTTCAAGGATACTTACAGCTGGCCTGGCTGATAGACTCATTAGCTGTTCAGAGAGGAAACCTCTTACCTGTTACCTTATGGTTATGAGATGGTTTCTCCAGCGACAAGGCCTCCCTGCTACCATGCAGTATCCCCATTTGTACATAATAATGCTCTCATACACTCTTTCGCTTTTCCTATCTGATTGTGCGCCTATCTTCTTCCTGTTGTGCTCTCAAGGGGTGAAGAAATATGTTAACATTTTATTAAAAGCAATTGGTGCTTGTTTTGGTTCACACAGCAAGCATTGGTAATGATTTAATCCAGCAGCATTGTCTATTATCCACACCCTACTTTTCAAATTTCAATACAATACAAAATGTTAATGCAGCATTGTCTGTAATCCACACAAATTTCAATACGATACGATACAATTAATAGCCTACTATCGAGCAACTGACGGTGAAGGAGAATTTATATAAATTCCGTGAATTTCCATTGATGTGTAAGAATAATTATGATCAAGAAAATGGCACTATTTTGATGAAAGAGACAATATATGTCACGCACGTCACGGTTGTTGTTATATGGATTTAGTCTATATGTTTCTAGCTGATGCCAGGCCCATTAGCAGTAATGAGCTTCGACATATGGTTCAGACTAGACTGTATCTGATAAAAAAGAGTGTTCTAGGGACTTCAAACCGTGACTGATGGGTTGAGTCAGGGCAAACTAATAGCATGAAGCTAACGTGTGTCACACTTCATTCACTGACCCACATGGTCTTCTGGAATACCAAAACACTCACACGGCAAAATATTGAGTGTTAATGTAACTCAGTATGGAACCGTAAGGGTCCATTTATATACTCAGCGACCAGGATATTTCAATGTATGTCTACCATCTCTCACTCTTCTTGCTCCTCCCACCCCTAAAACACTCGTACTCGATAGCTAGACCTAGCCAATGCAGCATGGTGGCGAGTTGTCATATATCAACCTTGTCTCCTGCCAAACCAAGGTATTTCCAGCTGTTCCATCTCTTCAGAGTATTCTCTTGCATTGCAGTGCCACAGCCCCTTTCCTTTCCTCACCTCTCCTTCCCCCGTCACAGCCAAATGTTCTTTTCAAGCTCCAGGACACCCACAGCTCCCATAAAGGACCAGAATCACATCACTTCCCAAGCACTTTTTTTTTTCCAGAGCAGAGATATGTTGACAGCTTACACAGGTTCATACCATCACTGACACAGGCTACAAGGACAACTAGACCTCAGAAAAAGAAAGAAAAGAAGAAAAGAAACAATCTGAAACACTTTCAGCAGTGCACTGAGTGCATGTTATTCTTATTGCACTTGCAATAAGAATAACATTGAATTCCTTGTGAAAGCTTGTTTATTTGTCTTGGTGAGACTGGTGCAGAGGCATACAACATGTGAGCACTGACTGACAATTAAAGACAGAGTAAAACTGACTACAATTAGGCTTTGTGCACAGTAACATTGAGTGTTAATGTTTCCATTCATAGAAAAGAATACCAGCACTCACTTTATATCCAATAGGATTCTCTTGTTTATTAAGGTTTCCCCCAGCAGCAAACAAACAGACGTTTTGGCTTGTAGGCCGCTGAGGAAGGCCTCAATGAATCTTAATAAACAAGAGAATCCTATTGGATATAAACTGAGTAATGGAATTCTTTTGTATGGACTGTCTCTGTGCAGGCGTGCACCCGATATATTTTTTATGCTGAACTGCTCAACTGAGTGCTTCCACCCTAAAACATGATCATCAGGTATTATTACAATATAAGGGGGAAGAACTTTTTCCAAAAAGTGTACAGTATTTGTTAAAATCATGCTTTTATGTGGACACGTCCACCAGTTCATTAAGTATGCCTGGTTTGCCTGATGGGCAGGGCTCCAGACAAACTTTTTTCACCACCGTCCCGGAACCGTCCCAAAATACAATTTGAACCGTCCCGAAGTAAATGTATACCGTCCCGGGGGAACAAAAGTACAAAAAAGCACCACTCAAATTGTGAAATGAATAACTGTATTCCTATTGTAATAGAAATACAATTAAGCCAAACAAATAATGAACAGTATTGAATACATGCAGTACATTATTTGTTTGGCTTCATGTTTCTTCTGTAGATACACTGATTTAGTCAAAATGCTCCCAGATGAAAAATAGGGCTTGGTTAAAAATGTTAATAGAATTAATCAGAGGCTTTGTAATTAATTAATCTAAATTAATCATATTTTAATCGCATATCAATATTCGACCTGAGAACAGTGATATTTATTTTCAAATGGATTTTGTTATTTTGGTGTAGCCTACCAGTGAATCAATGAATAGTGACTACAGTAGCTTATAAAACTTTGGTGTAGGCTACTTGATCAAGACCAACAGATAACGTGCAGCAATGCAGGTATATGAATACTCAAATGTCTATTACATGGTTGGCATGAGAAAACAAATAAAAACTACTTTATTAGGGGGAATACTAAGACGAAGGATCAATAAATAATAATAATAATAAATACAATCAATAAAAACTGTGGAATGAGAGCGTTTTGGGGTGTGCATTCCACAGTGTTGGGGCAGCAATTCCAGAACAATCTGAGCATTAGAAAACATCTGTTGCTTTAGAGGATATATACTTATTTAATGTCGATGCCAGCGAGTGCAGTACTTTCATCCGATGGAGCATTGGTCCAAACGACAACCTACCTCCTCCCTCACCCTAACCCTAACCTCCCCCGAGGCAGACACCTAAACCTAACCGCAACCCTCTCCCGACCCGCAGCGCACCTCGGAGCATTGCTCCTTGCTCTGTCGGATGATAGTATGCCTCCCGATGCCAGCTAGCAAGCCTAGCATGGAAGCTAACGTTAAACGTTGGTGTAGTACTGTAGCCCCATGTCCATATGGAACCTTTCTGTGGCACACAACCATGGTTTTATGCACGCTTCCAACCGATAGTTTTTCAATCTAAATGTCCCATCCACGGGGCAAAAGCAATATAATTCCTATGATTCCGTTGGGTGAATGTATAGTGTGTGCGTTGTTGTTGCTGTTGTCAACTGTCTGACTCTGACGGCACGGCAAATTCTCATGCTGCTCATCGCTGCACACGAAATGCGCATTTTCAGTGTAAAAACTCCTCTCGTCCCGAAACCGTCCCGAATGAGATACATTTACGTCCCAAATAGATATTTTACAGTCCCAGGGACGTCGGGACGCCGTTAATCTCGAGCCCTGCTGATGGGTGGTGATCCACCTCAACTGAAGCCGCACCCACAGCTGTAGTTGTATGATAAAGGGGGAGGGGTTAGGGGAGGGGCTGATAGTGTGGTGTCATTATATTTACTTCATTGGCCCGTTTGACTGTCAAGGGTTCATCCTCCAGGAAGAAACCCTAAATACAAAGTTAATACACCATTGCACATAAAAACAACTCCAGGGTGTCTAATGAAGTACTGTCACCTCATAGACACATGAAAAACTGGAAAAATACAAACATTGTGGCACTCCATCTTTAAGCTGTAAGAATTTGTTATGACATTTGCTGGACACACACAATTCTATACTTTTAGTGCTGTTATCTCCTCTTCCCACCCGTTACCTCTCCTCTCCTGCTGTCTGACACAACCTGGTCCAACCAACAGTTTGTTGAAGTAGTACAGATCTATCCAGTACAGACAGATGAGCGAACACGGCTCCCAGAATAATGGACCAGGTCATCTAATCTTATTCAGTTCCAGTCCTCCTGTCATTGCCTGACAACTGGGTTAAGGTAATGCTGACAGATCCACTTACCTGGCTCTATCACGCATTCTGAAGCCTTCTGTCCACATAGGACACACGCGAATGTATACACAATAAAAGGAGCCGTTATATCTGCGAGTGCATGTATTGTGCATTCAGTCAGATGACAAATGTAATATCCCTCACAAACCAGGGAGAATTTGTCTTTAATGTGTCAAATCCTGCCATCTATGTTTTGATTTATTTTAGAATTGGACAAACATTTTATATTACAGTTTGTACCCCACTGTGTCATTTGGCATAATCATTTTTTTCTTTCATTTGAAGAACTTTGCTGCCTGCCAAAAATAAAATAGTTCCTTTGTGATGGCAATGGCTAGACTAAAATGCATCCATGTGTTCCGTTTCACGCCAGCCATGAGCTACAGTGCACACACAGCAGTGTGTGTGGGGTGCGAAAAGTGCGGGAAAAGTATTGAGTAAGCCCTTCCACAGACACACAGTTTTGCGTTAAATACTTGTGAGGACACTTCATCGATTTTTTACAATTCGCAGCCAAACTGTAGCCTTCAAGACTGACCTTAACCGTAATCTCTGAAAAGCGAAGAAATACAAATATCGAATTTTCCACTTTCTGTCCATGTGAGGAGTATGAGGACACAGCTAAAACAATTGCGCGCACACAGGTTGTTTGAGATGAGGAAAACCCTCCTCTTGGCAGAACATGTGGGATTGATTTAGACCCTCCAGCCTCTCCCTCTCTCCCTGGGTGTCTCCACTCTGTTTTAACCTCCTGTTGTTTTGTCAGAGGGAGACCGTGACCGGGAATAAGTAGAAACAGATCTCTGCCGCCTCTCCCTATGTGCACGCACACAAACACATACGTACAGAGGGGTTTTTCGGAGAGATCAAGGTGTGTGTGTGTGTGTGTGTGTGTGTGTGTGTGTGTGTGTGTGTGTGTGTGTGTGTGTGTGTGTGTGTGTGTGTGTGTGTGTGTGTGTGTGTGTGTGTGTGTGTGTGTGTGTGTGTGTGTGTGTGTGTGTGTGCGCGCGCGCTTTAGCCGTGGGCATGGGTGACTGAGATGGGGAGACTGGCCTGACTGAGCGATTATAAGAAGTTAAAGGACAACTTTAGTTTTTTTCAACCAAGGTTCATGTTTTAGGTTGTTATTAGAGAAAGTAAAAGGTGAGTGTTCATTTGCTGCTTTCTTTCGTTTTGGGGATTTTAGCTCTTTTTGACAGGTCGGCGGGGGCATTCGAGCATGGGGCTAAATATGTATTTCTTTTTACCAAATTTGATGGTGATTTATTTATTTATTATTTACTATAGTCCTACTAGACCTCAGGAAATTACATCTGGCCACAGAAGATCACAGGATCTACTGAATGTGAAGGTAGCCTACTGGGGGAAGGCTTATACTGTGTGTAGCTCAATATGTCAGTTTGTCACATTCAATAGATCCTGTGATCTTTTGTGGACAGATGTAATTTCTTGGGGTTTATTAGGACTATAGTAAATAATAAATCGCCATAATATTTTGTAAA
The DNA here is from genome assembly GCF_964188405.1 of Protomyctophum parallelum. Classification (NCBI taxonomy): domain Eukaryota; kingdom Metazoa; phylum Chordata; class Actinopteri; order Myctophiformes; family Myctophidae; genus Protomyctophum; species Protomyctophum parallelum. The sequence goes on along the minus strand of NC_139710.1, from coordinate 3,024,451 downwards.
AAAAAAAACATATTTAGCCCCATGCTCGAATGCCCCCTGTCAAAATGCTGCTAAAATCCCCAAAACGAAAGAAAGCAGCAAATGAAAGAAAATTAACACTCACCTTTTAGTTTCTCTAATAACAACCTAAAACATGAACCTTGGTTGAAAAAAACTAAAGTTGTCCTTTAATTAAGAACATACTAGTCATACCATATAGTATCTATGCCCACTTCTCAGAAATCAGCACTTCAGGCAGAAAAGCATCTCTGGACATGACTGTGGCACATCAAATGGAGGTGCCATTCATTCATCTGTACCATAGTAGGCTGAACTTTGAGAGTAGACAAATCGACCTCCAGTGGATTTTTACTGTGCAGGGAGGACCTCTACACAACCTCTATATAGCTACATCAGTAGCCCGTAAAGATGCCTCACATTTTACTGCAATGCTGCCCTAGGAATTGTTTGAGGGGGACAACTAAAACATCTTACACCATATTGATTTTGTTGAAGAAGGACATAAATGGCCACCATTATCATACCTCTACACTGCCCACAACAATACCACTTTTGTAGTGTACCACTGAGGATCCCCATTCTGGGCGGGAACCCCTTTTGGTGTTAGCATTATGTTATGCTTTAGCTATTGAAAAACAGCAGATCTACAAGCTTGTAGGTCTGCTATTTTTGAAAAATCAAAGAACGACTGACATAGAAACATAGCTTTTTCAGAGAACTGAAAGACATTTTTTGAATCTGACCTCGGGTCAAAACGGGTTAACCACTTAAACCCTACATAATTGTACTTCATTGGTCTATAGTTATTAGTTGGTCCCCTTCTTGTTTTGGCTCTACACCAAATGTCTTCACCAATAATTATAGCTGTCTGATCTACAGGCTCACAATGCGTTGCAACACAGTGCACTGTGAGCTTGTAGAATATATATATTTTGGCGAATGTTCGCCTATTATGACATGCCCAGAAACTGGTTAATTTGGGTATTCCTGTGATAGTTGTCACCTTTTTTTGACAGTTAATAAAGAATATTGTTAGGTGTAAATTGTGTGTGTGTGTGTGTGTGTGTGTGTGTGTGTGTGTGTGTGTGTGTGTGTGTGTGTGTTGTTTTATGTTAAATTGGTCAAATATTTACAAAACCCACAGACACAACCACTTTCAACCTGGGTGTCCCTATTTTGAGCACGCGATTCTAGGTCAACATTTTCAAAGATTCCATACATTTAAGAAAAGAAAAATAAAGCATAGCAGATCGACAAGCTCACATGTGGCATCGCATTGTGAGCTTGTAGATCTGTTGAGTGGTTATAGATCTGCAGTATAAAATAGAGCATCCATTTATGAAATATACTTTTCAGTGAGCATGTTCTTTTTGGTTCATACACACGTGTACATGTACACATTATGTACACAGACACTTATCTTGACACAAAGTCAGGCATCCCTCCATCCAGAAGCTGTTCAGCATTGATGGATAGTTGCGTTTTCAACGAGACTGCGCACTGGCTGCATTTGATGTCGGTTTCCATGCTCCGTCTTGAAAAGGGCCAAAAGTTGTACAGGCATAGACGATGCAAATTGGCTGATTTGACTGTGCAACCTGATTTGGATGTGCAATCCAATGCAGAATATAATTTGGTTTACTTTCCATCTGATTGTGGATGATGGCCAATACCCACATCTGATACAAGTGCTGTGAAAGATGAGTGGGAGGTGTTGTTATTTACAACAAAGACTTGTTTAATAGGATTTGTTTACACACACTCACATCTGCTTCTCTTGGCTGTTGCTGTATTTGCCCACAAAATGAAATCTGGAATTATTATGATATTTTTACTTTAGACAATTCAGTGTTCAAAATAGGCTAATATACTCTTAGTTAATTTCTTGTGATGTTAGGGGGATGAAACATGACATTTTACAACCCACAACATCTGAGAGCGCACATGAACGTGACGTGGATGTGCTTTTTGTGGACTTTTCTTAAAGTCCACATTTACTACTCGGCTGTAGTATTGTGCAGCTATGGTAATGTAATTGATATTGATGTAGAACAATAGCTTGATCCTATTCAACGCAGTGAGGACTTCTTCAACTCTCCATATGTAGATTATGTGGTCACATGATGCAGTTTGAGCCAGGCTGGGAGCAATGTGATGAATGCACCGTGCTCTGCGTGCTGGCTAGTGACCAAGTGGCCATTGGCTACACTGGCAGTGCAGTCTATGCTGTGTGGGTCTCTTTGGGAAACTCACTGTATTCTTAAATGCTGATACAGGGCACATTAATACACATCAATATGAAGACTTCTGTAGATGTACTGTACATATAACTGGAAATACAATGTAGTTAGGGATGTTAATCGTTAATCGATTTATCGCGTTAAGAAATTAGTCGGTTAAACTTAACAACTATTCGTAATTAATAGGACACGGAAATGATGCGGTTCTATCATTGGGTGGTTTTCTCTGTGAATGCAATAATGTAGTAAATAATGTATGCGAGTGCGTGCACGAGTGGCCAAGGAACGGCGTGTGTGTGTGTGTGTGTGTGTGTGTGTGTGTGTGTGTGTGTGTGTGTGTGTGTGTGTGTGTGTGTGTGTGTGTGTGTGTGTGTGTGTGTGTGTGTGTGTGTGTGTGTGTGTGTGTGTGTGTGTGTGTGTGTACGCGCACGTATGCGCACGTAATCTATATCCACGAGGCCGTTTTTCATGCACACATTGTCATGATTTAATTCAGGTTATGAGCAGTTTGTTTATAGCATCACAATCCACTCAGTCAGAGGTGAAACAAGCTAGTGACCTTTTTTTATTGCTCACAAAGTCTGTCCCAAACCTGGCTGTCCTTCTGGCTCCTAACAATGTGAATTATCGCTAAATTACTGATTATACTGACCCCATTGTTTGGCCTGCCAAAGCCATCCCCTCAATAGTGGACTTATTATTATTATTTTGTGCCACCCCATTATCCATAAACTTATTTGCAATGTCTTACTATTTTGAAAAAACATTTTAAAATCAACATGTTGTGAGCTTGTAGATCGGCTATTTGAACTATTTTAAAGGGTTTTTCAAAATAGTAAAAACAATAAGCAAACTAGACAAAGTGCCAATCGGCACAGGTCTCCACCAGGGCAGGTCAGGTTGTGGCCTCATGGTGGCGCTATAACAGGCTGTTGAGGAAGATTTGGGCCGGAGGTTCGTGTTGGAGGGATGCAGGTACAATGTTTTTCCATGTGTGCATACATAAGTTGTATACAGATCGATGCAGTTATAGCTAAAAACAGGAATTGGCCTGTTATAGCGCCACCGTGAGGCTGATTTTGAGGAAAAAATTGTGGCATGTCGTCCTCGGCCTAGTGAAAATGTGCGTGTATAATTTAACGGAAATTGCACACTGTGTTTGTGATTTGTGGCCTTTTTTCGAAATGGACGAATCGTGTGAGCTTTGGAAGCCAATCTTAGCCAATCAGGATGGAAGATGGGAAATGGTGGCGCTCCGTGTTGATCACATGACTATGGAGATAGTGTATAACGATTTGCGTGAAATTTGGATAAAATCTGAAGGAGTAATAATAGAAAATGTGTTTTACATATGTGGGCCTCCTGGTGGCGCTATAAAGAGCAGATGTGAAAAATTCCAGGCAAAGGTTTTTCCTTGGCCTCTAGGGAGTTGGCATACAAAGTTATCCACAGATCCGTGCAGTTAGAGGTAAAAACACTTTCCGGCCAGTTATAGCGCCACCTTGAGTCTGAGTTGAAATTGTTGATGTGGCATTTCGTCCTCGGCCTAGTGGGAATGTGGGTGCACAATTTCACGGAAATCACGCGATGTGTTCATGATTTGCAGCAATTTGTTTGAAACTGAGCACTCCTGTGAACTTTGGAAGCCAATCTTAACCAATCAGGATGGAGTGTGAGAAATCTGAAAGACCGGTTTCGTTGAATGGCTCTAGAGAGACTGTGTACCAATTTGCGTGATGTTTGGACAAAATCTGTAGGTGTACTGTGCAAAAACTTGTTTTGCACAAAGCGGCCTCCTGGTGGCGCTATAACAGGCCGTTCTGGAAAGTTTGGGGCAGAGGTTCATCGTTGGCATCCAGGGAGTGTGTGTGCAAAATTTGGCATCGACCGGGTTAACGGTGGCCGAGATTAGCTGCTCACGGACACACGGACGGACACACGGACGGACACACGGACGGACGGAGTGCAAAACATACTCTCCCCACATGCCTTCGGCCTGGTGGAGACAATAAGTAGGGATAAGCGGTAAGGGGTGGCACAAAATATAGCTCTTACTCTCCACCTGGCACCTGCAGATGATGAACTTCCTTTACCGAGTCTGGACTGATCTTGACTGTATAGTCAGGGAAATTACCCTTTAACCACTGAAAGGGATATTTCACTTTGAAACATGTTAACATTTTGAACATCCACTCAGGCTTCTGTGAGCACCCCAGACAGTTTTTAAGTTGATTGATTCAGTATTTAGATAATTATTTTCTTGATGTGACACAGTGATGTGACACAGTGATGTGACACAGTGATGTGACACAGTGAACAGAGTGACAAGAAAGGCGAGAGACGGTGATATAAAGTGCCTCGGGTTGAATTCAAATTGGCCTCTGCTGCAGCAATGACTATAGCCTTATTTATGTGGTATGCATTCTAACTGTGAACATTCTACAAAAAATAAAAAGAATATGCGATATCTATACTTTTAGCATATGGTTATCTTCCACAAAATGTACTGTATATTTCACAGAGCCAAGAATCAGAACAATGCTCAGCCTCAACCCTCAAACCACCTGGCATGTTGAGCACTCTTTTCATTCTTCACTAGTTCAGTGATTAACCAAGGTCAAAGTATTGTATTGTGTTGTACGACGTCAAATCTGATTCATTGATAGACTGGCACAAACTCAACCATCATTGTAGATGACAGCATCTCTTGAATTTTTGGAATATAAAAGCATTTTGATATTTCTACTGAGCAACATTCTTTTTTTTTTTTTAATCTGAATTCTATCTTTATCTACTAACTGCATGCCAGTTGAAACAGATAAAGTGTCTTCGTCCTCACAACACACAATACCAAGGAGCTTGCAAAACAAATCTTCATTGCCGCTTTCTCCTAAACAGATGAAGTCATTGGTGTCCAACGGGGCAAAGAATGACAGCTTGTGCAACATAATCCAAGTTTCTGCAGCCAAATGATGAGTGCAAATATTGAATACAGGCCTCACAGAGCTCTCTCCGGTTGTGTGACCAAGTAGGCAAGCTATCAAAGGATAACAACTTGGTTAAATTCAGTGACATTGATGGCAGGTTTTCATGGACATGGATGTGTAGTGATGTCATCTTGCTCCAGACTGTACCACTCAGTATTCTGAGTACCACCCTTTTAAAATGAGAGCCACAGCTTGCGTGATGTATCACTGCCATTGCTTAATTAATGTGCCTCAAGAGCAAAGCTTACCAGAGCACAATATTTACACATCCCTCGATCTGAACATCTTACTTTCTCTTTTTCCTCTCTTTGTATTTCTCTCTCTCTCAGTCTATACATCTCTTTGTTTCTATCCCCCTCTTAAGGCCGATGGTAACAGTGGAATTTATATTCCTACACTGTTCTTCACTGAATAATCAGTCAAAATGTTTGTGCATATCATCAGTTAGTGTGTTTTACTGAAGTGAACAGTATGCAAGACCATGACAACCCAGCTCTGTGCTTGCTGCCCCGGTACATTTATTCGACGCTTTCCAAACATATACTCTTGACACTTACAGTATACTACCAGTTACTGTCGGCTCACATTTCTCTCACCACCTACTCCGCTGATCGCTCTGGAATGTAGTTGTTATCTGTCTGAGATCCCAGCCAGTGGTTAAAGGCTACTGGTTAGAATAAAATGATGCTGTATTCACTTCAGCTTGGAATTGTATTGTTTGAACGCCAAGAGTAAGACCTGAGGTTGATTCTAAAAAATGTCTTGGAAATCAGTAGTTCTCACACTTTCAAGATTTTTCTAAATGTTCAACAAATAGCAGATGTACAAGCTTGCAGTCTGGCATGAACATGAAGTGACGCTCTGTGTTGGCTATTGTCTAATAGTCAACACAAAAGGATTATAGGGTTAATATTGCCATATGAGTTATTGCACAGGATAAATGACGTGCAGAACATACCTGCAAGATTTTATTTTTAAAATTAATTGAATGCCTCATTTTCTTTTAAACAAAGCAGTTGCTCTTCTAGATCCTCAAAATGTGAGCCCATAGCATAGTTCCTTTAATTGCACTGACAGAACTGTGTGTGTCTCTTTGTGAAACTGAAACTTTGTGAAAGTTCCAGTTACGAAAATTGCTCTTTCTTTCTTAGACAATTCTCTCTGAATGTGGAGTTCATCTTTTTCCTGAGCCATATTAAATCCCCCCAGATACAGTATATGTGCCTGTGGGTCTGCCTTATACATGTTTTATTTCCTCTGTGTTAATGAACTTGTTCAGGGTTTGGATGTTTATCTTTGACAAGCTCACAACATTTCACATCCCTAAGCATATTTCAGCCTGCATTAACACCCCAGGTATTGCACGTTCAGATTTCACCACTGTCATTGTGTGTAGTAGAATGACTTTAGTAAGGTCTAGCTTATCATGAATTACATTGTGTTGTATAAGCATTTGTAACACAAGTTGATTGTGTAATTTTGTCTTCATTTTTGGTTTGAAGATCTTCTGTGGTCATTTGTGGTTTATGGGTGCATTGAAGCCTTTTTTTTCCATAGGTGCCTGTCATAACTTAATTGAAATACAGTCAGTATATTAAAGTATGTAACACTTTCTTCTTTTGCACATTTATTATTAATAATTATGTATTGAATCTCTGGCTTTGTATGGCATATCTTAATACTGGTGAGTAAGAAACCTTTACATATTTTTAGGCTGGTCTTCATTAGTGCTCATTATGTAGGCTTTTCAAAATCCTGAATGTTCCCATTCAGGTTCTGTGATAGGAAGTAACAGTTCAGTTATAATTATGTTGCTAGGGTGAGAGCTTGTGGGGGAGTGCAGGCACTGACCAGTAATGGAACTGCATCTCCCTGCAACAACCTCCTGATGTATTGGATTTTAAATCTAAATCAACCTTTGCCACAAGCTGAGAGGGAGCTGCGCCATAAATTGCAGAGCAAGCAGAAAGCACACTTTGGTAGCGCCGGAATCTAAACATTGAACAAATTGTTGAGGGTTTCTATCAAGTAAATGGTGGACAAGTACAGCTGTCAAATAATTTCGTCACAGAGCAGGTTTAATAATGCAACATAATTTCATCACTCCCGAACTGTAAGTCATAAAATCTATGGACTTTTGTCAATTATTCTCCAAACATTTTGTGAAATCATGTTTGTATTATTGACAGTTATTGTATAGTTACAGTTACTGTATATGTCAACATTTTGACCTGTGGTCCCAGGAGAACATAGCACAGCCCTGATGGTGGTCAAGGCTGTCCATTTGGTAAGGCATTGTGGAAGCCTTTGACCAACACTGTCAGAAATTTATTTTAATTAGTGTATCTCACTTCCCCAAATAGCCACTGCAATTCCGTGTTTAATGCCTTACTTCTCCATAGGAACGGGGGGGGGCATTTGTGTGTGTGTGTGTGTGTGTGTGTGTGTGTGTGGCTGTGCAACAGTCAGTGACACTTGGTTGTGAAAACCAACCAAACGCTATTTCGTGCTCAGACAGACAGACCCAGCCAGGGACACACATAGCTGTCTATAGGAGTGGTTGCGCCACTCAAAAATAATAACGTAATGTTTACAAATACAATAATTGCATAAACCGTACAGCATTTCATAAAAAGGCTGTGCAATAGAGGTGAGTTTTTAGAAGAGATTTAAAAGGGGACACCGAGTTTGCCTGCCTGAGGTCCCCAGGCAGTGAGCTCCACAGCTAAGGGGCCCATACGGCAAAAGCCATCGTGTCTTTAGTGTTGAAATTCTATTCTGTGTAAAAGGTGAGGGAGTTTTACATGCCCATTTAGAGTGTGTGTGTGTGTGTGTGTGTGTGTGTGTGTGTGTGTGTGTGTGTGTGTGTGTGTGTGTGTGTGTGTGTGTGTGTGTGTGTGTGTGTGAGAGAGACTGTGTGTCGTCCAAAACAAGGATGCCTGTTTGAAAGAGATTGATTGCTATTTCTGTCAGTAATCCAGTGTTATAGCTGTATTGCCACTCTGGTGTAAGCAGAGCAGACAGTGGTGTCCTGTAATTCCTCTCACTCCTTGAGTCAGCAGCACAAAGACGAAAGTGTGTGAAAACGTGATGCTACCCAGCAGTTTGGCAAGATGGCCAAATGGTTTGAGTGATTGCATTGTAACGGAAATGGCCCACATTCAGCTCCCACCGATGTGTCCGGTGGATGTGTGTGTTCTTGAGGAAGACACTGAACCCCTCCCTTCTGCTGACACATTTTTCAACGTCCTTGTCCAGACGATTGCCTCATAAGCACAGAATGAGCAGTCAGAAATTCAGAATGAATGAGGAGACTGATCTTATGGCTTATGCATGAGGCTTGGACTAATTACTTTTTGATTACAGGACATATAGAATGGGAACAGATCATGAATGCAAAATTATTATTATTTTTTTTTTTACATAAGCAATACAATAATTTCTAAGTAATACTGTGTTGTTTTATATTGCCCTGCGAGCAAAGTGTTGAGCTTGTACTATTTGTGTGCGTTACTTACTTCATTTGCACACTTTTCTAGTTTGTGGTTTGTTCTCCACATTGGCAGGTTAAGTGGTGACTGAGTGAGGCCTATTTTTACACTCCTCTGTAACTGGAGCACAGTGCTCTCTTATTGAAACGGGGAACATGGCTGAGAGGTAGACAGGCATCAATCAGACCTTTCTGTCCCTTTCCGTTTCTTCTTTTTTTTCCTGAATAAACCACAATACAGTAAACGGTATGTGGACAGGGCATTTCAGAAGAACCATCTTTTTTTTGTGTGTGTGTGTGTGTGTGTGATGAGAGCTGGGAGGCTGGTATGGCCTTGGTTGGCCTCGCCAGACTGTGGGACTCAGGAATCCCAGCAGTGTCTGTGGACACTGTCTGTTTTGGCTCCTTGCCAGCGCTTATCTTCAAACCCCATTCAGAGGACATTTTTTATCGTCCTGCAGTGTGTATAAACTTAAGAGCCTGAGAAGGCCTGGTCGGCTGAACTGTGTAAACGGCTCAGACAAACTTTATTATCTGTACCTCCACTTCAAGTCTTCCTCCCTCACACACAATGTCAAGTTCAGGAAAAAGGGGGGGGGGGGTAAGCCATTCACAAACATGCATAAATCTCAAGATCTGCAAACAATCATAAGGCACTTCCAATCGTCAGTCGGCTCATCATGCCTGGCTGCTCCCACGGCCCGCTGCCATTGGGAATGAATGGAACAGATGGGCCGGGGCTTAAGTGGGGAAGTGACTCTGCTGGTGACACCTGTGCATCACAGGAGGTCTTCTTGTTCTTGGGGACGTGCACTGTGAGCATACACATACACACCCACACTCCCAAGCGCGTGGACGAAAACGGGCACAAGCACAGATAACACATGCACCTGACGCAGAGATCCAAATACAGGTACCCCTGCCACCACGCACGCACACACGCACGCACGCACACACAGTCTGGCAGGCTGAGGAGGGATATGGGTCCCAACCAGATGGGCATAATCAGTTGATACAACACTATGAGAATGCAAGTTTTAAACGGAAATCACAGAATTTATTAGTGGGATGCATTTGATCTGTCTTGGGTTATAACTATACCAAGTGGCTTGTATGAACCACGAACCTCAAATAATGGTTCATTATTTATAATGTGTTTGTGTGCCTGATTTTAATACCAGTGGACTAATGTATTACCTATTGGTAGTTCCGTTGACAGTTTGACAAATTGGGCAATTTGTGCTGAGGAGCTTTGACACAGCATGTTTGGAATCAAGCGGATACTCTTACTTTCTCATTAGACGTATAACGGACTCTCGCTCTATAGTTCTCCGGTTTCTCCCGATTAGTATGAGAGGAAGTGGAATGTCCAAGCTTTGTCTTTGTTTATCTTTTTACAGAGTTTTAATTTCACAAACATGGATAATGGCACACAGACCATGGTCATACACACTTGTACTTACACCAGCCCACACACCGAGTTGAATGGACCCACATATTACACACAAACCCCAAATGCACATACTATGGCATTGGCACTTTTATTTCTCATGTTATGGTACTCCCTGTAACGACCTTTCCCATGATGCATTTTGCAGGCAATCATCGGCCTGGCACACCCCAGCATACTGTGGCCTGCTATTACATCAGCCTGAACCTGATTAATATTTTCTGAAGTCAATATCACTATTTTGTCATAAACAAAACACACAAGGACAGTGTCACAGCCACACTACCAAGTATAGCAGCAAAGAACAGTAAGTAAGCAAAGTGTTGTTGTCACTAATATGGGAGGTACCCCAGTGATACCTCCCTGGAATCACATCAGAGACACAGAGAAGACTGCTCAGTGTTATGGTTGCTAATTGAACATTTAGACCTACAACAAATATAGTATTGAAAATCCTGATAGCGTACGTCTTTTAGCCTTCTTGATTTGTATGTCTTCAAGTCTAATTGAATCATATAGTTTTCTGAATGCAGAGTTCTGCCGCTACTGCCACCATTATGGAGCCAAATCCATGCCGATATTATGTGTGTGTTCGTAAAAGAAAAATGCGTAAAAAAACAATCCGTAAAAAGAAAATGCGTAAAAAAACAATCTGTAAAAGAAAAATGCGTAAAAAAACAATCCGTAAAAAGAAAATGCGTAAAAAAACAATCTGTAAAATAAAAATGCGTAAAAAAACAATGTGTAAAAGAAAAATGCGTAAAAAAACAATCTGTAAAAGAAAAATGTGAAATAAAACAATCTGTAAAAAGAAAATGCGTAATATATACGGATAGTGTTTTTTTGTGTTTGGACTTACGAACAGAAAAAATGCCAACCTGAGTTACAGATGCTTTTTTTGGTTCCCCAGTGAAATCACTGCCAAAAATCACATGACGGCTGAGAGCCAATCACGTGAGGCCTTTTCCTCTACCCAATCAAAAAGCTCCATAAGTCTGCCTGGCAACTGAGGTTGCCATGTTTGTCTGGGGCTACGTTATAAGTATAAGTATAAGTTTATGAATTTCAAGTTTAGCTATATATCCATATCTTGTCTTAAAACAACCACTCAATGGCCAATTGACTAATTCATTATTTTAGTAGCCTATATTAAATAGGGGGGTCTCAAGGTTCGGGGACCCCCACTGTCCCCAGGGACCCCCCGGGACCCCCAAATGGTAACTCTGTCATTTCTCAACTGTTTTGGACGGGGGTGGGCTCGTTGGAATCTTGTCGCCCCCCTGGGGGCGTCTTTGGGGGTCTCAAGGTTCAGGGACCCCCAGGGACCCCCCAGGACCCCCCAGGGACCCCCAAATGGTAACTCTGTCATTTCTCAACTGTTTTGGACGGGGGTGGGCTCGTTGGAATCTTGTCGCCCCCCTGGGGGCGTCTTTGGGGGTCTCAAGGTTCAGGGACCCCCCCGGGACCCCCAAATGGTAACTCTGTCATTTCTCAACTGTTTTGGACGGGGGTGGGCTCGTTGGAATCTTGTCGCCCCCCTGGGGGCGTCTTTGGGGGTCTCAAGGTTCAGGGACCCCCCAGGGACCCCCAAATGGTAACTCTGTCATTTCTCAACTGTTTTGGACGGGGGTGGGCTCGTTGGAATCTTGTCGCCCCCCTGGGGGCGTCTTTGGGGGTCTCAAGGTTCAGGGACCCCCCCGGGACCCCCAAATGGTAACTCTGTCATTTCTCAACTGTTTTGGACGGGGGTGGGCTCGTTGGAATCTTGTCGCCCCCCTGGGGGTGTCTTTGGGGTCTCAAGGTTCAGGGACCCCCCCGGGACCCCCCAGGGACCCCAAACTGGTAACTCTGTCATTTCTCAACCGTTTTGGACGGGGGTGGGCTCGTTGGAATCTTGTCGCCCCCCTGTGGGCGTCTTTGGGGGTCTCAAGGTTCAGGGACCCCCAGGGACCCCCCGGGACCCCCCACGGACCCCAAAATGGTAACTCTGTCATTTCTCAACCGTTTTGGACGGGGGTGGGCTCGTTGGAATCGTGTCGCCCCCCCTGGGGGCGTCTTAGGGGGTCTCAAGGTCCAGGGACCCCCCAGGGACCCCAAAATGGTAACTCTGTCATTTCTCAACCGTTTTGGACGGGGGTGGGCTCGTTGGAATCGTGTTGTCTCTCTGGGCACATCTACAGTACCCTGTTGAATGCATATTCCTCCTTCATCATACACTTAAATATAAATCCCAACAGCTATAGCCTATGTACACCCACGCCAATAAATCACACCTGCATATACAAATTACCCATCATGTTACAAAGCTCTAACACTAATGTAACTGCCTCTGTGTCAGTCAGTGTAGTATTTTTCAGTTATTTATTTAGGTAGGAACCAAAGTTCTCTAGGGCGGAACCTTTGTGTTATATCGCTCTTTTCCGCCTGACATTTATTAGCGTTACACCTACCCGAGGAAGTCTACTGTTTTCATCGTGTTTCAGTGTTGACAGTTTGTGTATCTGCAAGGTGGCTCATAGCGAGTTTCACTTGCATGTTAAACAGCTAAGGACTACAAATGTTTGGCTGCAGTCAATTATGAGTATTATTGTGGGGTTGTATGTTAGATGTGGTATTGAAATTGATGTAATATTACTTTCATTACTGTATACAAATAAACTTTGGTACATAATTCACATTAAACATCAAATCAGAAGCAAGAGTGTAGCAACTCATAATGTAATAGCAACTCATAATGTAATAAGGGCTCAAAAAGGCTCATAATGTAATAAGTTAAATGTAATAAAAACTCATAATGTAATAATCAGCTCATAATGTAATAAAATCATGAGCGCATAACGTAATAACAGCTTTTTCAAAAAAAGACGTGTTACATTATGAGTTGCCTTAATAGGCAGCTCATAATGTAATAAAAGTTCATAATGAAATAATGGCCCATATTGGTGAGAAAAGTCTTACACTGTCATTGTTATTACCTCTGTTGACAAAAGACTTTCATATGGTCCATATAGTCTTACACTGTCATTGTTATTACCTCTGTTGACAAATGTAGACTTCCATATGGCCCATAATAAAATGTGACTTAGGCCATTTTAACACACCTTTCAAAATGGGAGTGAATGGGACTGAATGGGAGGTACTGTTACTATGGGACTGATATAATGGGAGTGAATGGGACTGAATGGGAGTGAAAGGGAGGTACTGTTACTATGGGACTGATACTATGGGAGTGCATGGGACTGAATGGGAGTGAATGGGAGGTACTGTTACTATGGGACTGATATAATGGGACTGAATGGGAGTGAATAAAAGTGAATGGGAGTGAATGGGGGAGTGAATGGGACTGAATCGGAGTGAATGGGTTGAATGGGAGGTACTGCTACTGTGGGACTGTCACTCCCATTCAATCCCATTCAGAGTGAAAGGGAGTGAATGGGAGTGAATGGTAGGTACTGTTACTATGGGTCTGTCACTCCCATTCACTCCCATTCAGAGTGAAAGGGAGTGAATGGGAGTGAGGGAGTGAATGGGAGGTACTGTTACTATGGGACTGTCACTCCAATTCACTCCCATTCAGAGTGAAAGGGAGTGAATGGGACTGAATGGGAGTGAGGGAGTGAATGGGAGGTACTGTTACTATGGGACTGTCACTCCCATTCAGTCCCATTCACTCCCATTCAGTCCCAATCACTCCCATTCAGTCCCATAGTATCAGTCCCATAGTAACAGTACCTCCCATTCACTCCCATTCAGTCCCATTCAGTACCATTCACTCCCATTCAGTCCCATTCAGTCCCATAGTAACAGTACCTCTCATTCAGTCCCATTCACTCCAAATTCACTCCCATTCACTCCCCTTCTGTGTCAAATGTCTTTGTTCTCTGATATTATTTTAAACACTGTGGCTGACCCTAAACCATGGTTTATTAAAAATAATTGGAATAAAACATTTTGCCTAAGTCACTTACTGCAGAAGTAATTTGGCCTAAATAACGTTTATAATTGCCTATATTGTCATTTTATCCTTACATGTTACATGATTGACATACACCTTTATTTGTATGTCAATAGTCATATTTATTCATATTTTTAGTTTAATTAGTTTAATAAGGTGACGATATGAAAGTCTACATTTGTCAACAGAGGTAATACAAATGACAGTGTAAGACTATATAGGCCATATGAAAGTCTACATTTGTCAACAGAGGTAATAAAAATGACAGTGTAAGACTATATGGGCCATATGAAAGTCTACATTTGTCAACAGAGGTAATAACAATGACAGTGTAAGACTATATGGGCCATATGAAAGTCTACATTTGTCAACAGAGGTAATAACAATGACAGTGTAAGACTTTTCTCACCAATATGGGCCATTATTACATTATGAACTTTTATTACATTATGAGCTGCCTATTAAGGCAACTCATAATGTAACACGTCTTCTTTTGAAAAATCTGTTATTACGTTATGCGCTCATGATTTTATTACATTATGAGCTGATTATTACATTATGAGTTTTTATTACATTTAACTTATTACATTATGAGCCTTTTTGAGCCCTTATTACATTATGAGTTGCTATTACATTATTAGTTGCTACAAGAGGCTACCAATCCGTTTCGTCCATTGCCGAGAAGTGACAGGTCGGCGACGACAACGAGGAAGGATGTCAACGCTAACACCGCAGCCTCGATTGAAGGACCTCGTGACACAGTGGAGCGTTGCGTGCAACCGCACCACACATTATTGTTTGGGAGGGTCGGACGTTCTCATGAGCCGAGCCCTGTAGGAACGGTGTGTGTTGTTCATTGACTGTGCTTTGCATTGTTGAGATAACATTGTTCATTTCTGGCTAACATCAAGGGGAACTATAATTGCTAAATGCTAACATTGCTACCAGCTAAAGTGCATTCATTTGCCGTTGCAAAGTGTCGTTTCTAACGTTAACGTAAACAAGAAGACCTGACGTAATGCCTTATGGTGCCGTCCACTAACAGTTAACAGTTCTATTGAGTTGTACTTGAAATGTACTGTAATTCTGCAAACTTAATAAACCAATCAATCAATCCACGCCATGACTTAAAAAAGAAGCGTGCAAATGCACAGAGACTTTAGTCGCTTGTATATCTGCTGTTAATGGTGTGTTTCGTCTATTTTTGTGTTTACAGTAAAATGTACCTGCCTTGCACTAATGCATGCTTCAACGAGGAATGCTAACAATCGAAGCATGCTAGTTAGCTCACGCATCGTACGGACTGGTCTAGTTTATTGTAACCACAGTTTACATTAGTGTATGTGTTTATTTCTATTTTTATATAAAAGCAACAAAATAAATTTTCGTTGTGGCTTGAGTGTTTATTGCACAGTAATTGAGAAATTGCACAGTTTTGTCGGGAAACGGCGAACCTTGTCAGAGGGAAATCGCTTGGTTAAATGTCCATATCAAGTGATATCTGAAAAGTGTGTGAGAGAGAGAGCTATAGTAAGAAGAATATGCAGATGAATATAAATGGTTCTCTCTGTCTCTCCCTCCCATCAATAAAGATCTATCATAAGAATGTCAAGAGTTACCATGTGGGAGCCCCCAGGGGTCCCCGAACCTCCAAAAACAACAAGCCCACCCCCGTCCAAAACGGTTGAGAAATGACAGAGTTACCATTTGGGGGTCCCTGGGGGGTCACGGGGGGTCCCCGAACCAACAAAACCCTGAGAATGCCCCCAGGGGGGCGACACGATTCCAACGAGCCCACCCCCGTCAAAAACGGTTGAGAAATGACAGAGTTACCATTTGGGGGTCCCGGGGGGCCCCGAACCTCCAAAACCCCGAAAACGCCCCCAGGGGGGCGACACGATTCCAACGAGCCCACCCCCGTCCAAAACGGTTGAGAAATGACAGAGTTACCATTTGGGGGTCCCTGGGGGTCCCGGGGGGTCCCCGAACCTCAAACCCTGAGAACGCCCCCAGAGGGGGCGACACGATTCCAACGAGCCCACCCCCGTCCAAAACAGTTGAGAAATGACAGAGTTACCATTTGGGGGTCCCGGGGGGGTCCCTGAACCTTGAGACCCCCAAAGACGCCCCCAGGGGGGCGACAAGATTCCAACGAGCCCACCCCCGTCCAAAACAGTTGAGAAATGACAGAGTTACCATTTGGGGGTCCCTGGGGGGTCCCTGAACCTTGAGACCCCCAAAGACGCCCCCAGGGGGGCGACAAGATTCCAACGAGCCCACCCCCGTCCAAAACAGTTGAGAAATGACAGAGTTACTATTTGGGGGTCCCGGGGGGGTCCCTGAACCTTGAGACCCCCAAAGACGCCCCCAGGGGGGCGACAAGATTCCAACGAGCCCACCCCCGTCCAAAACAGTTGAGAAATGACAGAGTTACCATTTGGGGGTCCCTGGGGGGTCCCGGGGGGTCCCTGGGGGTCCCTGAACCTTGAGACCCACAAAGACGCCCCCAGGGGGGCGACAAGATTCCAACGAGCCCACCCCCGTCCAAAACAGTTGAGAAATGACAGAGTTACCATTTGGGGGTCCCTGGGGACAGTGGGGGTCCCCGAACCTTGAGACCCCCCTATTTAATATAGGCTACTAAAATAATGAATTAGTCAATTGGCCATTGAGTGGTTGTTTTAAGACAAGATATGGATATATAGCTAAACTTGAAATTCATAAACTTATACTTATACTAACGTAGCCCCAGACAAACATGGCAACCTCAGTTGCCAGGCAGACTTATGGAGCTTTTTGATTGGGTAGAGGAAAAGGCCTCACGTGATTGGCTCTCAGCCGTCATGTGATTTTTGGCAGTGATTTCACTGGGGAACCAAAAAAAGCATCTGTAACTCAGGTTGGCATTTTTTCTGTTCGTAAGTCCAAACACAAAAAAACACTATCCGTATATATTACGCATTCTCTTCTTACAGATTGTTTTATTAAACATTTTTCTTTTACAGATGGTTTTTTTACGCATTCTTCTTTTACACATTGTTTTTTTACGCATTTTTATTTTACAGATTGTTTTTTTACGCATTTTTCTTTTACAGATAGTTTTTTACGCATTTTTCTTTTACAGATTGTTTTTTTACGCATTTTCTTTTTACGGATTGTTTTTTTACGCATTTTTCTTTTACAGATTTCTTTTTTACGCATTTTCTTTTACGAACACACACATAATATCGGCATGGATTTGGCTCCATACACCATCTTCTGTGCCAAAGCACATACACTCGCACAGATTTATTTTGATGTTTTTAACGAGATTGCAGTGAGATGTATGTGCATTGATAGTGTTCCAATCCTTTTCCATAGGTCTGGTCTGCCTCTGTATGTGTCAGCGTCTGTGTGTGTATGTGGATATGCAGTATGTGTGTCAGCACTTTTGAAATACACAGTGGTGCCCAGTAGAACTATACCACTATTTGCTTGCTTGCGTTGGACAGCTGCCTAATGGCATTTATACATTATGTCAACATTTGTTAAGTCAACTTTCTCTGCACAAAAAAGGCATTATTATGCATCAACAACAGGCTACAAATACCCAGCCTATCCTTGAATAGTGAGTGGTTAAGAAGGGTGAGGTGGGGTCAAATATGCTGCATTTGTTGTAGACCCCCAATAGGGCACAGATGAGCTTTGAGACTGAAAGGAATGCTGAGTCAGCAGACTCGGCACTATGAAGATACCCCATTTGTCCATTCAGCTGTGCGTCCCCTCCAAATATAGCCATTTCAAACACAAAGATAATGTTGACTTTCCTCTTACTGTGACTCTGAATACGATGTGAATAATACAAGCAGACCAAACAAGCACAGAGTTTACAAAATCAGGCGTTGAGGGCAAGGTGCAAAGCGAATGCTATAGCTTGCTGTTTAGGCGTGCATACATTGCTGCATGCGTGCGTGTGTGAAAGACGGGGAGCTCTAAAAGGGAATAATGTCATGGTAAAGTAGCTGTGAACTAAAGACCTACTTTCCCTGTTTAGTTCTTCTATGATCCTGAAATCTCAGAGATTGAGTCTCTCCATAATCGCAGCAAACTGATTCTATTCTTGTATCACTCTCTGTTGTAGCATGCAGTAGATGTTTGGGACAATGGAACAATGTCCCAACAATGAAATGAGTGCATATGTTTTGAGTAAGGAGTTTTGCGCTTCAAATATTATTGGCACCTTTACCTTCTTTCATATGGTTTGGGGATGTCCAAATTGTTTCCTCCTTTTGCAATATGGTCGCCACTATACTTTCATTACTATTGCAAGTTAACCGTCTTCCTGCCATTGCCGAAGCCCTTCGGCAATCAAAGCCTCAATTTGATAATACACCTTGCTGCCATTGCCGTAGCCCTTCGGCAATTATACTTTTATAGTGCATATGATCGATCGAGCCATAATGCTACTCACGTTAGCCGGTTAGCTAGCAATGTTGTTAGCACTGCACTGGATCGTTCAGATTAGATCGCGGTCGCCATAAGAATCCATTCTATCCGTTTCTTTCAATCGCCTGTATCTCCTATTCCTTGTCCCAGATGGCATTTTTGGTCAAACCAGCGTTTCTTTGACGGCACAGAGCCGACGTTGTGCAGTGCTATATGTACCGGCATTGATTCGATTATGTAAACAAAGGTTGTCTTGGCAACGTAAAGCTGGCAGGGATAAGCTCACTTCCGGTTGAGGCAAAATGTGGCTTTTCAAAATAAGAGCTCAAATTAAAAAAATGCTGGCATGAATTAGGTCCTAATTTCTCAATAAATGGCAGCAGTAAAAGGGTTAATATCACGCTTTCTCCATCTTTATTTATTTTAAATTCCATCCATCTCCATCTTTATTTATTTTAAACGGCACACGCAAGCGTGTCTCCTTTGCTGGTTTAACAGCGGCTAAGAAGATGGTTCCTATGTGGTGGATACCTCCTCATACTTTTAACGTTTTGCCAATGGACACTAACCTTTTTAGTTATAGTACCGGTATATCTATGATTCTATGTTAACGTATGGTCTAGCATAGCAGATAAACTTAAGGATATGATTTAGGCTGTTCTTACACAGTGGTAAGAACCTTGCTCAGGTACAGTATGCCCTCCTTTTCGTGACATCATTGGCCCTGGGAGGGGTGTGTGTGGGATAGTTTTTTCTTATTTCTTTCTTGATCCTTTGTTGTGTTAGTTTTACGTGGTGATATACGCAGTGTGCACATCTCGTCTTGGGTTCATTCTTTTATTTTTCATTCATAATGTCATATTACATAATTGTATTGTTTCTGAGTGTGATGAATACAATAAAATTAAGATTACAAATACAAGCACAAGCAGTGAAGTTGGACGATTTCTCTGCAATTAGTGCATTGATGGGCCAACAGGTGGAACACTGGTGTAATTGATTAGCCTGGAGGGATTTGGCCAATCGGCTGACAAATTGTGTATCTTCATCCTCAGGGACAGTCAGTCAGTCATTCAATCAAAAACATTTGCACGTGGGCCTGGGCCGTGGCTCAGCGGTCCAGGCACCTTGGCCGGTAGTCCGAGTCTGGCAGTGTGCCGCGGGTTCGACTCCCGATCCCGACGGCCTTTACTGCATGTCACTCCCCCATTTCCTGTCAGCCTACTGTCTGTCCCTCTATACACAGAGGCATAATGTGGGTTGTAGTCCTAAATGTCCCCATAGTAGTTTGACTCACTGACATAGAAACATGAAATGGAACATGACGTGGAATGCTGCAGAATCCCAAGAGCTTCAGCCCATAGGTCAGCTCTAAATATTTAACAACCGTCAGTGTACTGCTCAATTTGTCTCCCTTGTGCACAGTTGACCTTTTGGGGTGGCGTTTTCCACCCACCTAGTATGACATAAGAGCAAAATGTCTGCATGCGAATATGGTCAAGTAGAAGATGATACGACTCATTACGATGTGATGTGATGGAGGAGTCTTACCAACTGGGCCTGTGTGCCAATACTTAGTATGTATTGGCACACATTAAAGGCTATGATATTTATTTGCAGCACTGTGTATGTATTACATACACCGCTGCAAATAAATATCATAGCCTTTTGGCTTGAATCCCAGACACTGTCCTTTTGATCGTGACAATAAGGGACAGAAAAGGTTTCCACAGTCCACACCATGGGACATTAGATCGAAATGTCACTTAAAGGGCCACTTCACCCCTTTTGCAACCAGATCTTATTTTAATGGTGTTTGGGAGACAAGAAACACTTTCCTGGATTTTTTACATGGTTAATATGTGTTTTTAGATATTTTAGTATTTCAAAGTGGCCATGGGCTCTGTGATGTCATGGACACTAGGGCTGACCCAAAAAAATCGATTAATCGATGTTCAATCGATACGCACGGGAATCGATTTTTAAATTTTGAATCGAATAGTCATTAAAAAAAAAGCGGCCGCTTTTGGTCCGCGAGACGGCCCCGTTTGGTCCGCGAGCCATGCTCGCGCCTCGCAGCACCGCAACGCCTCCTCCCCTCTCGGCTCACTCGTGGTGGTAACAACAAGGAAGTCAACACACACACACACACACAGCAGCCTGCACTCATGCCGCCACAAAAGAAATTTAAAGTGTGGTTGCATTTTAGAATATGCAAGGAGAACAAAGAACACATATGGGATGGCCCAAGTGGGGCGAAAAATCCGCGGCGAAAAATCCGCGGCGAATCACGCATGGGACAGGGGAAAAGGCCCCTGACCTCCTGGGCTCCAGGCGCACTAATTTGAGCCGCGGTCATCCACACTTTTCTACCCCAAGAAAGATCCTCGTCGGAAGGGTCTGAGAGCGGCGTAGACCGCGGCGCAAATTAGCGCGCCTGGAGATCCAGGACTGGTGCTTTTTTTGGTGTTTTCACATCTGAGTTTCAATCGGAAGAGAAGCTTTGATTATAGGCTATATATATATTATTTTTTTGAGAGGTAATGCCTGCGTCAGGCAGTTGACTTGTTTTATTAAGCCTAATTATTTGTGCGTCACTGCTTTCATGAAGGCTGCAACAGTTGTTGCTTCAATGCTTATCGTTTTAAATAAATGAGACCAATCCAAGCATACCTTTCTCTCCGCTATTGTTTAAGGTGCGCGCCTCGCATCGCGCACCCCCCCCCCCCCCCCCCCCCCCGTTGGGTTTCGAAGCGTCGAAGATCGAAACTAATTTATATCGAAGCGTCGATCATCAAAAACGTAATCGAAGGTCAGCCCTAATGGACACTGGGCTCACTTCCTTCCTGGACTAGAATTCCCATAATGCTTTGTTCCACAGCTCCTCCTTGTGGATAGGGGGAGGGCTGTCTTACTGAGACAAGATGTAGTCCAGGAAATAAGTGAGCCCAGTGTCCATGACATCACTTTGAAATACTGAAATATCTAAAAACACACATTACCCACATAAGAAACCCAGGAAAGTGTTTCTTGTCTCCCAAACATCATTACAATAAGTTCTGGTTGCAAAAGGGGTGAAGTGGCCCTTTAAGGGAGTGTACACATACCTTGTTTATAATAATAATATTTTTGATTGCTTGTTTGTGGTTGTCATCTTCACATTGATGTTTTTGTAACTATGGTATGGCATTGGATAAATAAAAGTAAAGAAACATTGATCATGTCATTCTGAGTGTGACTCTTTGCCCTTCATCATCTGTTATGTTTTGATAGCTGTTCAATATTTGGATGTGTGAGATGACTATTGTGCGTTGATAGCACTATGCTACGTATGTGATTGGATATTGTGATTGTACAGTAAGTACAATTATTCTACAGTCACTTTCTTTAAGAGCAGTGACTCAGGGCTAGAGTAGAACCGCAAAGTTGCCAGTTCGAACCCGGGCTCTCCCAGAGTTAGTGTCGAAGTGTCCTTGAGCAGGACTCTGAACCCCTAATTGCTCCCGGTGAGCAGGTTGGTGCCTTGCATGGTTTCCTCTGCCATCGGTGGGTGAATGTGAATGGGTGAATGTAATGCACAATGTATGTAAATTGTAAAGCACCTTGGTTAATGGCGCTATACAAATGCACCCTTTATCATCAGATGGATTTATGAAATGCAATGTAAAGTGGTAAGGTAAAGAGGGTAAGGGTAGGTAAAGAGGGTAAGGCTGTAAGGGTAGGTGTATGTTTTCCTTTGAGTTGTCAACAATTCCAGTGTTTCCCTCCTCTAGTCCTTGTCCTTGAACAGGACTCTCCTCCCGATGTGCAGGTTGTTGCCTGGTTGCCAGGTTGTGTGAATGGGTGTGCACAATCTATGTAAAGCGCTTTGAATAAAAGTAATGTAAATGCACCATTTACCATTTAGATGTTATTGCTATGCATTACCTGCAGCTCCTGTCTTCAGCATCAAATCAAATTGATTCTCTAGTTTGTAACGTTGAATTCATCAGCCTAATATGTTTGAGGTGTCTGTTCACCCTGGGTATAATTTATTTTATCTACAGTAGAACTTTCTACCATACACAGTCATTCAAAGGAAATAACAGTATTTCCATTAACTATTATGGTAATGTAGCTGACCTAGCGCCTTGCTTTTGCTGGTTTAATCAATGGCTTGGGGATTGAGGCTTATTCTGCATAATCATTTGACTATTCTTCTGTTGCTTTGGTTATAAATCAATGGTGGTGGAAGTGTCAGCTAAATGCCTTATGTAAATTAGAAGTTTAATTTAAGATTATTGCTAAATATCTCAATTCTAAATGTGAAATAGAGAGTGACCCAATCTGGCTTTTTATTAAATGAAATGCCTTTAAACCCCAATGTAACTCCTAGTGCCTTGATAGTGATGCCTTTTATGGTGTAACCTCGCTAACTCAATAATACATGGCTGTGTTTAAAATGGGGGTAAATCGTGGTGTTGCATGCCTCCTACCAGTGTGCTCTCGCAGCAGCCATTTGTCTCCTACCTGCAGGAGGCCTGTCATATTTTCCACCGTGGGCCACAGCAAAGCCAAGCCAGTCTCAATAGTGCCTCCATTCATTCAGTAGAACCAATGAGCGCAGGGAGGCATGGGCGGACCCTAGTCGACGGCTGCCTCTCTCTTCTCCCAGTGAATAGGTGTGACTGACTCATAAACCGTTCATTTTATTCATTGGTCAGGAGAGATTTAGTTGGGGCTCCGAGTTGGTTTATAATCCAGGCTCTGGGGACTGAATGTGGATTGGATGAAAAGGAGTGTCATTGTTGGGCACAGAGAGAGAGACAGGCCTAGGTCTGTCTGTGTGGGTGTCTTTTTTTTAAGAGCCTCCTTTGACGTACTGACTGTATGACTGACCTCTCCTTTGAAGCCATTGCTGCGTGGATGGCAACTTTGCAATTTCTAGCTGTATACAAGATATATCAAGATCTAATGGACGGCTTGTCATGTAACTGATATCAAGGGTGTCGTCCAGCATTAACTCTGGGGGGTGCTAGTGGGGCTAGATTCTAGTCTTCTCGTTCTGCCATGAACTGATGAGCAGGTCAATGCTCTCCTAAACATTTCCCCACCTTATTTTAAGAATATCCCTTCTTAGTTCTTTCACATAGTTTGAAGGTAATCTGGGGTTTGTTTTACATTTAGTTACAATATGGGAAGGAGATTGTCTATGATACAGTATAAAGATCACACACCATCATAATCCAGTACTAATGCCATCAGAATGGAGTTTTGCCACTGCTATCTTAGTGCAAAATAGATTTTTATCCCTGCACACTTCTGTGTTCTACTGTTATGATTTATGGTTTACATATATATGGTCTTTAGGTGGATGACAGCAGAGCAAATTGGAGGCTAGTCTCCTGCTATAATACCCATGCACTGTGTGACAAATAAATAAACCATTAAACACAATAACATGACCAGCTTCAATAAACAGGAAAAGTGAATTGTCTCTTCTTTTCCCCTCTCTCCCTTTTTCCTTTTCCCCCTTTTTTCTGTCTGTGGAGAAAAGTGGGACAGTAAGCTTATTTAGCCCAAGTTTATTTTTAGTCCAGCATGACCAGGTAGCGGAAACAAGAACGAGACAATTTCCATTTCAAAGAGACCGTCAATCTGGACATACTTGATACTACACTACAGTAATTCTTGTGGCCACCTCCTTTTCATTCTATTTCTCTCATTTTCGCTTTCCTTTTTCATCTCCCTCTGTGTATGTATGTATCCCGCCCCATCTTTACATTCTGTGCTTCATTTGGCTTTCTGCCACCATAATTGGGAATTAGAAGAATGTCCCTGTCATTTGTCAACCTGTGAATAGCTGTGTTACTATACTGTTGCAGATTTATAGATTCTGCAATTCTGAAAAAAGGCTGTTTTCATACCACCTGTGGTTTTCCAAATCTTTCCACAGTGCAAATGTCTCCCACAGGCCAGGGAAATAATAGTTAACTTCTAGTTGTCTAGTTTCTGAGAGAATAGTCTTAAAACTCTACCAGAACAGAGAGAGTTTTCTTTTCATACGCAGCTTGCAGGATGGTGGGTCAGAGACTGAGTATGTGATTATACATGGCAATTACTTTGTTACCACTCATCTAGAGGAACTTAAAATGACTGTGTTGAATAAAGTAAGTTTATACAGAAGTACAAGCCTTCAAAATGTAAAGGTCGGACTCGGAACACATCAAGCTCGGAACACATCAGTGTTAAAAGTTGTTAGAAGTTGCTCTTGCACACACTGCGCAGACTACAGCTGACAATTAATGCTGGTTCTGTTCTGCACATGCGTGAGAGGAATTAAATCTCCCATATGGGCGAATACATTCATTAATGTTAATACCGTTAATGTTTGATATACTTACCCTTCTCAAAAAGGTAATATGTAATGAATGCAGCTCTTTGGGTTCAACACTGACATTTTGTTTGTCTGCAACATTGACATTGATATAGAGTGTGACATTCTTTTAATAGAATAGAATGCAATCAATAAGCACCACTCACAAATAACCTCACCTCCTAGACCTAGAAGAACACGTGTCTGGCATGAGAAGATGATTAAATGTGACATGCGACCATGCATTACGATTATGTGCTCGCTCACTCTCTCTCACACACTAGCTCTCTGCCCTACTCTTGCGAGTGAAATGCTCTCCCTTCCCAACACGCGGAATCGGTGGCTGATTCACATACTCATCAGGTGACTGACCCACTCAGATGTCTGATAATACCGTTGATGCTGTCGTACATACAGAACATTAACGACGATTCAATCTGATGTTGGGCTTGGTTTTGTTGTTCAGGGCCTTAGGGTTCATTTGAATGCCACTCGGAATAATCCTAAAATAAACAAACCTTGTACAAAAATATAGATGTTGTATGTTACTACATTATGCATGCACCAAATGGTAACAAACAGTGGAGCACATGTGACTTTGTGTGTTGAGGAAAGGTTTTATAGTGTTTGTTTGTATATAGACTTGTCATTATCCTAGCCTCGTTTGGAACCTCACCCTCCACTATTAACTCCAAGAATAGGTTCCGTGTCAGGATATCCCTGCATAGGTCGAAATGGGTCGAGCCCTCCAAGAGCAGTGGAGAAAACCCTCTTCGCAGTAACATATCCAAAAAGTAAAGATATTTCCTGAGTGGAAAGTATTATCTAAGTCCATATGAGTGAGTGGACATTTTGTGCAACTGACTTATTTCTTTGCGAGTGAGATCATAATCTGCCCTGTGTGTCTTGTTTGCTGCATCATTCAGGAACAGGGCCCATTATGTCTCGTCTCAAATAAATTCACAGAGCATGAGGTTCCAGATTGATTGCTCATGTTGATTCTTCACAGCTTGTCTTTATCATGCTGAGGGTTTGAGCAAATGTTATCACTAGTAGTTTCTCAGAAGCAGGATTTGGGAAACTCAAGTGTGAGAACGTCAAACCATCAACACCACGGTAATCATTTGTGGTCAGAGAACATTCCTTTGTTCTGTTATAGAGCCTAGACCTATAGACCTAGACCTGGCCAGTAAATCTCCTGGATGTGAAACGTTAAATCGCACAGCCCTCCACTGGTGTAGTGTCATGGGATGTACAAATGGTCTCAGGCGATGAAATAGATTTTTTGTGCTGGTCTCTGGACTTGGATGGCAGACAGCTCAATTTGGATCACTGACAACTTCAGAGTTGGAGGGCTCATGTTTCACATTGAAGAGTAAAACGGTGATTGATTTTTAGAAGTGTTGTCTATGCTGACGGTCATGTTACAGTGGTCAACTGAGCGTTAACTGCTGATATACAACTCACTCAACTAGTTTAAATTCTACTGTATTGTTGGCTTACTCTGCTGTCACGAGATATGGAGAATTCATAACTTGATGGCACTAATACGTAGAGACTTGTAGCTTTTCTAACCAGTTGGCTGATTCCCCGCAAGAACTCTGATTGGAGCCATGAAGCAAGATATAAAAAAAGAAGAAAAGGAAAGAGTAAACATTACGAAAATAAAAAGTCGGTAGGCCTACATAATCTTAGAGACACAGATAAACACATAATTAGGTTCAAGAAAATAATTAATACATTGAAATTGGAAGAAAGATGTTACAGTCAAGTGCTTGAAAAGTCTACTGTTATTTATTCCGACATGGATGGCCAGTGTTTATCTCTGTGATGCAGTCCAACACTTGACTGATTCATTATCCCTGGGTCCCTGGATGGAGTGGCTGAGATGTCAGCACCTATCTGAAGTGATGGGCTCTTCTGTCCTCTAGGCTCTCGCCCCGCCTGCCACATCAGGTCATCCATGTCACTCATCTCTCTGTTTCCCTGTATCTTCTCTGTTTAAGGTCTCTGACTCTATCCTGTCCCTGTGTTTACACTGTCAATTGCTGGGGCTGTGTATTGATGTGATTCAGCACCAGACAGAGAGGTCACAAAGCTCTCAGTGTTTTCCTGCCAAGTCATGAAGGGTGCAGCGCCACACACATACACACTGGTCATGAACGGTGCAGCGCCACACACACTGGTCATGATGAGATGCTGGCTGTGGGTACATCGCAGGGCTTATTGTTGGATACTCTAGCAGTGTTTGTAGGCGAGTCAAATTAATCAACCGGGGATTCTTCTTGAAATGTTTTTTGGTGTTCATGAAGCTTGACTTCATCCTCTGCAAATGCTCTAGGCCTTAGTGACTCGAAGTACTGCATTTAACATTGGTGGACAAAGTGGCTGCCCTCAGAGCAGCAATTTAACATTGGTGTATGTAGCATTTAAGGTGCCCTGAGAGCAGAATTCAAAAGCTGCCATCAGAGCAACAAATCAACATTTATGTATGTATAGTATTTAAGCTGCCCTGAGAGCAGCATTCAAAAGCTGCCCTCAGAGCAGCAATTTAACACTGGTGTAACCAATATGCATCTGCATGTATAGCATATCTATATAGCCAACAGTAATAATGCAAGGAATAACGACAAGTCATGAATGGTGCAGGGAATATGGAACTCCTGAGCCTTGCAGTGTTAGCATCATTTGTTCCACAGTTCAATGGAATTTCACAGTTCAATGGAATTCATGCCATTTTTGGCTAATTTGTAGCATCTTTGTGTGAACATCATGTGAGAGTAATGTATGTCAGGCGAGGGAAAGAAAAGGAGGGCTCTTTTAAAAGCCTCAGAACATTGTCCTTTGCCCAGATGCTACTGGCCTCTTCTTCCTTTGTGCGAGCTACTGAGCTCATGTGTAATCTCATTGTGCTCTGACAAAAGCCCAAGACCACACAGGTCGTATAAAATTCATATTTCGAAAGGTCATCATTCTAGCCGAGTGAATAGCCAGACTCCCCCGACTTGGCCCCAGGGGCCTGTTAAACGTATTCCCCCTTTTAATAACATAACACAAACACATTTAGACCACAGCAATACCATCTATGACGATGTAGTCCCTGGCCTCACCTCCTGTAAACAGCGAGCAGAGCAGAGATTACAGTCTTTGCATTTTCTGTACTGCATCGTCAAGACCCATTCATTCTTAGAAGAAACTGTTTTTTCATTAAAGGTTCTCTTTTTTGAGGGGAGCATTCAGCTATTTGTGTAGATTTTTATCTTACACAAACATTAAATTCCCATTGACAATGAATGGATAATTTAGTCATATGTGTCTGAGCAAATTGATATTTTTGTTCTACACAAAAATGTAATTACTATTGACAATGCAAGGAGAATTTACATCATAGTGTCTAAGCATATTGTCTATTTTATGTCATGATGATGTACGATGAGCGCCACTCACTTCACACGGGGGTGATTTTTATTATGTACATATTTTGGAGCCATACTGATATTCAGCATATGAGAAAACCTTCACAGTAATATCCTGAGTGTTTATATCCAAGTGTAAACTGGAAGGCTACGGTCCATCTTTACAATATCTCAGGATTTTACTGTGTGGTGTTGAAAATGGCAGTAGCCGGGGGTGGTTGGTCCTTGTAATTAGTGCAAACTGAGATTCTCAGCTTGGTAGGGCTCTAGGCCTTTTCTTAATCTTCTCCTTAACTGTGCTATTGCCTTGATATTATGGCCCACCACTTGAGGAGTGGGCATGAATCATTTGTGGCTTCAGTCAAAACCAGACTCTACATCATAATGTCCTGTCATTCACTGTTTAACTGTGTGCCGACAGTGCAGCCGCATGGCATCTTCTCAGCTGTTGTGAAAAAAATTGTTATTGTGCGCGCAATAAAACGTGTGTGAGGGTGCCTTGTTGGTGGGTTCAAATTGTTAGTAGGACTGGAATCGCAGGCAGACTACAGATAAAGTTGATACATGTCTCAACTTCTTTAGAAAATGCAGTTTGTGCTCAAGAGCCCCTTGTGGGTCCCTTGCCTAAACCCCTGTGCACGAGTCTGTCACGGATGAGATCCACCCAGGTAGAGCGTGCACATGTAGTGGTTCTTCCG
Organism: Protomyctophum parallelum; assembly: GCF_964188405.1. Taxonomy (NCBI): domain Eukaryota; kingdom Metazoa; phylum Chordata; class Actinopteri; order Myctophiformes; family Myctophidae; genus Protomyctophum; species Protomyctophum parallelum. Next base: position 2,995,435 of record NC_139710.1, on the reverse strand, counting down.
ACTTAACGATGCGAGGGAGAGGTAGCCTCGCGTTGCGATACTAATACCAATCTGGCTGGGGCAATTTGCATTGCAGTTTACAAAGGCAGATGAAGACCATACATAAAAAATTGCTAAAGATTGTAGGTAAGGCCAATTTATTTGTATAGCACATAACAAGGCAATTCAATGTGATTTACACAGAACATCAAGCAAGTCACAATCATAAAATTACATTAGTATTAGGGGTGCACAATTATGAAATTATGACTATGATGATTATTTGCCCTTCTGACCGATTCCGATATTATACAGAGGAACCACAATGGAAACAAGCCTAGGCCCTAGGGGCTTGGCCCAAAGCCTGTTAATAAAGTATTCAATCAATCAATATATAGCCTATACTCTTTTCAAAGTGTCTGTTTTCACAACTGAATGACTACTGAATGAGATCGGTACACAAATTAAATGTAGAAAAATTTAAAGTTTTTCTACATTTTTACTTAGATTTTACTTACTTACTTTGATTTGGCCTTTCTTCTAGACTAGAGGTACTAGACGCTTTTGATTTATATTTTTATTGAAGTTTTACATTTTTCATAAAATTAATTATTTTTGCTGGTAAAAACCAATTCATTATTTAATTAGATAATTTTTAGACCGTTCCGATACCGATATGGCATTTTTATGGCCGATATGGCCCATTCCAATTATGCTACCTCTACCGGTTATATCGTGCATCACTAATTAGGATGCATAAATCGAAAGAATTAAAAATAACATAACATATGTTTTGTGCATAAAACAAAATAAAGTAAATAAAGATGGTCAATAAGACTATTGTTGAAATCATAGGTAATTCACATGCTCAGATATGTATGGGGGAGCATTTAATGTACAGTAACGTGGGAATACACAGGGTGGGAGTAGTAATGTTATATTCATCAAAATAAAGACAGGTTTGGTGTTGAAATACACTCCATGATATGGAGTGTATTGCCAGGAAGACCTTTGAGAAACAGTATGTTGGCAAAAGGGGATAAGCTTGGTTTTGCAGAAAAAAAGTGTTTTCTCTTTAAAGCGATGCCAGCATCCACTTGGGGGGAGGGTGAGAGAGAGCGGGAGGGTACGACGTGACCTACAGGCAATGTTTGTGTCTAGAGGTGGACATTCCCTACCACTGTCTGTGCCACTACAGGCATACCACTGGTTAATTGTGAAGCATTGTACAGTAGCTGTACTCTTGCTTTCATGTCTCAACCATTCCTGCCTTTGCATATCCAATTTTGGTTGGCCACTCTTTAAGCCAGTTCAGGTGTGTTTGCACAGGCAAGAGATCAAGCTCAAGCTAATCATCATTGCACTTGATCATGGCACGATCAGTCAAAGGCTTCAGCCCTCTTCACAGACGTGGGATCCTACTGTGACTGTAAGTGATTTTTCCTGATGTGAAATACCCCAATAACATGAATCAAGACAGAGAGAGAGAGAGAGAGAGAGAGACAGACAGAGAGAGAGACAGAGAGAACTAGAAAGACAAAGTCAGGAAGGTTCGGGATTCCCAGAGTGGATTGGAGAGGATTTGATCCTTTAGATAGAAGCACCTGTTCATCTGGGATTACAAGGAAGCTGCACTCTATTTTGGTCTGCTGGGGATGCTCACTATATCATACTCTGGTGCCTGTGGCTTTCGTGGGTGTCAAAACAGAGCCTCTCTTCTGACTGTTGGTCACAGTGTGGGAAAGTTCCCTTTTTTGGTAGACGACGACACACACACACACACACACACACACACACACACACACACACACACACACACACACACACACACACACACACACACACACACACAGTCACACACACACACACACACACACACACACACACACACACACACACACACACACACACACACACACACACTTATTTTGGGTATGTTCATTCCTTGTGGCTTTTTGTGCTGCGATTTGCAGTCATTATGTGAGGAGAGCTCATCATTTGGGCAGAAATACTGCCAAGTGCTGGAATCGTGTGAGAAGTGGGAATATGGCTTCAAAGCTTAGTGTGAATCAGGATTTTAGTAGCAAGGTTCACTACGAGTGATATTTGCTAAAAATAAATCTAATCCCCAGACATGACCCGTGAAGTCCTGTTTAAAACTAGTAACTTACTTTGATTTGCCTTAATTTTAAGAGTAGCTTAAAATTTGAACGAAATAAGCCTGTGAGTGGAACATCACGTTTAATCTCTTTCCAGCAGTGAAAATTGGATAACCTGTCTTTTCATATACACTGTACTTTTGAGTTGGAACTAGTTATAGTGTGTACTAGTGGCTCTGCTTAGTGACCAATAATTGATCTATTGACCAGCTTCCAATTAGAAATGTTGTAATGGATGGACATAAAATATTGTTGTGTTTAAATAAAGCTTACCTGTACATGTTTAGATTCAGAATAATTATCTCTATCTCGCCACTGGAAAATAAATTGGTCCGACTTTAATGGGAATTTGCAAAACAGCAGCAGAAGAATAAAAATAATAAATACGGTAGGGTTTCATCCCTCCGGGCTTGATCCCCTAATAATATAATTTCACCAGGGATAGATAGGCATAGATATAAGTGAAAGTCTTTACCAACTAAACTGTATACAGTTAAACTCGCTATGAATTGTTTCTTTAAATAACCTTAAAAAGAGAGAGAAAAGAAAGAGAAAAAGTCCCCAGCGTCCCACCTTCATTGTTTTCAGAGCCTTGCCTGCATGGCCACACCCAGTCAGCCCACTCGGGAGGATTTTTGGCTGGCTTAAAAACAATCTAAATCACAGATGACTCTACTCCACCTATAATTAGCTCAGTGTGTGTATTTATAGCCAAACTCTGGCTCTCCTAACACGTTAAACACAGAGCTGAGTTAGCCCGGCCTGGATGGTCCTCCTCCTGCTAAACACAGAGCTGAGTTAGCCCGGCCTGGATGGTCCTCCTCCTGCTAAACACAGAGCTGAGTTATCCCGGCCTGGATGGTCCTCCTCCTGCGAAACGGCAACATTTGTTTACTCTCATTAAACATCCTTTTTAAAATGTCAGATCTGTGGGAGTTCTCATCTTAGGCCAAAATGGCAGCACAATGTTTAAATGGTAAATGATGTATTTTATATAGTGCTTTTATCCAAGGCGCTTGACATAGATTGTGCATTACATTCACCCATTCACACACACATTCATACACCGATGGCGGAAACCATGCAAGGCACCAACCAGCATATCAGGAGCAATTAGGGGTTCAGTGTCGTGCTCAAGGACACTACAACACTAACTCTAAAAATAATAGTTGCGGTTACCATCCAGCCACTCTACCCCTGAGCCACCACCGCTCCTGTTTAGTAGTTTAGTAATTTACTACAGTGCTAACTTACTGCAGTGAGAGACCTTCATATCCATGTTCGAGTAGATCCACATTTGCATGAACTTAGTTAGTTACCTGATTAATCCTTTTATGACTTTGAGAATTCTGTATCGTTTCCCGGTTCTGCCCACTCCCCATAGCTGATATGGGCAGTGGGCTGCTATAGCATAGCATGATGCCCAACTGTCCATTGGCAAGATACTGAAACCAGGCTTCTCCCCACGAGCTGGTTGGTGCCTTGCATGGCCAAAAAAGCCTTACATGAATAGAAACATATAGAACATCCAGACCACTTTTTCTTGGTATAGGGAGTACACTGGAAGAAAAGTGCTGCTTTAATTTACCAAGCAAGCAAGCTTGTCTGCCTATAGACTCCAGGGGGGAGGGTGGTTGCTGTGTACGCCGGTCCTCTGATATGTTGTATTGTGGTGCCGTGTGTGGTATATTTGTTACACGTCTTAGTTTTATATTTCCTGTTTTTATATTTGCTGCAGTACAAATTTCTCAGCTTGGGACAAATAACCTTGAAAACCTGAAAAATGCGCTCGCGCGCGCGCGCACACACACACACACACACACACACCACACACTTTTCAATTTCCTATGAATTGAATATGAAGGACCCCAATGCTAACCAGCTATGCTTTCTTGGGTTTCAAATCTTAGCAGACCTTGAACTGTGCTTTTTTTTGTGCTGTAGTATTCAATCAAAAATAAGCATACGGTGCATTTTTATCAACAATGTGTTGGATATTCAGGGTTTACCGGTACTTATGCTGTTGGGACAGAGAGTTCAAAGAGAAAGCTATCAGAACCATGGATAGTGTTCTGACACATGATAACACGCAACAGACAATCAAATCAACAAGTCAACTGATACAACAAACTATAGCTGGAATGTTATGCATATGAAAATCAAGTTCCTATTGTAGATAACTAGCTTAACTAAATGTGCGTGGGTGGGTGGGTGCATGAGTGTCGAGTGAGCGAAGATTGAGATTAGAGAGAGTGATTGTGAGAGTGTGCACATTTTTAATGAAGATCGCCAAAGACGTAATACATTTCCAAACCATTTCATGTGGGGTTTTTTTGCATTATTACACACTCCAAGGATAAATAATGACTTCTTCACGGGGCCCCCGATTCCAAAATACCCGAGACCCGCACGGGTCGGCGCCGTGTTTTATCAGAATCACTCGGGCAGGGTTGGAATCGGCCGTATCCCCTGAGGTCTGTCATGTGTAATACCCGAGTGGCTCCGAGAAGACCTGTACTGTACTGTGTGTGACGTGTGTGTACTGTCTGTGCTTTTTGTCAGGTGAAACCTGACTAATGAAAGTTCCTGAAAACTAGACGACTTTGTCTAGCCCTAGTCATACGGCCTAGGCTGATTGGCTGCCTCGTCTCTCTCCTCTGGCCAATAGGACACGGCATCCATGCACACATGCTCCTCTGGCCAATGGGATAGCAAGCAACGGCATGCCGGCATCTTAGAGTATATATATGAATAGAGACGGCACCCAGAGGAAACCCTGAGGCGAAATGGACATAGTGGCCGAATTTGGTATTGCAGCGCCCAAACACATAAACGCGCTGGTCCGTTGACTATCATTGTGCACGTTCACGATGACACGTGAACGCTGTTTCATACGTGAACGCATGTGAACGCATGCAATGATAGTCAACGGCAGCGCGTTCATGTGTTTGGGGCAAATCCATCCCAGAATGCACACTGTTCCTACCCGGAAAGAGGAGTGAAATCGCCTCATGCGCTTTAGAGCAACTTAATGCAAGTGGATGGGAGGAGAACTTGGGTGCCATCTCTATTCATATATACTCTAAGGCCGGCATCCATGCACACACCGTCGGGTCCGCACCATGGAAGGGATGATTTCCGCACCACACCGCAGCCAGCCAGCCACTCCACGACCGCAACTCAAAGCGACAACAGCTAACTATGAGCTAACTGCATGGACGGACAGCATGAAAGCCACAACAAAACACAGTCATTGAACCACGAACAGAAGTCTCAAACGAACGCAAACAGCGGCTGTGAGGTTCTGACACAGAAACATACGCGTTACTAAAATAATAATACTAATAGGGGGGGGGGTACACAACGGAGACAAGAACACAACGGAGACAACGCTTCTTTCACCTGACAAATATTACTATGTAATCATTTCTTGGAGAAAAAAAATCGCAATGAACTGAAGTGCTGTTTAGGATCCGGTTAGTGTAGCAACGACATGAATGGCTGTGTTACTTGTGTGATGATTATGCTGGTTTAGGATCAGCAGTGCAAGAGCTATGCAATGCACATGCGTACCATGCAAGGCAAGCCAGGACGGGCTGAGTTGAAAACACCGGCGTGCAATTCTATATTATTATATCATGGCTGATGGATCCTGACAACAGTGTTGACCTCAACGAGGTGAAAGAGAACTTAGAGAAGCTCAAAGCAAATTGAAATAAGGTTAAATGCACGCACACTGAGGAGATGAGAAGAGACCAGTCTCCCCCATTGCTCATAGCCCTCCCTCTCACCCTCCGCTGCAGAGGTTCCAAATGGGATCCAAATGGGTTTGGTTGTCTTATTTGAAAATGGTTTCGGACCGAATCGGAAAAACTAATTCACCGAATAATGTTGGGGGTCGGAACCATTTTTTTTAAACCCATGAAGAGCTCTACACCATATGGTCAGAGGCAATAGCTTTTATCTAGCTTCCTCTTAAATGTCTTTATTGGCTTAAAAGGTTTAGTTATCAGACATATTGGACATGCTGGACCCATTCTCCACCCAACACATTGTTGGAGGTCTCTGTAGACCTGGCTGCACCACAGGCCCAGTGCAACTACACTGCTTGCACTATACGTCTATATTTATATCCTGGCAAGTGTGAATGTGTGAATTCTCCAGTGGCTGCATTTGCAGTTAAACCATGTCATCTTCTCTGGGACTGCACTCTAGTAGTAATATAGGTTAATATTGTAGGAGTTTATCTTGTCCAAAAAGCATCAGTCTTCATTTCCACACACCGCCAAGTGCTGCTGCTGTCAATGAAGTTCATTTTCACCAGCTGTGCCCAGAATCATTTAACAATTCCGTAATGAAATCCCAGAACCCTCAATGCATGCGTATTGTTAAAGCTTCACATAGCAGTCTAGAGTTTGTGCTTTATTGAATTTGCAGTGAATTGACATCAAGCAGGCGCCGTTCTCTAAGTCAATCTGGCCTTTACATTTTGCTCCGCAATTTCATTAGGAATCGCAGTTCTCAGGACCCTGTCAGTGGTATAAACTCCCCCCCGCACAGCTTTAGAGTAAATGGGGTGATCTGAGTGTCAGGCAAGACTTGCAGGGCTGCCCATTGGGGAAGAAGTAATTGCACTTCATACTTTTAAATGGATTAATTATATTTTTAGCATTGCTCTAGTGTTGGAATTGTTGGTCTGTTCGTACCAACACTTTGGTACCAAAATAGGATATCTCAATGGCTTGATTCCCGCAGATCTCTGCTGATTCTGATGAACCCATGGCTCCTCTAGTGCCACCCATAGGTGGTGGTAGTAGAAGTTGTAGTAGTACACTACAATTTTACAATAATTTACAATTTAGGCATTTAGCAGACGCTCTTAATCCAGAGAGATTTACACTAAGCAAGAACAAAAAGCATGGCAATACATCACATATATAAAAAGTATTTATCATGAAACATGCGTAAGCTAAGAACGTAACATATCTATATAATGAAACTATACATACATATAAACTATACATATATACTTAGCCCCATATGTTCCCTCTCCCTACGCTCATTCTGTAGCTCCGAGATGAGGTCACACACTGGGCCCCTCCCACCGCGTTTCAGAAACTGCGCAAGTTTCCGCTATGTAAGTTTCTTACCCTGACGCCACGATTAATCCAAACGTGAAGGGGACGTGAAGGGTTTACACCAATTCAACCATAACAACGCCCAAGAAAATCCAACTAGAGATTTGAACCGAGCCTTTACGTCCCGTATTTTGTCAGTCGCTTCCATGTTTATCAAGGAAGTTGAAAAGCTTCAGCGCCTCCCCGGCGCCTCCCCTGGTCGAAATTTCCAACTGACTTCAGTTCACTCGACATGCACGCGCACACGCACACTTCCTTGATAAACATGGAAGCGACTGACAAAATACGGGACGTAAAGGCTCTGTTCAAATCTCTAGTTGGATTTTCTTGGGCGTTGTTATGGTTGAATTAGTGTAAACCCTCCACATCCCCTTCACGTTTGAATTAATCGTGGCGTCAGGGTAAGAAACTTACATAGCGGAAACTTGCGCCGTTTCTGAAACGCGGTGGGAGGGGCCCAGTGTGTGACCTCATCTCGGAGCTACAGAATGAGCGTAGGGAGAGGGAACATATGGGGCTAATATATACTATACTATGATATACATATGTACTATGTAGTGCTATGACGACATACAATGCAATTCTAGTGCTGTCTGTATCAAATGCTATCTAAGTCTACAAAAAGTGCTATCTAAGGGGGTAGGGTAAGTGCTACAGGCCATGATGTAGTCTGAAAATGTGTGAGTGATGCTGCAGTTCTGACTGCAACGGGAAGTGCATTCCACAGTTTTGGAGCCAGAAGGGAGAAGAGTTTGGGACGTGTGGAACGTTGTCCCGGCGTTTTTAGTGAGGGTACTGCGTTGACTGATCTGAGTGAGTGGGAGGGTTTGTAGGGTTCAATCATACTTGCAAGATATGGGGGAGCCATACCTTTGGTTGCTTTGAATGCCAGCATCAGTGTTTTGAATTCTGTGCGGGCAGCGACCGGGAGCCAGTCGAGGGAACGGAGAAGGGGGCAGACGTGTGAAAATGTTGGCTGGTTGAAGACCAAGCGAGCTGCAGCATTTTGGATCAGTTGGAGGGGCTTAAGTGCACATGCCGGTAGGCCAGTAAGGAGGGAGTTACAATAGTCAAGTTTTGACAAGATGTCTGGATTAGGAGCTGGGCTGACTCCTGGGTGAGGAACGGTCTAATTCGTTGTAAGTTATAGAGTGTGAATCTACAGGATCGAGTGACAGCTGTGATGTGAGTTTTGAACGAGAGCTGACTGTCCAGGACAAGGTTCCTGGCTGTTGGGACAGACGTTACCAGGGCGTTGTCTACACTTTGTCTACACTAGTACAGTAGTACTAGTAGTAGTAGTCAAATCTGCCCCTTACACAGATTTGTGTAGGGGGCAGGTTGAGGGCGGTCTGTATACGGGGAAGGTTGAGGGCGGTCTGTATAGGGGGAAGGTTGTAATTATATGTTTGGCAGTCTGCTCAGGCTTGCCAAGCCTGCTTATAGTGTGTGGCTCTAAGGATGGCATTGTTGGCACTCCCTCTTGAGGTTGTGATGTGTGTATCCAACAGACAATAAATGCCAATGTGGCTCTAAAGATGGCGATTGATTGATTGATTGATTGATTGATTGATTGATTGATTGATTGATTGATTGATTGATTGATTGAAAAGTCTTTGTGGTCTTGTTTCCATTGGGGTCCTATGTATTCAATTCATCAACAAATGGGAGGACCTATACACTACAGCATGACCTCAAGGTTTTTTGGCTCTTTTACCTATTTTCAGCCACCATTCTGAGGCCAAAGTCCACTCCGACCTAGATCTACAAGCTCATGAGCTTGTAGGTAGATCTGCTATTTTTCAATAGCTAAAGTATAATAATGCTTAAAACACCAAATGGGATTCCCGTCCAGAATCGGTTAAATGTGTTCTACAAACAGTGGATTGGATTGTAATTGAGTCTGTATATAGACAGTAGTCTTCTATGAATAGTTGTGGAATTGAAAAAGTTTTCTCATACATTTTCTGGCAGTAGGAAATATTAATTTGGAGCACTCTTCTGTGTTTGTCTCTCATCATCTGTCTTAGTGATTTTCCTCTGCCGGGCCTAAAACCAATATTGAATACATACAGTACATCGTTAAAGCATTCCATAACATTCCTATTCTACCCCGGATTTGAACCCGGTTTCTCGCACGAGTGCTGCATTTCTTTACCATTGTGCTAATAGAGCCAGCCTGCTTGCTCGGGGGATAAATTGAAGTCGTACAAGCTCACAACGTGGTGATTATGTATTAACTGTGACAGGCCTATAAGTCCTTGCTGGTTACCGGTAAGTATAATTTGACTGTACTATTGCCTGCCACCTCTCTGTCGCCATCACCACTGGCATCCACACAGATTTAGCCACAGCTCGTCTCTTTCTCTGTGCAATCTATCCCTCTTATGTTTCAGCCCAGTAGACACAGCAGGTTCAGCATTGCAACCTTGGAGAAGATAGACGCTCCAAGAACGCATTAGGACATGCTTTTTTTGGAGAAGGTAGAGTTTGTGGTTGGTTGAAGGGAGGGGGGGGGGGGGGGGGGTTTGGCTGGCTTTTCCCATGAGGGATTAACATGATAGTGCCCTATATTTATTTACATCCATCCAATAGCAGGCGGTTTCTCAACGAAGCAGGTGTTGGTGGTGCGAGAGGGCACCGTCAATACAACTTGTTTGTAGGCTTGTCTTGATTTATTTCTTTTCGCAAAACATTAATTGCATAAAAAGGAACCATTGCCACATCAATGGACATTTCAGCAATCAATGTGTGTGTTTCACACACATAATTGAAATAGTTGAAATTGAGATAACTAACAGAATAGATGGTCAGATTCTCATGAAACTCGGTACTAGGAATGATCAGTAGGCTTGGGTCAAAAATTAACCAACATAATCGGTTATATTTCAAGAACGGGCAGTGTAAGGTGTTGAGCGATGTTGGTGTGGACCGGGGTTGCACCACCAGGTGGTAATTGAGGTTGTCATGTTATAGTATAGCAAATATCAGACGATTTGTTCTTTATCACAAAAACAGAAGGCTAAAGCAGCAAGTGTTTCAGTCCTGAACAGAGCCATATGAATGTTTTTGAGCATTTTAAAGCAATCAATCCGTTCAGAGAATTACATATGATGGCAGACGGCATAGGCACAACGATAATATTTATTATTATTATTATTATTTTAATCCTTCAGACTGCTGGCTGTGTGCATAGGCACAACGATAATATTTATTATTATTATTATTATTATTATTTTAATCCATCAGACTGCTGGCTGTGTGGTACAACGATAATATAATATTATAATATAATAATATACTATACTAGTATATACTATAGCTTACACCCTACAGTACCAGGATGCTGTGGCTGACCATGAAATTATATTCATTTATTTGACCATGCCCCAAAAAAGGCTAAATAACAACGCAACAAGGCTTTTGTTTCTAAATAAAACACAGCTATTGATCAGACCACTTGAATGTATGATTGAATGACTTTTCGATTCAGCTGCATGCACATTATTAAGAAGCCGCCCGTCTGTTATTGAACACTTATACACTTTTTACTGTGTGCAGATGTATTTTCTCTTCACCGTGACATTATAAATCTTGAGTCTTTTATTCAGAAGTTTTCTTTTCTTTTCCTCAAATGTCACAACCCCCCCCCCCCCCCCCCCCCCCCAAATCCATGGAGCAGTGCCCTGTAGGCCAGGTGTAGGCAATCAATACTGAGGTGTCGAGCTGCGCTTAATGGTACACATCAGCTATGGGTATAGCAGGTCAACCCTCCGTGGATTGGTCTATAGCAGGTCAACCCAGTTTATTAACCTGCCTACCCTCTTATCGCTCCCGTTCTTTGTACTTCCAATTCCCAGAGAACACTGGCAGGAGCCCTTCCCCAGCGCGTCCATGCTTAATCGCTAAATGCGATCATTGTCTTGTCATAGCCTGCTAAATCAAAGGAAATCTTTGTTCCCTCTTTCCCCATCCCTCAATTCAACCTGGGACGTCACAGAATGGGATTTAAGTTCATAGTGGTGTTTTCCGTGAAAGTGTACAGTCAGCAGATCATACTGTATCTGGCATGGCTTCTGTGAGGCTGGTGGAGAAGCCGTAGAGACTCAGAACCAGCAAGCTGTCACTTTTCATTCTTAACTCTACGACCAACTAAAGAGAGCCGTCAGTCGCTAAGAGTTGGGGAGAAGAGACAGAAGTGTGTGTGTGTGTGTGTGTGTGTGTGTGTGTGTGTGTGTGTGTGTGTGTGTGTGTGTGTGTGTGTGTGTGTGTGTGTGTGTGTGTGTGTGTGTGTGTGTGTGTGTGTGTGTGTGTGTGTGTGGGTGGGCGGGGAGGGGTGGGAGTTACGCAGGGAGCATAATGAGGGTGGATGAATAAGAGAGATGGTGAAGTGAAAGCATGCATGTGTTTGTGTTACTATGTTCAGTATGTATAAAATACTGTGTGTGTGTGTGTGTGTGTGTGTGTGTGTGTGTGTGTGTGTGTGTGTGTGTGTGTGTGTGTGTGTGTGTGTGTGTGTGTGTGTGTGTGTGTGTGTGTGTGTGTGTGTGTGTGTGTGTGTGTGTGCGCGCGCGCAACAGAGTATACATTCATGTCACGCAGCCCATGCAGATCTCAACATCACACGCACATGCGCCCACTTGGCTGGATAAGAACCCTGTCCTGTCTGACAATATACAATTAAGATTCCTGCAGATCTGAAAGACCCACTGATGAGTTTCCTGGAAGAGGGAGATAGAGGGGAGAGAGATAGAAAGAGGAATGGTGTACGTGGGGATGTATACTGGATGCACCTGCCTCGGCTACATGCCTCATGATGGATGGAGAGGTGAAACTGAGAAAAAGAAAGAGGGCGGGGAGAAGGAGGAGGTGGGCACACTGGTTAGCTTTTGAGCTTGAGTTGAAGGACATTGTGGTCCTTTTATTCATGCTTTGCTTGAATCTTGTTCTGTACATGTCAGCGTCCCCTATGAAATTAGTCGGGATGGATGAACCAGAATTCATTCCAAATGTCTTTCTTTTTTTACTGTCATAACAGGTATTAAGCAAAAATATTGAATCTACTCGGGAAGATGAATTTTGTATTATGAAATGAAAATAAATAAATATGATAAGTTTTCTATAAAAAAAGAGCACAATTCGTTTTCTCTCTCAATAATCACGCCATCACCAGAGCCACTGAGGATATTGGCCCGGTTTCCCAAAGAACACCTCTTACACCATGGTGTAAGAAGTGGTGTTCAGTTGCTCCTCTAGGCCGCACACAGAAGCCTGTGAACATAGACATTCCGTGCATAGATGTGCCACGCAATGGTAGGCCTCAGGCCTGAGGCCTGGTATGGTAGGCCTCAGGTCTACCATTCTGAAATTTAATTGAATAATATTTGGACTGCTGGACAGTTGACAGTAAGCTGACAGTAGGCTCTCTTTACTCTTAAAAAAAATAATATATATATATATATATATATATATATATATTAGAGCTGGGACTCGATTAAAAAAATGTATCTAATTAATCAGAGGCTTTGCGATTAATTCATCTAGATTAATCGCATTTTAATCGCATATCAATATTCAACCCGAGAACAGCGAGAAACCTTTTTTTTAATGTTTTTTGGTATCCCAGTGAATCAATGAATAGTGACTACAGGATACCACTCATTTTCAACATTTTACTGTCATTAATATACCTGTTGTTGAAATAATAATAAAATGTCACCCCATTCTGTGTTGCCTAGAACTGGAGGTCTGAAAGAAAATTACAAAAGTACATCTCAGTGACATCACAAAGCTGTACTTACTTCATATTGTTACTGTTTTTTGTCAGACCTCCAGTTCTAGGCAACACAAAATGGGGTGACTTTTTATTATTTCCAGTTTTCAGTACTATAGAAAAGCGCCCAGTGAGAAACGTTCCGCGGTGAAAAAAAAGGTGCGATTAATTTATCTGTAGTTAATCGCGATTAATTTTTCTGTAGTTAATTAATCTAAATTAATCGCAAATAGTCCCGGCCCTAATATATATATATATATATATATTATTATAATTTTTTAAGAGTAAAGAGAGCCTACTGTCAGCTGTCCAGCAGTCCAAATATTATTAAATTACATTTCAGAATGGTAGACCTGAGGCCTACCATACCAGGCCTGAGGTCTACCATACCATTGCGTGGCACATCTATGCACGGAATGTCTATGTTCACAATCACAGGCCTCGGTGTGCGGCCTAGAGGAGCAACTGAGCATGTGCAACACCACTTCTTACACCATGGTGTAAGAGGTGTCCTTTGGGAAACCGGGGCATTGTCTCACGGTGTGCGCGAGCAGCAGAGACATGGCGATGTGCAGTCACTCGCCTGCACATAGATTCAATCACTGAGCCACATACTGTATGTATGGCCTATCACCTGGGATTATGGTTTTCATATTGCAGGTCTGGCCGTGAATATCTCATAATACTGTCCTCAGAGAATATCCAGTGATGACTTTGACCACGATGTCAAATCCATCAGAGATGAATGAACAGCTGAATCTCTCCAAATGAAATGTCCCAGAGGTGTTAGGCTCAACAACGGGGTTTAGCTGATCGTACAGTAAAGCTCAAAGAGAGTCTGATTTTACAGTGTTGCATGTGTTTGTGGTTTGGGGAGGGGTTGGGTGTTTGTGGTTTGGGGAGGGGTTGGGTGTTTCTAAGCTGCTGTGAAAAAACATCAGCTACTATATAAGCAGGAAATTGAGATTTTCATTTAGGCCATATCAATCTACCCTGCATTTGATATAAAGGCACGTACACATTGGACGACTTTACAAGTCATCGGTTAGTCATAATCGCTTTGCAGTTCACACTACACAGCTGTCATTCTTGAAATCGGCTGTCCTAAACGAAACAAAATACAGACGCAATATAAAAAAAAATTATCTGTCTTTTTAATCATATATTTATTGTATTCAATGTTTGTTTACCTTGATGAGTGTAATTTTCCCCAGGGCTCAATAAAGTAGAAATATTTATTTTATTCTATTCTTTCTGAATCTCCAGCATCTGTCTGATCCTGAAAACACGCAAGATCTTTTTGTGATTTTGTGATTATGTGATACCATGCACAAGACGGAACACATTTTTTCCTTGTAAATAATTCTCTCTCACTCATGCACACTCACTCACACACACACACGCGCGCACACACACACACACACACACACACACACACACACACACACACACACACACACACACACACACACACACACACACACACACACACACACACACACACACACACAGCATACTGGACACTGTATAGATTTCAACCAGTAATCAATAACCAGTAATAAAGGTAAAATATGAAATGACTTCATAAACTGTATAAACTTACATCATGCACGTGACACTGTGAACCCGGAGCATAAACAATATGCTTGGACATTTCCCTTCTGTTATATTACATTCTTAGTGTGTGTGTGTGTGTGTGTGTGTGTGTGTGTGTGTGTGTGTGTGTGTGTGTGTGTGTGTGTGTGTGTGTGTGTGTGTGTGTGTGTGTGTGTGTGTGTGTGTGTGTGTGTGTGTGTGTGTGTGTGTGTGTGCGTGTGCGTGCATAAAGTGATTGATGATCAGTTCATTAGGCCGATGGGGTCATGGACAGGCCCTTCCTCTGTAAGACATATGGTGGACTTGACATACGGCAAGAATCTGCCATGCCGTGCTCTTACCTGGTTTTCAGTGCCAGCAATTGATCCCCTTTTTGGGCGGGAACCCCTTTTGGTGTTATGCTTTAGCTATTGAAAAATAGCAGATCTACAAGCTCATTGGCACCACTCGGTGGCGCGCTATGAGCTTGTTATTCTGCTATTTTTGAAAAATCGACTGACATAAACATAGCTTTTCCAGAAAGCTGTCATGATGTAGAAGACATTTTTTTAATCTGATTTCAGGTCAAAATGGATTAATATGACTGCTCAATGAGGGATGTATGGCAATGAGGAGTTATTAATGTATCAATAATAGCGGTCGACCATCAGCTTCGTCTGGTCCCAGGCTGACTCACATCCACGTCAGCTTTTTCATCTGGTGCTGGATCAGAATAGATGGCGCTTTAGAGAAGGACCAGGTCCGCACACCATCTTAATACTCCCAAAGATATATTAATTGAGCGGCAAATTCATAACATTAACTTTCGGCCTCTTATCTTTAGGCCTCTGAGGCTGACACGTTGTGAGTTAATAATGTGCCCATGTTACAGATGACTATGCAGCTGCAGTGCCTAGAATTAAATCACACCAACCTCCCCCCAAAAAGCAGTGATGGGCAAGCTACTTAGAAAATGTAGTAAGCTACACTACCAGTTACTCTCTATTAAATATAGCTCAACTACAACAAAGCTATCCCCAGATAATTGTAGCAAGCTACACTATAAGCTACATGGCAAAAGTAGCTAGCTACATGGACACTACTTTTTTTTAAAATATTTTTTATCAACTTAATGATCAAGTTTCCACCGAACAAATAGCCTATAGGCAGGCAAAAATGCTGAGTTTGATTTTTTATTAAAAAACAAACAGGAAACAAGCCCTCTGTCTGGCTTTTGGTGTCAACTTTTTCACATTTACTTGTATTAATGTACCTTGCGGTGTCAGGAGCCGGCTGATTCATGTGTTCAGTGTTGGGAAAGTTCTTTTTTTTATTAACTATAGTTCAGTTCACAGTAAAAAAAAATTAAAGGAACTAATTCAGTTCATAATTCAACGTTTTGAACTAAAGTTCATGGTTCCAAAAAATTAATGATTTTAGTTGTTATTTTATTTTAATTATTATTGCCACAGCCTAGTCAGACTCTTCTTATCTAAACCAACCAATCATGGTTTTTTTTCCAGGGATTTTTTTCCCCCACAAAACTTTATTTAACAGTCAATTTGTAACGTATAGCTTTTGTTGAAAGCTACATCACTACTTGGGTCTAAAAATAGCTACACTACAAAAAACGCTACTTGGTTCAAAAGGAGTGAAGCTACCATCAAGCTACTGATAAATGTAGTTAAGCTATGTAGCTTCGCTACTTGTAGCTAGCTACTGCCCAACACTGCCAAAAAGTAGTTACTGCCTAGTATAATTTTAAAAAGCTCAGCTGGGGCCCAGGCCGTGGCGTAACGGTCTGGGCACCTGACTGGTAATCCAGTCGCAGTGTGCCGCGGGTTCGACTCCCGAGCCCGACACGGCCTTTACTGCATGTCATCCCCCCATCTCTCTCCCGTTTCCTGTCAGCCTACTGTCTGTCCCTTCAAAAATCAATAAAAGGCGTAAGCCGCAAAAAAAATATATATATATATAAAAAATAAAAAATAAAGCTCAGCTGGTAGAGCTCTCGCCTTTGGACCACAAGGTCATGGGTTCAATCCCAGGCACCACCAACTCCGTGTAGGAGTAGCACAGCTTGGGTGCAGTAAGTACTGGGAGCGTGTAGCACTCCACCTCAGCAATCCATCTCCTGCGTTCTCTGCTGATAACGACAATAAGCCTCTCTCCGACCTACTTATTTACTTGTGGGAAGTGATAGTATCTGATCAGTTTAGATCAGTATTGCACGATTATGGCTAAAATGCAAGTGCAAGATAGGGCCATCAATGTTTTGTATAGTCTTTGTCTTTATTGTTTATCCGTACCACGTTAGGTCAAATTGTATCTATGTTTGTACTGTGCCTCTGTGAGCTTGACGTTGTACAGTGTTCTGCTTAGTAGTATTAATAAATAAATAATAATATACTGAATAATGTATTAAAATTAATTTCCAAGTTTCAAGTTTCATGATTACATATTGTGAAAAACAAAATCAGGATTTCCATTTTTTCCCCTGATTGTGCTGTTATATCGATGTATAATGTACAATCTAGATTTTGAGTTGATTTCATTCGCATATTACCAACATTACAAGCATTATTATTATGGTTAATTCCTTTTCCAACTCTGTCTGGTACAAAGATACAGCAAACTCGAGTAGAAAGTGTCCGTTAAATGCAAGGATACAGTTACTGTACAGAACACATACTAGTGTACACTTTGTACTGTAGTTGTCTACTTCCTGGGTTTTGTATATTATGTCAAAGTTGGACCGTGGCTTTGTGGCAGGAGATGCTTCAGTGGTGAGAACTGTACCATAGAGCTGTTTAATCTGTGTTTTTGGAAAGCAGGGTATTTGCACTGTAAATATCACCAGAACCAGGCGGCATGGCAAAGAGCTGAGCCATCAGCAGCACCTACTGTTGCTGCCAGCACAGGAACATGTGATTGTACATAGTATTTTTCTGTTTATGGATGGCTGAGCATGTACACTATTTTGAGGTTTTTCAATGCCCTACTTCACATTCACTTCATATAGTCAGTCACGCATTTACATGTGGGCAGTGTCAAACTATGCACCATTGTACCACTGAGCACTTATTTTGGAGCAGCTGGGAGTTAACCACATGAAACCTGGCGTCCCTATTCTGGGGGCGAACACTCAGCCAAAATCGCTGTTCTGCAAGCTCACAACGTGTCACAAGAAGACCCGTGAGCTTGGAGATTAGCTATTTTCGACGAAGATATATAGGGGTTGAGGGGTCTAATATAGACCCTTAGGGGACTGTATGGGCTATGTACTGTAGGTACTAGGTAGGGTTTAAGTGTACGCACACCAACAGTCAACAGTTCAATACTGTAGATGCTGAGGAACTTCAGCCATGACCAGCACTCCCCCTCCTCCCATCTGTTTAAATCCAGCGTGTTATTTTTGTTTCCCAGTGGACACAGACTAACATCTGGTGTCTGTTCCAGACAGAGGACTGGTCTTGTCACTGGGGAATGGTCAGCGTGCCGTGTGTACAGTATGAGTCTGTGCATCCATTAGCTCTGTTCTTGTGACAGAATCACATGCCCTCACAAAGATGGAAAGATATTTTGTGCAGACATATTTCTGGTGTTTAGGGGCCAGTGTATAGGTTAAGTTTTGAAGAACGTTTAAACGTTTAGCAAGTGGTTTTGAGGTTTTGTAGTTGAATGACTGCAGTCGGTAAGAAAATCGATGGAAGGTCCTCACATCAGTAGTATTATTTGTATTATTTGCGTGTGTGTACGTCTGCAATCTGCATGCATTTGCAGGTCCATAGCATGCATACATAACATGCATGTATGCTTGCATGCTGGTTGCCCAGTCCAAGTTAAACCCTGCAGGAAGTGAGCATAGAGTTGGACTGACCTCGCTGATGACGCTTGGAGATAAACAGTCAGGTCTGTGTCAGGGGGGGGAGGGCATGCATCTGGGTCCATAGGGGCTGAATGGAGAGTAGGGGGGGTTGGGACACAGTGGGCCAGGGGGCCCTGAGACACAAGCCATGGGAGTCCAGGTCGCAGCGACTCTGCAAGTGATGGACATATCTGTCTCACTCCTGTTAAAGTGAAACACTCCTGTGTGTTGTTTGGCCCTACCTCTTAGGGCTTGTTCCTATGCTGAGCGTATGTGGGTGTTTCCCCTGGGATTGAACCTACACGCCATGGCTTTTCACATTTTCCATTTTCTGTTGCAGGTCAGTCTCCCTAAGTCGTTTAACCACTTTGTACAATCAGTAGTAAAATTAGCCAATATACTGTACTATACAAAAATGTAGTTAATTCATCCTGCCTGGTCCTAGATGAGGTGATGGTGCCCACACATGCAGCCTCACAACAACTGAGGAATGTAACACAGACAGACTAAGCCAACTTCTGCCATTCAGATTATGCATTGCTCAGACTCGCCACATTTCAGCCTAGCAACTGGAAGAGGCCCAAGTGTTTGTCTGGAACAAGGTGACGGCCAAATTAGCCGAGACCCCCTCACCCCTCCCCCTCCCACCTATTCCACTATAAGCCTGGCCCATATAGGGTTTCATGCAGACGCAGATATTTCGGATTGGACAATGCGTTGTCTTCTGTTGAGTGGTGACATTTGTATTTGCAGACTGTGATTGACCTTGCTACGGTGGTCTAAATACTCACAGATACTAGTGTGGTTAAGCCCCAATGTCATTGGCCCCCTAAGCCCTAACTTATTCTAGTTGACCCGTAGAACTGTAGTGGGTTTCCATTTCCGACGGTTAGCCTGATCACTGACTGGAGGATCTTCCAGATGCTACCATATGTAATTTCCTATTAGGGAGATTATGCTACATATCAGTCCACAGTATTCTAAGCTCCAAATTCACTTCAAGGCTATTGAAGTCTATTCAAATCTACAAGTCAAAACGAGCTAGTCCACCAGAGAACTAATCTATCAGAATGATAGAGTACAAATTATTGAGTTCTCTGAGTGGCGGAGGAATTATTCTAATTTAGATTGCCAGGTGCAATCTAAATGTAAATGTAATTAAACATGTTAAACATCTAATGCAAAAACCTAGCCAGAGAGACACTGTGTGGGTGTGGTACTGTTTCCATTCATAGACGCATGTTAATCTGAGTGGGGGTAGGGGCTCCGTGAGCAGGTATTGTCACGTTGTGGTTTATTGTGGGTTCATCGCCGGCTCTGTGACAGATTGGCAGATACTTTGTTAATGAGGGGTAGAGACACTGTCTGCAGATTATCCACGACAAGAAACGTCACTCAGTTCAGGTAAAAAAAAAAAGTCCCCCAAAAATTAAGCTTTAAAATTGTGTTGCATCAGTGGTAACGGAGAATAATACATTTGCATATTTCCCCTAATTTCTTGCGTTTCCAGGACAGTAGTAAGCCAGTTAGGTCTCCACATCGCTAAAACATGCTGAATCTGTCAAATTGAAATGATCTATGGCAATGCCTAGGACAGCGTTCCTCCTTTCCTGTCTCTCACAATCTGATGGAAATGGAAAGGGAGTTATGAATATGTAAATGTTGAGTTAAAAGGGCATATCAGAGGGCGAAGGATTTCATTCCGTTTCCAAACGGCCCTCTCATGCATCCATGTAAAAGTGAAACAAGTTCATCCCTCAGTTGAAATTCACATGATGCATGAGGTGTAGCATCAGGCAGCTGTGGTTGGATGTTACACCTCTGTTGCCGTCTAATTACCCTACCAGCTGTAAGTAGAATTCTAACCTTCGTTCAGACTGCAGGCAAAGCCAATTTGTTTTTCAAATCTGATCTTTAGGATTGACTGCCCACACTGTTATCTGTAAGTGATCAGATCGCTTGCCGAAAAGACGTGATCTACGAGGCGCCACAACACTAGCCTGGTTAATAAACCAGACTAATATGGCACGGACCGCGGGATATTAGTCTGGGGAGGCTCAGCTTGGATTTCATTTCCAGGGGGGGGGGGGGGGGGGGGCGGGTTGAAACATTTTCTCTTTGACGCAATTGGTCAGAGCTACTGTCAGTCAAAGGTCTCACGCATTGAAAGTCACTGTACCAAAGCCCGCCCATATTGCATACCGTGTCCCGATTGGCCGCCTCATTTCTCTGGTGTAGGAAATGGGCGTACAATTGAGCCTCTCCAGACCGTAATCCGCCGGCAGGCAATTTATTTTTGCCAACGGCTGATTCGGTCTGGTTTATTAACCAGGCTACCACAACACACCACTTTTAACCCATTTATTATTAGGCCTGACCTAGAAATCTGATTTGAATCGCATTTCAAACCACCTACAGTAGGTATGTGGCTCAAATTTGATTTGTGAAAATCTTTTCCTGTTCTGACTTTCAATCTGGATAGGGCGATAGGCGAAACAACGGATGCCAGTCTGATAAAAAAAATCACGAACGCAATGTCCATCAATTTGAATCACTTGTCGAGGGTGGTTGAATCAACAGAGACACAAAAGCATTCCATTTTCATCCATAGGGGGCGCCGTAAATGCGGGGAATAAATCCCCTCCTATTTACTTACACATGATCACAGGGGTGACTTGACGTTGTAATTGGCTAGCTAAATCAGTGGGAGGGGCCTAAATTTACGAGCCAACCACACTTTTTTATTTGCAATTTCCCCAAAATTGCTACTTTCCTGTTCTACTAGTGCCTCTGAGACCAAATAGATTACTCCTCAAAAATACATACATCAATGATATTATATCTATTAAATTGCAGGACTAGTTAATAAACCAATTAGATTAACCTGAGCCTCATCACTGTGTTGGTCTGCGAGGGTCTCCCTATAATAAGACGTGTGTGTGTGTGTGTGTGTGTGTGTGTGTGTGTGTGTGTGTGTGTGTGTGTGTGTGTGTGTGTGTGTGTGTGTGTGTGTGTGTGTGTGTGTGTGTGTGTGATATCGCTCATTCATTGTGTCCCAGGCTGCCCTGCCTACTTGTACTGCAGCATGGAAGAGAATCTCTGTACTTGTGCTCACACACAGTGGGTGGTTGGTGTGGTGGCATGGCCAGCTGGTTCTCTCAGGGCATTTTGGGATCAGCGGGCATCAGCAGGCAGCCTGGATGATCACAGCTTTGAATGAATTAACCAATATCAGGACACTCCCAACTCAGACTGATACCTACCATGTTGTTAATGTTGCCCAATGAAAGAGCAAAAACGCCTGCTGTGTTCACAGGTGTCATTCAAGGTAGAAAATAATTCCTCACAGGCCGGAGTTCGAATCGAATCGAAACTGACTATGAAATTAGGTTTTTCTTCACTAAAATTGCGTTAAGCTTGTCTGACGACCACCTCAGTTAAACAGTTCAATAGACTTTCAAAGCCAACACTTTACTCAGTGACTTGTGTTTGCGGAATAGAATAGAAGCAAGCATGGAAATGTGTGGGTTTCAGCAGTTTCTATTTGAGAAGCCAATAAGATCATCGGGGTGCAAAGTACTGTCTAAACTAAGTACTGCACCCAAGTCCTCCACACAGGGAATGAAAGACATGTCATGTAGTATTTGTAATTCTACATGACATGTGCTAAAAACTCATATTGACTCTCTTTGATGTTCCAGACTCTTGAGCCCTTACACACACCCTTCTCTTTCACAGCGCAACAAATGCTGAGGAAAGCCATGTTAACAATTAATTCAATAACACACAAAACAGCTGAGAAATCTGCCAGGGGTTTAGGATAGTTTAATTTATTTGAGGAAAGATCCTGAAACAATCTAGGTCTACATTATTTTGCTCTCCAAAAGTCTACATTAGTAACAAGACAATGTGGGTACTATAGAGACGTCGGCCCGTTCACCCTCCTTCAGCCCTCCTCTTCTAGTGGTGCGTCTTTGTTTTCATTCCTAGACACACACACACACACACACACACACACACACACACACACACACACACACACACACACACACACACACACACACACACTTGAAGAGTATCATCCCATCGGAAAAAAGCATGCTAGACAATGAGCCTTTCCTGAAATTCTTCATTCTTCAGTGTAGGCTATGAAGCCTCAAAACACTGCAAGATGTTGCGGAAAAAGGCAACAAATCGAACCTGGTCTGGAAACGATGGCTGTGGGTAAACGTGATTGACACAATGTGATTGACACAATGTGATGTTTCCAAATTTCAGACTTGGTGGACAAGCTCCTTTGGGTGGTAATTTCTTGCAGCGTGAGAGAACAAGTGAGAGCATGCAGTTGCCAGTTTCAACGTCAGGGATGATTTTCTGGGTAAATAAAGAATAATAAAAAAAAAGAAAAGAAGCCTGAGAATCTGTCTTCGTTGACTGATGATCATCGGCGGACCAGGATTTGTGCCTGGCCTTTATAGCCAGGCAGATGGCTTCTTGTCACTAGTCAACCAGGGGATGTTTCTCTAATTCACAATACAGTATGCATGTGTGTACAATGCATATGTACTACACGTAATATGTGTACTGTATGTCTTCATTATGTTTGAAGCAGCAGGGCACTGCAACGTCATGCATAACTCTATACTTACCAACTCACCTTGTAGGTGCTTGTTGTTTTGCTGAATAAAGCACTTCTAAATCTAAACAGCATTGTGGTCTCATCGTACTGAAAAATGTAATGGAGTCCAGTAGGGAAACTAAAGAGCCGGTTGTAATGCAGGATGTGACTCACACTGTATTGATCAATAGAAAACTTCATATAGCTAGCCATAGTGTTCCATAGAACCATAGAGGCATAGAACCGTTCGCCCCACCTAGCCATAGTGTTCCATAGAACCATAGAGCCATAGAACCGTTTGCCTCACCCACTTCAAATTCGACACACGCGTTCCACATCCCCGCAGGGGGTGCAGTGCCCGGTGCCGAGTCAGTCGGAGCCACGGTTGTCCAGAACCGCCCCAAAAAGGCCTCTGCCCGGGCTCTGGACAGGGCCCCTTCCCATGGTCCATATATGGATCTGCCTGTTCTGACATCACAACATGGGCACCGCTCTAGTTAGAATGAATGAACCATCTTTGACTGAGGAAATTAAATTCCCTTTGAGGCAGTGAAGAAACCGAGTCAGAAGCCAGCCCCAGTCTTGTGACTCTGATATGAGATACTGATACTGCAAAGTACAAAGCTGCTG
The DNA here is from genome assembly GCF_964188405.1 of Protomyctophum parallelum. Taxonomy (NCBI): domain Eukaryota; kingdom Metazoa; phylum Chordata; class Actinopteri; order Myctophiformes; family Myctophidae; genus Protomyctophum; species Protomyctophum parallelum. The sequence continues at coordinate 2,971,695 of NC_139710.1, read as the reverse complement.
TGTAGAGATCCTGAATGTTGCCTGCAGCCTCACACACTGATCACTGCCCAATGTGTGTGTGTGTGTGTGTGTGTGTGTGTGTGTGTGTGTGTGTGTGTGTGTGTGTCTGTATGTGTCTGTATGTATAGCATAGTAGTGAATATGTATAGTTTATTATGTATAGTGTATGTATAGTTTCATCATATAGATATTCCACTGTTCCTTCTTAGCTTACGCATGTTTCATGATAAATGCTTTTATGTGATGTATTCCCATGCTTTTGTTCTTGCTTAAATGTAAGTCGCTCTGGATTAAGAGCGTCTGCTAAATGCCTAAATTGTAAATTGTAAATTGTCTGTGTGTGTGTGTGTGTGTGTGTGTGTGTGTGTGTGTGTGTGTGTGTGTGTGTGTGTGTGTGTGTATGTGTGTGTGTGTGTGCGTGTGCGTGGCAGCTTTCTGTCTATGTGGGGAGCCGTGTGTGTACGGTATGTCTGTGTATCTGTTCTGTGTAAATGTTATGTACGATATGTGTGGTTACACAAGTGCCCACTCTGCCAGCCCTGAGGAGCTCTAGCTGAGTTCTGTTTTGCTTCTATTAATCTATTATAGCGCAACATTCTCTTCTAAGTTCTAACTCATCTGGGGGAGAATATAGAACAGCTTAAAATATTTGTGTCATTGTTCGTTTGTTGTGAGATCAAACATGCAGACTCTTCAAAGAAGGTGAAAAGTGAAAACTTCACAAATACTGGCTCGTGGGCCTGAAGGATTTCTACAGTACCTAAACTGTAGCTACAGTCACACACACACACACACACACACACACACACACACACACACACACACACACACACGCACACAGTCACACACACAGTCACACACACGCACACACACACACACACACACACACACACACACAGTCACACACACACACACACACACACACACACACACACACACACACACACACACACACGCCTCTTTTTTGCAGTTTTAATTACTACAGAGTTTCCAGGCCTTTTGGTGGCCAGCTTTGGGGCAAGAATCGAACAAAGAACCAAATTCATTACATTGCTGCTCGTTTGGCAGAAATAAGAAGCCCACTCACCAAGAGTTGTCCAAACTTTTTTTCTTTCTTTTTTTGTCGAGTTATATGCTTCCCCTCCCTGCCATGGTATCATGGTTACATAAGCTGTAAAAGTGACTTGTAAAACAGCCATGATAAGTGGCCACTGGTTGTTTGTATCCACACAATTAGGTAATATCAACCTAGTCTCCCCTGTCACGTTTTCCCTCCCATGTTGTCTGCTCCCACGCAGTAAAATCCTGTGTTAATTGAAGTGTGAAAAGGGACCCAAATGGACCCTTATAGATCTTGCAAATGGCTGCTGTCACTGCATTTTCCTCTCTCTTTGGCTCAAAGCATAATTTTGCCACTGACGGATGTTAAAATTGCTATTTTGTTAGATAGTGGAATCATTTTTGATTGCTCTGTTGTTGTATTTCGGAGGGATTTATCTAAAAGAAAATGTATCCAAAATGAATAAATATGAATAAACTTCTTCGAGCACGTACCAGTCAGTGTGGATGTAGGCCTATCACTCTGATGTAGTGGGGGGAAAAAAACATTTTGATAGGAAGAACTTTCAGATGGATATGAAACTAGAGGACAATATCTGACTCCATGTCTTAGGAATTAATTATTGGGTCAGTGCTACAAGTTTAAATACCAACGAGGTCAGTCTGCTGGATAAGACTGATCTATGGCTGTGTATTTGGAATTCATGAAATGTATGTAAGGTCACAGACATTCTAGGGCTATTAACTTGTAGGTCCTATACTGAATTGTATGTATTCACTATTCACCAAAACCAACTTGGAGTCAGTTGATTTAAAATGTATGTGTGTGTGTGCTCTTGATCCGGACAAGTGACTTTTGTGCCCAGACAAGTGAATGGGAAATGTACTTCTAGGTTCTATAAAGTAACAATGTAATTCAGGGGTGCCTTGGATGAAAATGTAATTTACATGGGTGACCTGGCTGAGACGACAACAAAAAAAGAGAATCACTAGTGTAGCCTGTACTCTGCTGCTGTACCCAGTAGGCTGGTTCAAACAGTAGAACACTAGTTGACTCTCCCAGATGTGAGCATGAAGCAGGGTACTGCTGTAGAAGAGCATCAGTCTGCTCAGTTGAGCATGAATCAAATGTGTTTTGCGGGTAAAACACTCTCCCGCCTCCGCAGAGACCTGGCTTCAACTCCTGGCAGCGGTGCTGCTGGCCAGGCAGGCATTACAACAAAGTGATATTAGTGGATGCGAAGCCGGTGAGGGATCTTGTCCTTGTCACTGCAATAGAGACCCCTGCTGGTCGGTTGGCACACGGAGGGGATTAATCGGAGACCCCTAGGGGGTGTCTATACTTAGTTCCCTCAGTTTCCCCCCCCTACACTAAAGCCAATCTACAAACTCACAATGTGTTGTGTTGTGAGCTTCTACTGTAGATCTGCTATTTTCACAGAATGTTTGCCTATTTTTACAAAATCCTGTTGTGACATGTCCAGTATTGGGATGCTAGGGTTCATGTGGTTAAAGGAGAATTCCATACTAAAAGGCTTTCTTACCTTTCTTTGTAGTTGTTACGTCCCCACCAAAGAGGTCCAGGTGTTATTTTGTGCAAAAGCTCCTTATTGGCTATTTCCCCTACCATAAGCCCTAAATGAATGATGAATGATGCATTGAATTGAATGGGAATTGAATGGGGCTATGGGGTGTTGTGCTAATTCGCTTATTTCCATCACTCAAAATTATAATTTCTTTGTATATATCCTCTCTTCATAATGTAAATAATATCCCAAGCGGCACACTTTACTACTTCTTTCGATGGAAATAAGCGAACTAGCATAACACCCCATAGCCCCATTCAATTCCCATTCAATGCAATGCAATTAATTGAGGGCTTATGGTAGGGGAAATAGCCAATAAGGAGTTTTTGCACAAAAAAACACCTGGACCTCTTTGGTAGGGACGTAACAACTACAAAGAAAGATAAGAAAGCATTCTAGCATGGAATTCTCCTTTAACCTCTCCTCTCCTTAATAATGTCTCTCTGGTGCCTTGCTCTGCCTTGTCTCTCTCTCTCTGCCTCTTACCCTTGGCTGTCGGCTGCAGGTTGTATCACTTCAATTGCCATTGGCCACCACACGTTTTTCCCTCTCAGCTGGCTCGGAGATGGGTGAGTTAGGTGACGGCTAAATCATAGTTCAGAGGTTGAGGTATAGTTCAGGATTGTAATCTGTAGAGAGGATTATGGCGTTACAGACAGTCTAGGGATTGCAGTGGAGAGTACATGCTAAAGGATCAAGACTGTTCCTTACCTAAGAGGCACTTAATTACTGTAGGGTCTTGGTATCATGGTTACTACTTGTACACTGTGGAGTACAACGTCAGAACCATAGTGCTCAGGTAATATCTTTTAAGTTTAATTCTGAGATTGTAAAAATGTGGAGATTTGAAAAGAGCTAATTTCAGCAAAAATTGCTTCAGTAGATCATTCCACTTGGGATCATGGGTGCTGACCAGTCATTAGTCCTACAACTACAACCTATCTCAAACCCTCACCCTAAACCTAACCTCCCACAGGGCAGCACACCTAAACCTAACCTTAACCCATGTCTAACCAATGACTAGTTTAAACTAAGTATGCACCCCAAGTAGGATAAATCATGTTTATTCCCTTCTTAGCTTCTAAGAAAATTGAAAATATCCGCACACTGGGTTAAAGCTTCCAAACAAATGTATTTAAAGTGACCATGTCAGCCTTCATCAGGCAAAATCTCAGGGTCTTGTCAGTGAGATGGTTTGGTGTGATTAAGTCTGAGCTTTGTGCCCAAGTTCAATATCTTAAGGCCTAAACAAGCTCTCAAAATGTCCTCTTTAACTGTATGCCTGTAATTACAGCAGCCAAACTCTCTACAGCCACTGCTCTGAATTATTTAACAAAGCACCCATGGCAGAATGGAATGGGGCGACAAAGATTGAAGATCATTTCAGGTTACTGGTACCAGGAAATCGACTGACGTCAGACTGTGTGTGTGTGTGTGTGTGTGTGTGTGTGTGTGTGTGTGTGTGTGTGTGTGTGTGTGTGTGTGTGTGTGTGTGTGTGTGTGTGTGTGTGTGTGTGTGTGTGTGTGTGTGTGTGTGTGTGTGTGGTTATTTTAGATTTGGGGGAGTTAGGAAAATATTAAGATTAGTGATTTAGATGTTAACTTTAGGGGTTAGAGTAGACAAAACGGCTGTTGTTTCCGAGGCTAGGGTTAGAGCTATGTCTGATTTATTAGTTGTCGTTAACAACATGTTGATGTCCGTGTGTGCAATTTGTGCACACATTCGCTTTTGTGTTAAAAATGTATCCGTCATTATTCCAGGCAGAGGGAGACTCTTTATTAATTCATAAACTCTGTCAGGCTCTCCCCTGGACATCTGCATTGTCTCCACTCTCCAGTTTTAGTCATTAACACAGCTTCAGTATATCTCCCTTTTTTATTCTTCTATCTAGAGGGACACAAGAATAGTCGCTACCCCGGTGTATTTCACACACACACACACACACACACACACACACACACACACACACACACACACACACACACACACACACTCTCTCTCTCTCTCTCTCTCTCTCTCTCTCTCTCTCTCTCTCTCTCTCTCTCTCTCTCTCTCTCTCTCTCTCTCTCTCTCTCTCTCTCTCTCTCTCTCTCTCTCTCTCTCTCTCTCTCTCTCTCTCTCTCTCTCTCTCTCTCTCTCTCTCTCTCTCTCTCTCTCTCTCTCTCTCTCTCTCTCTCTCTCTCTCTCTCTCTCTCTCTCTCTCTCTCTCTCTCTCTCTCACACTAAAAACTGAAGAAAAAAAAAGAAAATCCAATTTCCTTCTGTCTCCTTGTTTAAAACCACGTTATCCCTCTACACTTTGTTGTATATGACAAATTGCGGAAATAGTCCATTATTGATAATTCTCACAAATAATGACATGGCCAAAATGGGAACGCCCGGTTGAAACCTGTTAATAGTAGAAGGATGAGTTGGGTCTCATTCTGTGTATTGGTACTTTGTGTACTGTAGGAAAGGTTGACCCTAGCTCCCTTACACTAAGGGTGTACTGTAGGAAAGGTTGACCCTAGCTCCCTTACACTAAGGGTGTACTGTAGGAAAGGTTGACCCTAGCTCCCTTACACTAAGGGTGCTCAGTGTGTACTGTAGGAAAGGTTGACCCTAGCTCCCTTACACTAAGGGTGCTCAGTGTGTACTGTAGGAAAGGTTGACCCTAGCTCCCTTACACTAAGGGTGTACTGTAGGAAAGGTTGACCCTAGCTCCCTTACACTAAGGGTGCTCAGTGTTTACTGTAGGAAAGGTTGACCCTAGCTCCCTTACACTAAGGGTGCTCAGTGTGTACTGTAGGAAAGGTTGACCCTAGCTCCCTTACACTAAGGGCGCTCAGTGTGTACTGTAGGAAAGGTTGACCCTAGCTCCCTTACACTAAGGGCGCTCAGTGTGTACTGTAGGAAAGGTTGACCCTAGCTCCCTTACACTAAGGGCGCTCAGTGTGTACTGTAGGAAAGGTTGACCCTAGCTCCCGCACTCTCCCTTAGCTACATCAGGCATAGTGCATTCAGTTTCTGTTTATATATACTCACCAAGGAATCAACAGGTAGTTGTGTTGATTCATTTCAAACTGGTGTCCATTTTTGGACCATTTGTTAAAATGATCATCAATGTATTTATTTTTGTGGCTGAAATTGCCTAACATGCTATTTTGAAATAGGATCCCTGTGAGCTTGAAAATGTACATAAACTATAAGGCTTTATCTGAATCATGTGTATAGTACGTATCTATATTGTTACAATATAGATGTACCGGTACTGTATCTTCAATTCAATTCCTACATGAAATATTATTGTATGTAGACCTATTGATCCATTTTCTTTTACTGCTGTTGCAAATGTGCTCTTACTGTCTATTTGTTGTTTTTAAATGCTCTGTACAGCACTTTGGTACAATTACATTTTTTTTACATGTGCTTTTTAAATAAACGTGATTTTATTTGAAACCAAATTGGCAATAAAATACATAACTCACTTACTAGAGAGTGAGAGAGGAAACGGAAAATCTATAGGAAATCTATATTAATGTTCATTTATCCATTTGTGTTCCAATGAACACTGAGGATTTTACTAATGTATAGAGTCAGAAAAGAGCTGTCTGTCTGTCTATACATTTGTTTGTATACAGAGTCTTCCTGAAAGCCTCCAGCTTATTCCAGGAAATGCCTTGGCTAGCATACATTATGTGTGTGCGTGCAAGAAGGTGTAAAAAGTGGGTACATTTATTTGTCGTACGCGCTCCAGCAGACAGTTCCCTAGTTGATTGCACAGTATGTGCATTATTACTGTGCTGTACTAGATGTAACACAGCTCACATGCATTGCACATACTGATGTGTACATGTGGTTATGGCTATAGGCAAGAGAGTGTGTCCTCCAGGACTGTAGCACAAAAGAATAATCACTACAGAATCTTAAATAGATTGTCTCACCTGGGCAAAATGTTAACATTTTAGGGTAATATAAATTCTTTCATCTTTCTCTCTCTGTGTGTCTCTCTCCAGGTGTCCCTGGTTGACCAAGGCCATCTCCGCTGCAGTGCCTCTCTATAATGGCGTCGTCTTCCTCTTTGTTCTGGCGAACTTCAGCATGGCTACCTTCATGGACCCTGGAGTATTCCCCCGAGGTTTGTGTTGAAATTGGCTGTTGGAAATTGTGTGTGTGTGTGTGCGTGTGTGTGTGTGTGTGTGTGTGTGTGTGTGTGTGTGTGTGTGCGTGTGTGCGCGTGTGCGTGTGTGTTGTAGTACTCGAGTCCTTGACTCGTACCGAGTCCGGTCTCGAGTCCACATTTTCATTGACTCGGTCTCGCCCTTCATATGACTTGGACTTGACTCGGTCTCGGACCAATTGACTCAGGGGACTTCCCCCACCGAGTCCACTTGAGTCAGAGTCAGTACTGTGCGTGCATGTGCGCGCGCGCACAATACTCCAGGGTCCATGAAGGTAGCCATGCTGAAGTTTGCCAGAACAAAGAGGAATTGCAGGTCCAGCTGTATTTCCAGTTGTCTCCTAGCAACCTAGTATCATTCATACATTGGCAAAGAGCTCCCAATAGCATAATCATTGAAAACACGCAGTTGACGTCCAGGGACGTCCATGGCAGGCAATGTGTTTTAACTTAAGTATTCTCGTTGTCATATGGTTCAAATGTATCATTTGCCAACCTGAAAATATGCACCCTGTCCGTGTGTGTGCGAGCGTCTTTCTGTATTTCTGTGTGACTGGGTGCAAATAATCTCAGAAACTGCTGGATCAACGAGCACCTGCTTGCACACTCCCAGTAAAGGAAGACACTCCACCCCATATGGATTCATTTAGTTCCTTTTATACACTCAGAATTACGGGATTCTGTGGCCTATTGCATACCACAATGGGGGTCTTTGAAATTGAAAGGTTTGAGTGCCACCAATCTGAGAACCCATTGTCCAAAAATAAAGGAAAAACGGCACCCTCTTCTGTCTCGAGAGATTAGAGAGCCACTGCTGTTAATCTACAGTTGCTTTTTGGTTTACCTGAGGTGAAATATAGACGTCAGTAAGCAACACCAGGAGGTTTGACCTTTAACAGTTGGTAACATTCATTGATGGGACGTGAACGTAAGCTACATCTTCCACAGGTTTCTCTTTTAATAGCAGTCCTGTGCAACGGTAAGAGAAGTCCAATCCATTACAAACTGATGTCTCTGGATTATATGGAAGTTTATTTCAGTTTATAACAGTCATAGAAATTATATCACCTAAATTGTGACATTTCATTAGGGATTCTATTTCATGAATGAATGATTGATTGACAGACACAAATGAAATGTGCACCTTCCATTCAACAAATCTGTGCTTTAGTTTACACCAAGCACAACCAACAATTATTTTATGGAAATAAATGTGTACTTCTATCTAGAGGGACTGTGCGCACACAAGAATAGTCGCTACCCTGGTGTGTGTGTGTGTGTGTGTGTGTGTGTGTGTGTGTGTGTGTGTGTGTGTGTGTGTGTGTGTGTGTGTGTGTGTGTGTGTGTGTGTGTGTGTGTGTGTGTGTGTGTGTGTGTGTGTGTGTGTGTGTGTGTGCGTGTGTGTGTGTGTGTGCGTGTGCGTGTGCGTGTGCACTGTGCAATGCATGTACACATGTGACTATGATTAATGGTGTCTTCTGTGTCTTGTGCACATAGTATGTTCACTACTCCTACACCAGAGCTCACAACACCACACGCCAAGGCCGTTTCTCAACATCCCATTATCTCCCCTCGTCAGCTTGTTCGAATCCATACCTCCATACATGTAGGCTGGGATTTACCCCCAGGTCTTCCATGGAGCCCTGTTGGAAGCGTTACTGTTTGTGGGCATGTATTCAGGATCGGAGCTGTTTGTGCCTCTAAAACGTGGTACATTCTGCCATACCACATCTCTCTTGCAGTGGCTCTCAACAGAGTCTTGCAGTGTCTTTTCAAGGTCCACCATTCATTCATTTGATTTTGTGAGGCATGGTAGGTGAACATATAAAATAGCTTGCAAGCTTGTACAATAAAAAAAATGGCTAGTAGACATCAGTCCAGTTAGTAATCTACTTTTTTCCCCTAATTTATGTTATACCTCTAGCCAGGGGGCCAGGGGGAGGCAGTATAGAGACCAGGATTACTGCATGTTTTTTGTGAGGGTACCTACCCTAGGGGACACGGGGAGTACATGCAAACTCCACACAGAAAGGCCCTTTTGCCAACCCCGCCCAGGGTATGGGCACTGATGACACGGAGGAGAGAACACACCCCCAACGCCCACAGCGCCCCCAGCGGGAATCGAACCCAGGACCTTCTAGCTGTGAAGCGACATCGCTTCCAACTGCGCCACCGTGCCCCGTTAGTAATCCATTCTACCAGAGTCATAGCTCCATTTCTGGTGATGAAGAATTGAAGATCCAGACAACTGATTTTCTTTTATATCAGGACCCATTTCATTCTAGCCCGGAAAAATAGTAGTCAGGGTCACTCCAGGACCACAAGGGTGATTGTTAAATAACAATCATTGAACCCATTTCCAGGTTAGTGTTTGTATGTATGGTTGTAAATGATAAGCGCCTGTGTTTAGGAAGTGCCTTCCGGCCCTCATAAAGGAGTAATTATCTTTACAGTGCATATGGCCTAGGCTATTTACCCTCCATTGAGAGATAATGAAGTCCTTCTGCCCTTCCCGCTGTGGCTTTTATGGAGAAACGGGGAATTCATAAAGTAGGGAGGGACAGCATGAGCATGAGTTCGCAATACTGGTTACTGTACTCTGACAGTATATAAGCCTTTGGTATTAGTACTTATTGCAAACTGTACAGCAAACTGTACAGCAAAACAGCAGGGGGGGGATGGGCATTTGATGTAGAAAAGAGTTTAGCACGTTATTACAAATCACTTAATATTTGGGAAAACAATCTGTTTGCTATTTTTTAATCAGTTTTGAGCTGTGCTTTCTTAATCTGTGTGTGTGTGTGTGTGTGTGTGTGTGTGTGTGTGTGTGTGTGTGTGTGTGTGTGTGTGTGTGTGTGTGTGTGTGTGTGTGTGTGTGTGTGTGTGTGTGTGTGTGTGCGTGTGCGTGTGCGTGTGTGTGCTGTAGTCTAGTTTATTTCAAACAGTATACCATATTTATTCCCTGCACGATATGTGCACGTATAGGCTATACGCTCACACACGGGGTCAATGGATGACATGATTAGCAGACGCTATATGTTTCCCCCCCCCCCCACGGCGCTGGCACGGCATACTACTAGCTGTGTGTGTGTGTGTGTGTGTGTGTGTGCGCACACTCATGTATACAGTAAGTACAGTACACACATGCACCACTCACACAAATGGGACGTGCACACATTCACACTGATGTATGGGGCTTTGGGAATGAATGCAGTCTAATCCCTCCTTCTAGTAGATATGCCCCCTGGGGGCTCGCTAGATCGTCTCCGTCAATACAGTCGTATACTCGTGATCTGCCAGTGCACACACGCTGCACATCCAGATTCAGACACGATATAGGAAGAGATTCATGTCAGAGTTTTGGGAGAAAGACACAGATTTAGAGACTATAAATCCTTACAGACTGGAAGTGCCGAATCGACCCCTCCGAGTCCGAGGGCCCTGGAGCTACACCAAATCAAAAGGCCCCATACATGGGGTTTGTGTGCGCCTTACTCAATCATGAGCGACACCTTTTGCGTGCGACCAGTGAATGAACGTGTGTGCCAGCGCTATCGCTGCTGCTCCCATAGAGTTATGAGGCTGCGCCCCGACGCTGGATCTGCTCTTTTTGAGTCCCCTCCCACCGAGTGGTTAAGAAACAACCAAAAGCACTAGCTGGGGTTCCTCAGCTAGTGTTTTTGGTACAATCGGAGACTATGAATTCGGTTTTGACGGAAGCAATGACCTATTTGAAATAGTCTCTCGCACAGGGCCCTGCAAAGTCTGCAAGAAACTAAATATTTGTCATGGGACAAAATGTCTGGTACATCACACGTAATTACCTTAAAGATTTGAATTAAATTACACCTTGGATGTTCATCCGAGAGTCTTATCCGAGAGTGCCATAGTCTTCAGTGCAGGATAAAGTGGTTTAATGCATCCATTATCAATAATATGCGTTTTGGGACGCAAAACGCACCCTATTTTCATCTCTGTGTAATTAAGAATGCACTTAGGCACTGGTTTGGGTTGTGAATTGCCACTTAAATCCTTAATGTCAGAATATTCCGAATAATGGCAGAAGAATAAGATTCTATTGATAATGGTAGTACCGGTAGTAGGACGTTGTCGTGGAGATGTGATTGACTGTGTTCCAGTACCCCAGTGGTCTGAGGAGCGTCTCTGTGATCTTATAGCTACTTTCGCTACACTATGGTATGTGTTCTTATATCGCTGTTATCTGTAGTTCGATCTGTATGCCGGGTTCAGGGTTCAGTAAGTATAAATAACGTCATGCTATGATGTCACGCTGGCGTTACAGGATAAGAAGGTGATCTCATGCTAGATGTTGTATTCTCTGTAACACAAGGGGATTATATCTTTTGAAATAGTGTTCCTTTGCCAGTGAGTCAGGTACTAAAATTGAGCCATGGACTGTAGGAAATATGTCTACATTACCAAGAAATGGTAATTAACCACTTGACCCACAGCAACCCTATTCTGGGGAGAATATTTGCCACGCGGAACATTTGCAGGCTCTCAAAATACATTTTTGAAACACAAAGATGTATGTATATAATTTGTGCACAGTGATCAGCATGTATATACAGGTATATGCTACCTTAGATCGCACACACCATACCTGTAACTTTCATTAGCCCTCAAAAAACAATATGGTTATAGTAAGGGGTTATAGTGGTATAATAATATCAGTACTCAATAGGTGCTTGGAACACAGACAAGCTAGTGCTATATAATTATTCTAATACAAATTAAATGATGAGGATTTAATCATATAAATGATATCTACTTTAATGCACTGTGTAACAGATGCTCCCTCTCCCTTATCCAGTATGTTGTTGGCCCAGTATCTCAGTTACGTACTATGATCAGTTATAATAACAAACAGGGATTTATTAGTATTAAATTAGTTTTGCCTGTGTATTTGCCCTTAAATAGGGGTCTTGTGGGGCTTAAATTGAATCACAGCTGATCCTTCTCTCCTATGCCTATCATATGCAATATCCTGCTCAGCGTTCCCTCTGCCAATCTCAATAAAAGAATATACCGTAGCAGGGTTCAGTGGACTGCCATCTCTCATTTAGGGAAGAAAAGATTATAGACCCGGAGCTGTCAAACGAGTGCATATGTTTATTTTGGCATATTTCAGCTAGTGTACTGTACCTTTGAAATCTATTTATATTTTAAATCTATTCATAGCCTAGGTGCCATAATGACAGAGTAATCTCTCAGACTATGGAACTCTGTATTCCTGTGGTCTCTCTTTCTGTTCTCCGCTACTGTCTTCATCTCTATTATATTTCTGCCTCTCCTTCATTTTTCGTTCTGCTTTTTCTCTCCACTCATTCGTTCCATTTCTGTCCGTTTTTCTTGTCCTATTCGCCGCCTTAAATCTCTCTTTCTCTCAAGCTCGTTCTCTCTCTTAATGTGTTTTCTCCCTCTCGCCATCTGCCTCCCTGTGTGTGTGTCTCTCTCCTTGTCTTTCCGTATCTCTCTCTGTCTCCACCTGTGCTTTAGCTGCCTCTGTTTCCCTCCAGGTATCTTACTGTGGGAGCGTGAAATCATTTTTCAAGATGGTGCCCCTTCACTGATCCTTTCTCAGTTTGAATGAGCTCTTTGATCAGCTGAAAGAAGGTTTTGTCCTTGGGTCTCAACAGAACAACACGGCCCTCACTGTGTCGTGGTGCTGCGTGCAAACGTCCACAAAGAACTAGGGTAGCGACATGGAAAGGCGTGGGAAAGTCATTATTCTCATCAGTCATACATGAGGATATTTTGCTATGGCAAGATTCTCCACTTTTTAGTTCATATTTATTCTCGTTTAACTTTTAGCCTCTGGTAGTGCCTCCTCCGATACACATGGAGTTGCCAGTACCAGTCCGTCTTTTCACAGGGAGATTTCTTTGTTTTTACACACTATTTTGTCCAAATGACTGAATGTCAGTCTCCAGATGTTCTTCAGAGTATGTATGACACTGATTTATTATGACACTAGTATGGCACATTAGGAGCCCACTAGGACAGCGGTTCTCTGATTTTTCTTTATGGGTGCTAGCCCCTCCTATGCCCAGCTTTGTGTGTTTGTGTGTAGCGATGATTTGATTGGCCCCATAGTGATGATTTGATTGGCTGAGCACCCCATAGCGATGATTTGATTGGCTGAGCAATGTATGTATTGTATTGAGGATAAAAAGTGAAGACAGAAAATTGAGGACGCCACAAGTGATTAGCCGGATTGGACTTGAGAATAAAAATCACACCTGTGTGAAGTGAGGGGCGCTCTTATCAGTTCCACTATGCTCATGTGTTTTTTTTTTTCATATTACAAGATACATTCATTGAAATCCTCTTGCATTATCGCTAGGCTGAGAGAAAAGGTCCCACTTATCCCACTTTTTCTAGAACTTATCCTCTTGTAGACTTGTAGTCTAAGTATGAATGTTACTTTTCCACAACATACAGTTCCTCAGTAATGTCCATCCAATGTTCTTTCGTTGGTGGGTCCTGTTGGTACCAGCGTCGTGTGATCGCTTTCTTACTTGTTGCTAAGAGGATCTTGATTAAATATTTATCATGTATTAGAAACTCTTCAGGGATATTTCCCAGCAATAAAAAGGAACAAGTCTGAGCTCTGAGGTATCTTAAAACACAGAATGGTCTCCAAGGTGGAGTGGATATTATATATAATTCTAAAAAGACTAAGAAATATCTTTATCAGAGCCAGAGAAGACCTTCCCAGACTTCTATCTTGCTGGTAATATTCTCAGTGTGTGTAATGAGTATGTGTACCTTATTTCAGATGACCTCTCTGATGACAGTGACATTTTTAGACGACGTCTGTACCAAAAACTTCTCCCTGTGAAAAAAGGGACTGGTACTGGCAACTCCATGTGTAACGGAGGAGGCACTACCATAGGCTAAGAGTTAAACGAGAATGAATATGTGTGGTGAATCTTGCCGTAGCAAAATATCCTCATAACCCTGAGGGGTCCATTTGGTTCCAGGGGCCTATGCTGTGGTGGGAGAGTTTCTTGTGACTCAATGGGTTCACTTTCACCATGTCAATAATAGTTTGTATCACACGTTTTTGGATTAAGATATTCACCTTGCTTAATAGTAAACCCCTGTCAGCCCCTTAGTTAAAATTAGACTAGATTATGTATACAATTTCCATTTAACTGAGTGTTGCTCTTTGCATAAACAGCTAACAGTAGGGGCTAGCTTAATTTAATGCGGTTCCCTGTTGTTCCTCTCTCATATAGTTATAAATCACAACTCTGTGTGTGTGTGTTTGAGTAAGAGATGGAGTGAAAGTGCATGTGCCTCACTCACTTTGTTTGCTCATATTGGGGTCTAGTCTTGGTCTAGTCTTATCTGTAGGCGTCCACACCACAACGTTGTCTTTCTGTGTGTCCCCTCCACAGCGGACGAGGACGAAGACAAGGATGATGACTTCCGGGCACCACTTTACAAGAACGTGGATATCAAAGGCATCCAGGTCCGGATGAAGTGGTGCGCCACCTGTCACTTCTACAGGCCACCTCGATGCTCACACTGCAGTGTCTGTGACAACTGTGTGGAGGTGAGAATAGGACATTCACACCGTGCCCAATCTGGGAACCCGTCGGTGGAAAAAAAGCAAAAACAGCACCCTGTGCTGTGTGTTTCCTTTGCATTTGGGGGCGGGCCCAAAAAGAGATTCTATATAAAGAGAGGACACTCCCATTAACCCATTCTGACCTGAGATCAGATTCATACGAGGTTTCCACTGGGGACACACTGGTCTGATTAACCCATTCTGACCTGAGATCAGATTCTAAAAATGTCAGTCGTTCTTCGATTCTTCAAAAATAGCAAGCTCGTATCGCGCCACTCGGTGGCGCGATATGAGCTTGTAGATCTGCTATTTTTCAATAGCTAAAGCACGACATGATGCCAACACCAAAATGGGTGCCCGGTCAGAATGGGTTAAGTCCTATAGTAACAAACAGCGCCCAGTGCCTCCGCCATATTGGAGCGATGACGCAACTTCCGCTTGCTTTAAAAAACATTAAAAAAGTCATGCTGTACAAACAAAAAACGTATTTTCATCCTATTCTACTCTCAAATATTGATTTACTAATTTATTCATATTTATGAATGGATCAAAGCAGAAATTAGTAACATATTCATTCAGAATGTCAGGGTGTTTGTGTGTGCATGCATGTATGAACGTACGTGCACGACCATGCATGTTTATGTGCATGTTTGAGGTGTTGCATAGACAAAGGGTTCCGCCATCTTGGAGTGATGGCGGCAGCGCTACCGCTGCGCCATCTAGTGGTGATTCCAAATATTTAAGGACTGTCTCTTTATATAGAATCTCTTTGGCGTGCCTCAATAGAATGTGTATAATAGGATGTTGCCCGTTTGGCCCGCCCTCAGCCCTCCACATCCTGTGGTGCGCCTGTGTTTTCAACAACAATGTACTGTATATACGCGCTCTGATAGATTCGGTAGCGGAGCTCAGAATCTGTTCTTAAAGGTTTTATGACATTCATTTTCATTTATTTTTATTTTTATTTTTTATTTTAGGTTTTATGACCTCAATTACACCCAAAAAACCTGAACTTTGAACATTCAGTGGATTTTCTGTGGTCTGAAGTTTTCTTTGGGGTTTGGAAGCCTTTTGAGCTACAATGAAAACAGGCAACACAGTGAAAACAGTTACATCTGCTGGCAAATCCCATTGACATATATGGGATTTGCAGGGTCTTACATCACTTACTGCCGGCAAATCAGAGCACCTGTTTGAGCCAGAAAACCCCAGATCACAGAAAATCTACTGAATGTTAAAAGTTCATGTTTTTTGGGTGCAATTGAGATTAGAAAACCTAAAAAAAATAAGAACAATTCCAAAACCTTTTTTTAAATGTCATAATCCCTTTAATAGATTACACCGCCTAATATAAGGAACAATATGAACACAACCAGTGTGGTCAACAGGAGGCTCGGATATGGTCAGTGGATTACAAGCTTTTGTGGATCAGAGCACACAAAAGAAAAATACCATGTATGTATGCATGTATGCATGTATGCATGTATGTATGTATGTATGTATGTATGTATGTATGTATGTATGTATGTATGTATGCATGTATGTATGTATGTATGTATACGTACGTATGTATGTACGTACGTACGTAATTATGTATGTATGTATGTACGTACTGTATTATTTTAAAAATAATAAAAAAATCGGTTAGGGTTAGTTAGGCCCTGGCCAACAGGTTGAGAACGATATAATAATGTCTTTGATAGAGAAATCCTTTTGGACGTCTTGACGTAAAGCACAATCTTATGTTAAAGATACAAAATGGGGTCCCGGTGTAAAGCCACTCTAAATTACTACTAAATACACATAGTAATAATTCACAGCTGCATTTTATACTGAGGCACACAAATAATTACACATTATTATTATTACGCACTATTTCAAACAAAAACTCACATTAACACGGAGGGTGCGTTCGGAAATAGCACACTGAGCGTAGCCTGGTTAATAAACCAGACTAATATCGCACGGACCGCGGGATATTAGTCTGGGGAGGCTCAGCTTGGATTTCATTTCCAGGGGATCGGGTTGAAACATTTTCTCTTTGGCGCAATTGGTCAGAGCTACTGTCAGTCAAAGGTCTCAAGCATTGAAAGTCACTGTACCAAAGCCCGCCCATATTGCATACCGTGTCCCGATTGGCCGCCCCATTTCTCTGGTGTAGGAAATGGGCGTACAATTGAGCCTCTCCAGACCGAAATCCGCCGGCAGGCAATTTATTTTTGCCAACGGCTGATTCGGTCTGGTTTATTAACCAGGCTACACTGAGCGCACTGTGCAATGCAAACTAATAGGCGAGTGTGCTCTGGTGCGGTATTTCCAAATGCGCCCTTAGTATGCATCCCTTGTCTATAAGGCATGCATTATAAACATACTTTATAATCTGCTTACTATATAATTATAGTAAGTACCGATGTTCGGATCGAGTCAACCCTAGTTATGATAACTCATAAATAGCCTCATAATGCTTTAGAACAATAATCATAACACATTATATATATTTTTTAATATATTTTGTAACCCATTTTTCACCCCTGTGTCAATCATCTAATGTGATCCTGGGCTCTACACACCCTCCACCAACCTAGTCCCCATATATGGGGGACAAGGGGAGACCAACCTAGTCCCCATATATGGGGGACAAGGGGAGAGCAACCTAGTCCCCATATATGGGGGACAAGGGGAGAGCAACGGACTTGAACTCATGCTTCCTTCATGCCTGAGTGTCTCCTTTACACCTGACAGGGGGGAGTTTCCCTGGTTGGACGTAGCGCGTGGAAGGAACACCTTATTCCAACCAGTTCCTTTCCCCTCCATCAGGCGCCCCGGCTGGCCAGGGGGAGGCAGTTTAATAACCAGGATTATTGCATGTTTTTTGTGAGGGTACCTACCCTAGGGGACACGGGGAGAACATGCAAACTCCACACAGAAAGGCCCTTTCGCCAACCCCGCCTTCGGGTATGGGCACTGATGACGCGGAGGAGGAAACACGCCGCCAGCACCCACAGCGTCCCGAGCGGGAATCGAACCCAGGACCTTCTAGCTGTGAGGCGACAGCACTACCAACTGTGCCACCGTGCCCCCCATAAAACATTATAAAGCATTATAAAACAATTGACTTTGTTAGGTTTGGCTTACCCCAAATAATCAGATTTTGGAAAGCAGATAATGGTGTTTACCATTTCAATAACCAGTGTATTACCTTACAGGATTGGTGTTTCAACTGTAAACACTCGCAAAGGGATAGTGTTTTAACACTGCGCTAAGGAGTAGTGACTAATTGGTCCTCTGGAGACGGCCATACACCCAATGGCCATATACAAAATACCAGACGCCATGTGGATTTCACTTACAGATACAGTCTTTAAGACATTATTATTGATCATCACATCACACGTGATCCTTGTTATGGTTACCATGACCACTGATGGTATCTAATTAACACTGCACCAGGTGATTTCATTAATTAACACATCTTAAACCACAGCGGTGGAAACTAATTAATGGGTGTACTGTTTGGCTGGAATGGAAACAAGTGCATACAGTATGTGCTCTGTGACACATGACTGCACACCCCTGAGACTCGATATTAGTTTCCCCTATTTGGTTTGAAGCTGTTCTTTCCAGCTGGGCTGCTGTCCTTGAAGCTGCCTAAGAGCTTTCATGTACAGTACACAACATCTCAGTATATGAAAGGGGTCATACACTAGTATGGCTTTGAACTAACCATCAGGTAGTGTAGCGGTACTCCAATCTATAGTAAGTTACGTAGAGGTGCAATAACGTCTGCTTATGGTAGGTAGTAGATACGGTAAAAAGTAGGCATGTAACGATATATCGATATATATCGATATTGATCCCGACGATATTAATCGATTTATTGAAATAAAATAAATTATTTTCTTAGGGGGGCTAGTGAATTATGGTGTGTGATGTGAAATGTGAGCTTTAGTCATATTCCATCATATCCAAGTGCTTTTGGAGTCAACATTTTGTTTGCCAATATGTATACATAGATGTAACAGCAGAAAGTATACATGTCTAAACGAAAAATAGAAAAGACTAATATTTCAGCCATTATAATTCTACACCCCATCGCTGGACCTCATTATGCACTGTCTCCCTCTCCTTCTGTCCTTTTCTACCGCTGTCTTCCCTGTCTTCTTCCAAATGCCCGTCCCTGTCTTCTTCTGTCTCCCCGTCCAGCTTGCTCTCCGAGTCTCCTTCCCTCCCTCCTCTTCCATTCTGCATCGTCCCTACCACCTCTTTGCCCTCCGTCCCTAGCCTGGTTAATAAACCAGACTAATATCGCACGGATCCGCGGGATATTAGTCTGGGGAGGCTCAGCTTGGATTTCATTTCCAGGGAAACATTTTCTCTTTGACGCAATTGGTCAGAGCTACTGTCAGTCAAAGGTCTCAAGCATTGAACGTCACTGTACCAAAGCCCGCCCATATTGCATACCGTGTCCCTATTGGGCGCACACGTTCTCGTGTGTAGAAAATGGGCGTACAATTGAGCCTCTCCAGACCGAAATCCGCCGGTAGGCAATTTTTTTTTGCCAACGGCTGATTCGGTCTGGTTTATTAACCAGGCTACTCCGTCCCACCCTATTAACCTCCTTGTCTGCTTTCCTCCCTCCATTTTTGTTAGTTTAAGTTAACCCATTTTGACCTTGAGGACCTTATAGCTTTTAACCACTTTAACCATCTGTTGAAAAATAGCAGATCTACAATATAGCACTGAACGGCGCGCTACAAGCGTCTAGATCTGTTATTTTGGGGAAAGTCGTGAAAACGAGTGCAAATCTTTGAATATATATTATTTTACAGCGAACGTTTTTTTTTTTTTTAAGATATTTTTTTTTTGCGGCTTACGCCTTTTATTGATTTTTGAAGGGACAGACAGTAGGCTGACAGGAAACGGGAGAGAGATGGGGGGATGACATGCAGTAAAGGCCGTGTCGGGTCCGGGAGTCGAACCCGCGGCACACTGCGACTGGATTACCAGTCCGGTGCCCAGACCGTTACGCTACGGCCTGGGCCACAGCGAACGTTTTTAACTCAAATCTTTGCTTCTGGGGGTCCCTGAAACAATATATTTTCAGATGGGGGTCGACCGTTGACGGCCATTTACAATATAATGTTTGGGGTCATTGACGTGAAATAGCTTGAGAACCACTGACATAGAAAACTGTTGTGATTTTCGAAGACATTTTGTAGAACCTGGTCCTCAGGTCTTAATGGGTTGAGTATAATGACCTTGATCTGTCCATCTGTCCCCGTGCAGGACTTCGACCACCACTGTCCCTGGGTGAACAACTGCATCGGCAGGAGGAACTACCGCTACTTCTTCCTCTTCCTGCTGTCCCTGAGCATCCACATGGTGGGTGTGTTCTCCTTTGGCCTCCTCTTCGTCCTCCACCACCGGGAGCGGCTGGCCGCCTTGCACACCACCGTCACGTATCCTTCCAGACACTGTTGATTCCGTTGACGAAAAATGTTCGTCGACTACCTTTTTTCACTGACGACAACTAAATAAAAACTAAGCCACGATGACTAAAACTATGACTATTATATACTGAGAATTTTGTCAACAAATAAAATCTAGACCAAAATGTTAGGGAGGGACTAGTGGAGGCTATTTTAAGCATGCAACCAAGTGTAAAATCAGGCATTACGATGCCATCAAGGCATGGACAAAATACATTTTAGTCGACAAAATCAACTGTAGATTTAGTGGAGTAAAATGTTATGATATCATTTTTGTTTTGATTGTATTGCTGTATTGTTGTATTGTTCTTTCTGCTTTGGCAATGTAAACGTATGTTTTCTCATGCCAATAAAGCCCTTTGAATTGAATTGAATTGATATTAAGTCGACTTGACTAAATGCTAAACTAAACTAAACTAAACACTAAAACACATAAAATAAAATAAAACACTAAAACACATAAAATATGACTAAAATAAATGGAATTTTATTCAAAATGTGCGGTCAGAATTACCAATACTTCCACCACCTGCAGATCTAGCTAATGCTTGTGATTCCTCCTGTTTAAATTGTGTTTCTTGATTCATTTAGGTTGAGACAGACTGTGACTAAGGAAAAGATGGCTCTGTTTTTCCTTTGTTTTGCCATGCAATGGGTACCCAGATTGGGTTGAAGTAAACAAGTCGAACTAGACACTTTGCTAGAGGTGGTTGTGTCAGCGTCATATTAATATTAATCAAACTCGATACAATTTTAAGCTTTAACGTGACCTATCACCCAGTAAAGGTGCCTGCTGAGTCCGACTGTATGATATTGGCCGCGTCTACAGCTGTTGCTAACACTCAAAATCACTTAACACCAGGAGGGCAGTGGCAGTCAAGGTTATGTCCTCAAGTACACTTTAACATGTGCACAACAATGCATGTCAATCATTTATGGAGGCAAAATAGCAGGAAAGGGGGAGCAATTAAATATTTTACTGACACCGTTAGAAAAAAAATCTAAATTGGGCCAAATGAGCGCATTCCAGAGCCCTGTCTCTGCCAAACATATACGCTAATGAGAAACCATGTAGAAGATTACCAACGTCTGAATAGCAGAGGGCTTCAGCTCTGTACAACATGGATATGAACTGCCCCTTGGGCATGTTTTATTTCTTTGCCTAGTCAGACATACATGTTCATGTATAATGTCCGGGTAGCTCAGGCGGTAGGAGCTCTCGCCTTTGGACCACAACTTCATGGGTTCGATCCCGGGCACCGCCGACTCAGCGAATGAGCAGCACGGCTTGGTGCAGCAAGTCTCGCGGGAAGTACTGGGAGCTGATGGTAGGTGTGGCGCTCCACCTCAGCAATCCATCTCCCCGGGGTCTAGCGCATTGTAACGGGGATATACTTCTGTGTGTTACCGGCGGATACCGACAATAAGCCACCCCCGACCTAGTCCCCGACCTACTTCATGCTTGATTGAGAAGTGTTTTTGGTAAATGAACCAGGTTGACTCTGTCATGGGGAGTAAACCAAAGACGTACAATACATGTTGTTCTAGTTTTCCTTAACCCTGCATGTGTCCAGTCTGGTTGTGATGTGTATAGCAGGGCTGTTTATTATCCCAGTCATGGGCCTGACAGGCTTTCATATGGTGCTGGTGACCAGAGGTCGCACCACAAACGAACAGGTGAGACGTTTGGAAGCTTGGAGGACAGCTGTTAAATCCTGTACTGCTTCAGACGAAGTGCACTGGTTATATTAAGCAACACGCATGGATGCACACAAATGCGGTTGTCTCTATGCACGCACGCACACACACACACACACACACACACACACACCACCTTCAACCATACACTATGTTCTGTGTGTGTATGCGATGTCCTTGCGTATCTTTTCCCTACAATGCTAAAGGAGTGTCTTTATTTCTCAGGTGACAGGAAAGTTCCGTGGAGGAGTGAATCCCTTCACCAGGGGTTGCTGTGGCAATGTGGAGTATGTCTTATGTAGTCCGCTGGCTCCAAGGTAAGACATCTCTTTGGAAAGGACGATGTCATTTTTCAATTTCTTCTTCTTTGTAATATGTCAGGTTTTTGCGGAATCCAACTCCAATTGACCATAATTCGAGACCATAATTGTCGAGTTGAAGTTGCATGTCTGAAGTGGGTGCATATATAACAGTGACGCTACTACAGGGGGGTTGTCCACATTTTTGTGTGAAAATGCTTCATCTGCAACACCATTTTATACAATATGTATAGTGGAAGCCCCTGCTTCATCTCTCCCTCAGTTAGGGGGTTCTTGGGCTGAAAAACATTTAAGAACCCTGGTGTGTATATAGGGTCTTGAAACACAAAGTATAAAGTTGGATTCCCAAGTAAAAACAAACGTAAAGAAATGGACATTGACGGAAATGAACTCCTCCTGTGCAGGTACACACTGGACCCCAGGAAGAAACCCTTAGTGAAAATCCAGCCTCCTTTTATCAGACCTGACCTCTCTGACAGACAGATCACCATCAAAGTCAGTGACAATGGGATCCATGGCACCATCGTTCGCTCTAAGGTGAGTAGCTCACATGTGGAGGTTTTTTACTGTAAGAACACTGTTTCCCAAAGTGGGGTGTGGGCCTGTGGGGACCCCAAGGGTCAGTGAGGGAATTGGGGCCATTGACGGAATCGGTTAATAATAGCATCACTTTAACCTGTTTTAACTTGGGCTAATTGAAAAATAGCTGATCTACAAGCTCACAATCTGCACTGTGAGCTAGTTGCTATTTTTTAATCTTTTGATCTTTTGAGAGTCAATAAAATATAACAGGAATATTTTGAGGAATTAAAATAAAGACCAATGAGGTTTATGGCAATAAAGCCCAGTTATCATTACATGGATGTAATTTACTATATCTATCCACTCCTGTACACTATTTTTAAAAGCAGAGAATATATCCACTTTTCTCAACATCTATGGGGAAAATGCCCACCCCAGTAGTGCCACATACCAAGAGCCACATACCATATGTCTTTACTGCAGCTAATACTGGTTTGGATCCAACCAAAGGCAATTTACTGCATACCCCCACCCCTCTATCCCACCTTTGCTGTTTCTCTAATTACTGTGTAGCCATCTGGAATAAAGCAATAAATTAATTAATAAATATTGGAAAATTGGGAGGGAAGATCAGTGTTCAATATGCTTTTTAGTGCTCTTTTGATGTTTTTTTCACGAGACACTCCCAACATACAGTATTTGCCAGTGATTGACTTTTCAAAATCCACGCTTTCTCTGGGACCTCCTGATATCTTAGAGAAAACTAGGGCAGCAGTCGCAGTAGCCCCTGAGAGGTAGACTCTCTGGGGGTACGGTAAGGTAGGTGTGTGTGTGTGTGTGTGTGTGTGTGTGTGTGTCTGTGTGTGTCTGTGTGACTGTGTGTGTGGCATATATGACTGACAGGTGATTACAGCTGAGGCTGGTGTGGGGAGTATGACCTCCGTGCCCTGCATGGACTAACACAATGCCTAATTTGTAACCTCCCCACTGCAACCTCTTCCCATGTCTCTTCCTCTTGCAGTCAAAGAGCAGTTTGGAAGGCCTGGACGATAAAGACACCCAGCCACCGCTGCCTCCCAAGGCTGACAGGTATAACCAGCTGAAAAGCCAGCTGACATCCAGTGAAGGTAAGGAGCAGAAATGGGAATAAGCTAACTAGCCCTCTGCCACCGTGCGTGCAGCCTTCACAGTCCTCCATCTAACTAGCCCTCTGCCACCGTGCGTGCAGCCTTCACAGTCCTCCATCTAACTAGCCCTCTGCCACCGTGCGTGCAGCCTTCACAGTCCTCCATCTAACTAGCCCTCTGCCACCGTGCGTGCAGCCTTTCACAGTCCTCCATCTAACTAGCCCTCTGCCACCGTGCGTGCAGCCTTCACAGTCCTCCATCTAACTAGCCCTCTGCCACCGTGCGTGCAGCCTTTCACAGTCCTCCATCTAACTAGCCCTCTGCCACCGTGCGTGCAGCCTTCACAGTCCTCCATCTAACTAGCCCTCTGCCACCGTGCGTGCAGCCTTCACAGTCCTCCATCCTTCACAGTCCTCCATCCCCCACTCATTCACTGTCACCCCCCCCCCCCCTGTACACATGCACAGACACACAGACACACCGTACAAACAGATAAACAGTCTACATACCAACTCCCTATTCTCTTTCTCTCTCTCTAACCCACACACATACATTACACACATGTTTACACACACACACGTCACATACAAGGTCCCTCTCATTTCTCCATCTGTCTTTCATCCCTCCTCATCCTATTTCCATCTTTGTCTCTCTCAAACACAGTGGACACATGACCATATGCATGCACGCACGCGCACACACACATGAGCACAACACTCCATCCCCTACCTCTTTCACGTAACAGGTCTGCACCAAACCTGGTCTGTCTCCAAATTCTCTTCTCCATCACTGTGTGCCAGTATGCGTGACGGAGCGTTAAATCTGTTGGATTTCCATCCTCCTGTCAGGGGCGATTTCTATGGGGAGGTCTATGGCCATCAACGATGGCCATAGACCTCAACAATGTGGGCTCTGTACATCGAATCAGCAACAGAGGAAATTAATTCCAATTGTCATGAATTAATGACTATTGCACTTCGATGTGGACCTTTGGCGGAGAGGAGAGTGACAGGAGAGGTATATGAACTAGGAATGGGTGTTAAATGCAGAATGAATGACTGGGCTATTGGATATCCCAGGGTGTCACTTGGTTGCTAGTGTGTTGAGTTTGACCACTAGTTCTCAGTTGTGTTTTCTTAGGACCCAAATACTTGTTATAATTATTTCTCCATGAAATGTGTGAATATTTTGCGAGACAGTTTTGGGTCAACTGGTTCGACTCCCGAGCCCGACGGCCTTTGTCACTCACGGCCTTTGTGTCACTCCCCATCTCTCTCCCCCTTTCCTGTCTAATTACTGTACCCTATCAATAAAGGCAAAAAAACTGCAAAAAATATCTTTAAGAAGAAAAGACCCACTGGTTGATAACGGCTGCAATCGACTGTTGCATTCGGTAGTGTGAAATGTGGATTGTGGATAGCATGTCCTATAGAAGTATAGAACCTATGATAGACCGGTCCATCCATAGTCTATAGTTCTATACTGTCATGGTGCATTATGTCAGGGAGGGAACGCAGTCTTTTCTTCTATGAAATACTACTGCTCTCTGGTGGCAGTGTACAGTACTGCAGTTGTTGAAATGCTAGCTGGGATACTTCACTGCTCAACAAACACTGTTTGCATTTCGTGATACTCTCTCCATATTAGCCACTATGAAACTTTGATTCAGGATTAGTTTATTGCCTTATTAAAACACTGTGCACATCAAGTACCTAACATTGCAACGATTCATCATGGTGTCATACATCATCTGGGCTGTGTACAGCCATTTTTGTGAGCTGTAAAAAATGTTTGAGCAGTGTGTTTTGTTCTCTGTCTCAGGATGAGTCTAATCTGCTGCTTGCCTTAGAATTAAATAGTCTACTGGAAATTTCACTTGCCCAATTGTGCTGACCTCATCACATTTGTCATGACAGCAAAGTGTTTTTTGTGCAAAACTAATGCTTGGAATGGATTCAGAATCATGAAAACACTCTAGTTTAACACATCACATGATACTTAAAGATTTATTTTTTGTTTTATACAGGATGTTAATGGTATGGCCACGTATTATGCTAATTACTCAAATTGCTCAACATGCAGCTTTTAGCAACCGAGCTTAATCTCATCTGCTAAGCCTATAGATGAGATTTGAATCATAAAAGTTTATACTAACCAACATTTCTGGGTCTAACATGGGACCTATAGTGGCTTTGTACTGCACCGTCTTCTCTGGAGTCCTGCCTCAGGGCGGACCAGAGGTAGAAAGATGTCATCGAAGGGACACATGCTTCAGTAGGCAGGAACTGGGGGTGGCAATGAAGGACCGGGAAGTCTGGCGTAGCATTGTGGAATCCATGATCTCGACCACGGTCGAAAAATGATGATGATGACTACACAGTCCTATGATTCTTCCCACTTACTGGTCCTTTAGCAAGAACAAAAACAAAAAACCTAGAATACCTGTACCAATACCTGAAAACAGCATTTCAAATACAACCATTGATATTATCTAGACCTGGAATTGTTACTAATTTCATCCTGTGACTGAGCATTAATTTGCCTCTCTCTTTCGCTTCCTCTGTCCCTTCCTTCCTTTGTCCCTCTTTTCTTTGTGTGTTCTAGAGAGTTCTCTATCAGGTAAAACCCACCCGTCCACCCCGGCCATGTACAAGTTCAGACCGTCGTTCGGTACCATGCCCAAAGTCCATTACCACGTAACTGGAGAGAAGGTATGCACAGTAGAAGAGCATCATATCCATCCCCCTCCCACCCCAGTCAGGACTGCATAGTTTTCCGTCTTAAATGTCTGTAAATCAGTGTAATAATATGTAATATACTCAGCTATGTCAGCTCACAGAATAATGGATTAACCAACCAGCCAAAATTTGAATGATAAAATAAATTGCAGTGTTATCAAGCTTGAATCAAAACTAGTGGAAACATGCAGTCTTCTTTCTCTACTTGCTCTAATGTGCATGGTTCTGTACAACACACAGCCATTTGAACGAGACATGTGTGTACAATGTCCTGTTGTGTTGTTTTCCTCTCAGATCGTGATGCCGGACGAGCGGAAGACATCGGCCATTTTGGAAGAGGGCGTCCGCGGTCACGATTATCGCTCGGAACCGAATCTGGACCTTCCCGACTACAGCAACGTTCCGCTCCACCGCACCTTCCAGTCCTCGCCTTTCCAGCTCGACTCTTACCCGATCAACTCCCGCTCGCTCAGCCTGAAGCAGAGCCACTGCCGGCTGGAGAAGGGCCACCTGTCAGCCTTACAGCCTGAGACGGTCACGTCCACCCCCTACAAGAGTGTGTTTGCCCCCAACACACTTTCCAACCGTAACGGCAGCCTGTCCTATGACAGTCTACTGAACCCCACCATCTCTCCAGCCACCGCCGCCGAGTGCATGGCCCACCCCAGCATGCCCTCCATGGGCTTCCACTCGCCCTATCTTCCCACCAAAATGTGCCACAGACGGGGGCCCGAGCTGCAGAGGCAGCAGCAGGTGCCTCCGACCTATAGCCCGGTAATGTCAGCCAGGGCGATGGGCAGGCAGTCGCCCCACCATAGGGACAGGGACCCTTCCCCGGTGCGCTACGACAACCTCTCCCAGACCATCATGGCTTCCATCCAGGAGAGGAAGGAGATGGAGGAGAGGGAGAAGATGCAGATGTTGCATGGCCGTTCACATGGCTACACCGGCCAGGACTCGGGTGTAGTGTTTGACAGCCCTGGGAGCTACGGCCTACCCCCTGGTGTCTGTTATGCCGACGGGCCCCGCGTTGGAGGCCCCCCCTTCTCCAGGGGCCCCACACCTCCAGCTTATGGAGGATCGAGGGACAATCTGATGGGGGCTGGGCTGGTAGGGTATGGCCAACGAACCCCTGTGCTGCGCCATGCGGGCTCGGCTCTGGGCCGAGCCCCCAGGACTTCCTCAAGCTCACTGCACACAGAGCACAGTAGCTCGAACAGCAGCCAGGGCAGGGCCATTCAGGGCCATGAGCCCTCCTACCGCTCCCCAGGCCACCAGCCTCACCACTCCCCCGCCATACCCCGATCCCCGTCCTACACCCACCAGAAACTCTCCTACATCCTCGACAGGACAGACGCGCCCCGCCCGGGGGGTCCCAGGTATGAATTGTGACATACCCCTCTGTCGGACTGCATGATAAGTATTGGGAAGAAGAGCGACTTGGGGGGGCATGCAATTCCAGCTCGAAACTCTGTTCCCGGTGGAGTGGAGCCGGGGATTTGTGGGCAACTAGTCTACTTTGGTTTAGTCCACATGTGGCATAGCCGTGTCCACAGTATACTGTAACCTACTTACAGTATGTGTACAGTATTTGTCAGACCATCATAACCATTCATTGTTAAGTTCTGTCTGGTATGATTTGTGAACTACTTTGTGTATTATAATTGAATTTAAACGTTTGCCTTCATAGAAAAATATTAAAACATTTGTACTGTTTTCTAAATCTGCTGTCAGAAAAATAAAGTTGCTTGACTACACTATTATTTTCCCTTGCATGCTTTTTCAACACACTCATCCAATGCACACCTCCAGACTTCATTAACAAATCACAGGCTTTTGGCATGTTTGTCTCATTTCATGAGTCCCCAGACTGTAGCTCTTCTGTTCTTAACTTACACCTGAATATGCATGTGACACTAACCAACCCACTAATACTATCTATAGTTTGACAAAATAGATCCCGTGCATGCAATATTATCTACACTTCTGGCTCTTTGTATTAATTCATTTTGTCTTTTCTTTCCCATTCAGAGAGACCATTAAAGTTAATGGGCAAATGGACTGTCACCCCAGTGCCCACGGCACCCCACTCAGCCCTGGTCGCCACAGTAATGTCAAGAAGGTCACTGGGGTAGGAGGCACCACCTACGAAATATCTGTGTGAGCAAGGAGGGGGGGTTGGGCAGGAAGCGGACACGGCAAAACCATCTTCAATGGCGAAAACAACCACAACCTCTACTGCAAAGAGAGACGAGATTCTCCTCTGTTATGTTTTTGTAAAGACTAGACATCTGCTAATCTGGGGGTGCACTGAGTTATTCCATTCAGTGGGACCTCTCTGCTTCTTGTGGGTCTGTCTAGACCTCTGACCTCTGACCTCTCTGCTTCTTGTGGGTCTGTCTAGCCAGTAGCCTGTGTGTATGTTTGTATTGCAGGGGATGGGATATCAATCGGAAGTGCTGAAGGTTGTATTTGTGTGTGGTGTGAGTGCTATTGTTTATACATTTGTGTGTCTTGTAATTCTTCTTCGTGGTGGACCATCCGACAGCGCATAAATGTTATTCCTATAGCCTCTTGGTTTCAGTCATCAAACCATCAGTTATTATCCAAAGTGTTTATCTGTCTCTCTCACATGTACACACACACACACACACACACACACACACACACTCACACAGTCACACACACACACAAGTACAAGTTTTTGGTAGCCGCCATATTTGGTGGCTACCGATAGTAGAAGAGATTGCACAGAATTGTGCAGGCCGTTTAGCTGTTTTCTCGGCATCCCAAGTTGTTGGAAGCCTCTTACAACCAACCATGTACATGTCCTAGGCTGCCAAAGATAAACAACAACCTATAGCCTAGCTCTGTGATGGTCTGGAGGAGTGACTGGTATTTAATGACTTTGGTCATAAAGGCTTCTTCTAAGCTAGAATCAAAGGTGCAGGACACTTCAAGAATGGAAACGGATCTGTTCCTTTCATTGACAACAACATCTGGTTTATTAGCAGAGTGATGTGGAAACATTTCAGGATTTTCAGTTGAAACATGGAAGGTTTGACAGAAGAATGTTTGTACATTCTCAGACAGTGTAAAACTATTCAGGAAATGTTAAGTTTGGTGGGGAGGATCTGTAAAAGGTCATTAAATGTCCTCATTGAGAGCAGTGTTCCTTAGAAATGAATGTGAAACAGAGTGGTCAGCATGGGGATGGGAACAGAGTGGTCAGCATGGGGATGGGAACAGAGTGGTCAGCATGGGGATGGGAACAGAGTGGTCAGCATGGGGAAGACAAGCAAGTTTCCCCTGGAGTTTAAGTCCAGTCCAGTGTGGTTGTTGCCGATGTTGGAACATATCGTTGCAGTCCGGAGGAAACCTCATTAACTCCATTTTTTTAAGGATTTTGATTCTTTTTCCCATAAATCAGCGCTATTGAACATCCTTTACGTGTTTAGAAAATATTGAACCAATGGAAAGTAGTAAAAAACACATTGGACAAAAAAACCTCTTAACTCCATTGGACCATCAAACTGTCTGCTAAAACAGCTAACTCCTCCACCTCTCTCCTTCTCATGCAAGTAATTGACAACATCTAATGTCACAATACCAACTTTGAGGCAGTATTGCATCGTTTAAAAAAATATATGGTTTTATTCATTTCCTTAAAAATGTATATTTTGGAGTTATGAGGTTTCCAACGGACAGCAGAGATATCCAACCGGGTCCGCCGGGTGGATCTCTCACACACACACACACACACACACACACACACACACACACACAACATAACAAGAGACTAAAGAATGATGAATGCATTGATCTCTATCAGTGTTGTACGATATCCACAGACGATGTTCTTTCCACATGTCCAAGTGAGTTGACCTTGAGAAGTGGAGGTTCTTCACATGATATTGTATATTTCCAGGTGCATCAGAGACGGTCACCACCAGACTGAACATGCAACAGCAGAATGAACAGAAGAAATACTAGTTGTTGCTGTAGTGTACATTAAAGGAAACTCCAGTGGTTCAGTTCACAATTGACTGAGAAATGCTTGGGGAATTTAACATACGAGTATTCTAATAAAACAGGGCTACACTTTTAACAAAACTATGAGTACAGACATTATTTAGTAAGTTTACATTATTTTACTCACATGAACCTTATTAGAAGTTGTAGTTTACAGTATAACTAATCAAAAGGACTACTGGTTCATATGACAAGAATGTACTGTGAGAGACACCAGAGTATAGAGTGGTTGTCACACGTTATGAGTGAGATGCCTGCATAATGAAGGCGCCATTGATACATTATCACCTCTTCCTCTATGAAAAGATCTAAGAAAATGTTTAAATACAAGTTAATAGGGGGATGAAATTACGGTATAAAATGTTTAACGGCAAACATTAAGGAGGAAAAAGTGATAACTTGACATTGTTTACTAACATGATGGCATGTGCATCAGGGCTGTTGGAAACCACTAGACTCAAGGATTTTCAGTCAAGGAGTGTGCTTTTCTAAGAATATTTGTCGTCCCATTGTCTCCCTACAGAAGTTGCAGTGTAATTGAGTTTAATTTAGGTCAGTTCAGTGTTACCCAGACAAGTGCTGAGAAGTTATACTCTGAATATGTTATATATTCTGATTACATATAATCTGAATACCTCATTAAAATGTCTGTCTCCTGAAACACAGAACTGATCCAGCGTTAAATACCAAAATATATACACTGTTATGAGATGTGTTGACTTTATGTTCATATCAGAAATGAAAGGATATAGAAAAATAAGTCACTGTCTGTTGTATAATGAAGTAAAACTGCCCATTTGTTCTTTTGTATTTTTTCCTTTTTTATACCCAAACCATGTTTGATACATCTTTTTTTTATATAGATACTCAAGCTTGGAATGGATGTTGTTGTTTTTTTTTTTTTTTTTTTCAGTTTGCTTTTGTTAATTTATATCTTTAATGAATAAATGAGTTTAATGGGTCATAGATAAATGCAATCATTTAAAGCTTGTATATTCTCGTGTATAAATGAATAAATGTATGTATTATTAAGAATATTGGAAGCAGTATTGGGGTAAAATAAAAGCTAAACTTATGCTGCCTTGAGATTTCAGTGCCAAAAAGTGGCTTCTGAAAATCAATCTTTCACATAATCTCCTGGCAGAGAGGGACTCTCGAGTGGCCCTTGCTGGGGTCATAATAGGCATTGTGACACCATCACAATGTCATCTAGCATCTCTATTCTGGGGGAGATGATATCCAATCTACAAGTTCAATTGCAATGTATTGTGAACTCGTAGATTAGCTATTTTCGCAGATGATATTTGGTGTAATGGAAAAAAGGAGGAGATTAAGTAGAGCCCATTGGGTACCCTAACAAAGTACCTTTATTCTTTATATGGGTTAGTGGTTATCATTGAAGTACCTTTATTCTTTATATGGGTTGGTGGTTATCATTGAAACAGCTGTCTGGCACAGCAAATGGATCATATTACACACCACGCAGATGGTAGGAGATGGGGCTTTCTTAGGTGTTTACTGAAGAAGTTATAGTTTCATAAGTACATTATATTTGTTCATTAAAAGTTGCTGATTAAATCTAGCTATCTAATGAAAGTTGTTAACGTGTTTTGCCTCTTCCTTTTTTGTTATCACAGCCGGGCTAGAAAGGCCGGGAGCAGGTATTGTTTTCCACCCTGTCTGTGTCTTTTTTTGTGAGCAGCTAATTTCCAACACCTTTGAAACTTTGCATGCACAGTTGCACACTCCAAGTAGGCCAAGGAAGAACCTCTAACCCAAATCATTCAAATCAGCCTCATAATGTGTCCTAGAACTCTTGAACTGTAGGTCGTACAAGCAAAACTTACTTGGGTCATGACACTACTCAGTATTCAGTACTCACAGGTATGCCTTTACAGTAAATATGAATATTTCTTCTGCATGATTTGACTTTTTATCGTCAATGTTTTTCATGGTTTATCATTTCATTTCATCATTATTGTTTTCATCATTTCACATTGAATACTTCTATCTGCTCATTTCAAAAGGCCTATTCATACTGTGAAAGTGTGCAAATCTTGAACATAATGTTTTAAAGCAAACACAACTTTGGTTCAACACTGTTGTGGTAAATGTTCTCTATAAATAAAGTTAATTGGATGAGAAATGACTAATACTACTACTAGCCTACTACTAATAATTATCTTGTAGATCAAATTAGGTTGACTGTAGGCAAATTTTCTCCTCAATTCTCTGTTGAAGCCATTTATTTGTCAAAATCACAAGGGACTGTCAGAGCCAGGACTTGAACCTCTGACATTGTGCCTACAAGGCAGTCACTCTATCCATTTGCCCTGCAACAATGTCAACATTAAGACGAATATGGTCCCTGATAAGTATTTAAACATGTTGGCAACATAAAATTATTGTCAGGCTGGGGAATCTGTCATAGGTATTAAATGACCGAAAAGCCAGAGGCTTGTTTCCATTGTGGTTCAAATTCAAACATCTAAACAACAGCACAACAAACAGAAATCTCCTGTTATTTTTAAATTATTTGTATCAATGTTGTTACTCAAAGGAAAAGGAACACTGTGTTGTGGCTAGGGCTGACCTCGATTAGTCGAATAGTCGACTAATCGATCGGAACGGGTCTCAGTCGACTGACCACCTCATAGTCGACTAAAAAAAAAAAAAAAAAAAAAGATTTTTTTTTTTTTTTTTTTTTTTTTGCCCCAAAAAATTGTATATAAAAATACAATATTTACAAAAATATACAAAAATATTGTATTATTCCACTAGGTCTGTGGGGGACATAAACACATTTGAACATTCTGACTGTTCAAATCTCCAATGTGCATCTGGAGTGTGTCTGCCTGTGTGGCAATGTGCCACTGCCTGTGACTTGAATCGCACAGTGTGCTGGCCTGATAGACTCCAGAATCTCAATCTCACCTGCTGTGCTCAATCTGGCTAATGACAAGCCTCTCAGTTGTTAAAAAGAAAGATTTGAACAGTCAGAATGTTCAAATGTGTTTATGTCCCCCACAGACCTAGTGGAATAATACAATATTTTTGTATATTTTTGTAAATATTGTATTTTTATATACAATTTTCTTGGGGCAAAAAAAAAAAAAAAAAAAAAAAAAAAGTTTTTTTTTTTTTTTTTTTTTTTTTGCTTAGTCGACTATTAGTCGACTAACAGCTAATTTATTCATCTATCAGTCGACTATACAAATCCTTAGTCGGGGACAGCCCTAGTTGTGGCAGGTAGCAAATATCTCAATGAGTTATAGGGAGCTGGCTACATGATTGGGAGAGCAGTGTGAATTGGCCGGTACCGTACCGTACCAGTGGCACTAGTAGTCACTATAGTGGCCCAAGATACCTTGACGGTCGTTGCAACAGTCATCCACCGCTTGGTTCAAATCCTGTGTTGGGTACTGAAAATGAAGCCATTGATGCGTGAGCAGTGGGTTTCCAGACAATATAGTAATAAAAGTTAAATAAAATAATGCCCAAGAAGTTTACGGACTCAACGTTTCTTTGTTTTAGTGAACCATAGTATAACTCAATAATCAATAAATCAATAGCCTAAAAAGGACAATCTTCTCTATTATGATGTGGATGGAGGAATGTGTGGGACTGACAATCTGTTCCACAGTCTGTAGTGGATCCCCACATGCGCAGTGAGTAGACACTGTCTGTGAGACCCCACAGTGGACACTGTCTGAGACCCCACATTTGTGAGACCTCACAAATGATGATGTTGTATTACTGTTGTATGGTAGACAATAAAGTGGGTTTCCGGTGTGGTAATCTGAACACAGCGTCTTTACACTCTAGTGAAATAGTGCATTTCATACTTAATGTAAACATACAACAGGAGTCCAGAGCTTGTAGGTCTGCTATTTCTTTTTAAATTGAAGACACTTTTAGAATCTGATCTCAGGTCAGAATGGGTTAATAATGAAACTGTCAGGATGTAATAGACATGTTTAGAATCTGATCTCAGGTCAGAATGGCTTAATGATTAGTGATATTATTCCCAGTGATTACCTCCGGACTGTCTCGGCTGCTGGCGTTCTCCTTCGTGGCGGTCACTCCGCCTGTCCTGTCGGTCCTCTCCGGAGCGCCTCTCCGAGTCACCATGTGACTGCTCAGAGGAGGAGCCATACCTGCCAGTGCGTTCAGTGCGGCCAAGCCTGTTTACAACAAAACAGCACTTAGGTCACCGAGGCCACATTTCTCATTAACAAGATATAGGAAGGTAAAGGTAAAACAGAACAAAGCTGTACCACCGAGGTAAATCATATCTACTCGTCACAGTGCATCTCAACAATACAATT
>NC_139710.1:2924536-2934536 GCF_964188405.1 Protomyctophum parallelum | reverse complement strand
GATTGATTGATTGATAATATATTATATTAAATATTTATTAACAGTTTGCAGTATTACAGTACATTTTTGAGCTTCTGGAGCTGAAAAAAACGTGTCTCTTTTGATTTGGTGGATAGTTAGAAGTGCCGTAGAGCTTAGAGACCCCTTCCATTGCATGCATTCTGAACGGGCACCCATTTTGGTGTCAGCATCATGTTATGCTTTAGCTATTTAAAAATAGCAGATCTACAAGCTCATATCGCGCCACCGAGTGGCGCGATACGAGCTTGTAGGTCTGCTATTTTTGAAAAATCGAAGAGCGACTGACATTTTTAGAATCTGATCTCAGGTCAGAATGGGTTCATCAGACCAGTGTGTGTCCAGTGGAAACCTCGTATGAATCTGATCTCAGGTCAGAATGGGTTAAAAGCAGAAGGCCCGAAACGAAGCCTTCCAAGGCCAACCCTTGACCCTAGACCTTAGGAGTGTCTTTGAGCGACGGGGGAGGGTTCCCCAGATTCAGCTTCATCTACTGAACAAAAATATGTCTTGTTTGAAACAAAAGGACTTTGGGAAAGTGCCTAAAGGTGGCGCTAAACCTCAAACTACAGGGATTGTTGTGTATATATTTTTTTTATCCGAGAGGTACCTTTCTAGACTCACTTTTTTACGCTGAATCCGAATATATCAATGACGAGACTGTCTGACCTCGGGAAAGTGGTGAAAAAGGGCGCCAAAGTTTGTAAAAATGTCACCAATGCATCCAAAAACAACATATTTCCTATTATTTTTTCTAATCAAGGGGCATGTATTCCCACTTACTTTTTTGCCCCGATTCCAACGGTGGTGGTCTCATTTCTCTACGACGTCAGGAAGTGGGTGTAAACGGCTACTTCCTGTCCCGAGCCCCCAGAAATGTTGTTGAAGAAACCGAGACCATTTTCGGACTCAGCACGACGAGCTGAACACGCTGATATGTGTTTCCCAGCACAGGGACTTACGGTTATCTTAATTGGCTAGTTAATTGGTTAGTTTTCAACGCGCGATAGCTCGAGAACGATAAGTCCGTCAGCCAAGTAATTTACATGGGCGTGTTCAGTTTTTCGAGATCTTCGCTCTGATATGTCCGCCATTGTCGTGCGACACCCGTAGCAAAAGTTTTCCAACTATCATGTGTAAAGCGGAAGCCTTATAGACATGGTGAAGCTGACAGTGTATTGAAGGGGGAATTGAAATTTTAAAATTTGAGAACCACACATCCGTGCGCGGGGAGACACATATCAGCACGTTCGTCTAATCGATAGCTACGCGTGGATGCAAGGCACGCCCATTTTCGACGTTTGTGGGAGGAGCTATCGGGCCTCAAAGTGTAACCCTAGGGTTAGGAATTACACGACCGTGTGTGGAGAACCACATATGAACCACATATCAGATTGTTCGTCTTGACAAGCTATATAACATACTAAAAGATGGGCCCGTAATATATAAGGGTTTTTGACTTATAAGCGTTAAAGTGGTTAGACAAATAACAAAACATTTTTTTTCAACGGGACTAATTCCATTAGATCCAGCTGGAAAAAGTGAGTCGGAAAAAGTGGTGTTTGAAAAATTATTTAATTAATTGAGCTTTTGGGGCTAAAAAAACGTGTCTCTTTTGATTTGGCGGAGAGTTGGCAATGTCGTAGGGCTACGAAACCCATTCCATTGGATTCGGCATGCTTCAAACATTCAGAAACAGTCTTGTTTGTAGAGACAGGATTTTATCTGAATATTTTATAGATTTTTAAAAGCACAAGGCCCGAAACGAAGCCTTTCAAAGGTCAACCCTTGACCCTAGACCCTAGGAGTGTCTTTGAGCAACGGGAGCGGGTTCCCCAGACTCACTTTTTTGCCCCGATTGCAACGGTGGTGGTCCCGTCTCTCTAGGACGTCAGGAAGTGGGTGTAATAGCTTACTTCCTGTCCCCAGCCCCCCTCCCCCTTCCCTGCCTGGCCCCTCCTCTTCCCCCTGCCTGGCCCCTCCCCCTTCCTGGCCCCTCCCCCTCCCCCCGCCTGGCCCCTCCCCCTTCCCTGCCTGGCCCCTCCCCCCTGTGTGCGTGCGTGCGTGCGTGCCTGGCCCCTCCCCCTTCCCTGCCTGGCCCCTTCCCCCCCCGCCTGGCCCCTCCCCCTTCCCTGCCTGGCCCCTCCCCCTTGCCTGGCCCCTCCCCCTTCCCTGCCTGTGCGTGCGTGCGTGCGTGCCTGGCCCCTCCCCTTCCCTGCCTGGCCCCTCCCCCCCCCGCCTGGCCCCTCCCCCTTCCCTGCCTGGCCCCTCCCCCTTGCCTGGCCCCTCCCCCTTCCCTGCCTGTGCGTGCGTGCGTGCGTGCGTGCGTGCGTGCGTGCGTGCCTGGCCCCTCCCCCTTCCCTGACTGCCCCCCCCCCGCCCGGCCCCTCCCCCTCCCCCTTCCCTGCCTGGCCCCTCCCCCTTCCTGCCCCTCCCCCTTCCCTGCCTGACCCCTCCCCCTTCCCTGCCTGGCCCCTCCCCCCCTGCCTGGCCCCTCCCCTCCCCCTGCCTGCCCCCCCCCTGCCTGGCCCCTCCCCCTTCCCTGCCTGCCCCTCCCCCTTCCCTGCCTGGCCCCTCCCCCTTCCCTGGCCCCTCCCCCTTCCCTGCCTGGCCCCTCCCCCTTCCCTGCCTGTGCGTGCGTGCGTGCGTGCGTGCCTGGCCCCTCCCCATTCCCTGCCTGACCCCTCCCCTTCCCTGACTGCCCCCCCCCCGCCTGGCCCCTCCCCCTCCCCCTTCCCTTCCCTGCCTGGCCCCTCCCCCTTCCTGCCCCTCCCCCTTCCCTGCCTGACCCCTCCCCCTTCCCTGCCTGGCCCCTCCCCCCCCTGCCTGGCCCCTCCCCTCCCCCTGCCTGCCCCCCCCTGCCTGGCCCCTCCCCCGTCCCTGCCTGCCCCCCGGCCCCTCCCCCTTGCCTGCCTGCCCCTCCCCCTTCCCTGCCTGGCCCCTCCCCCTTGCCTGGCCCCTCCCCCTTTCCTGCCTGGCCCCTCCCCTGCCTGGCTCCTCCCCCTTCCCTGCCTGGCCCCTCCCCCTTCTCTGCCTGCCCCCCCCCTGCGTGCGTGCTTGGCCCCTCCCCCTTCCCCGCCTGGCCCCTCCCCCCCTGGCCCCTCCCCCTTCCCTGCCTGCCCCCCCCCCGCCTGGCCCCTCCCCCCCATGGCCCCTCCCCCGTCCCTGCCTGGCCCCTCCCCCTTGCCTGCCTGCCCCTCCCCCTTCCCTGCCTGGCCCCTCCCCCTTGCCTGGCCCCTCCCCCTTCCCTGCCTGGCCCCTCCCCCTTGCCTGGCCCCTCCCCCTTCCCTGCCTGGCCCCTCCCCCTTCTCTGCCTGGCCCCTCCCCTTGCCTGGCCCCTCCCCTTCCTACTCTCCTCCTGCCTGGTCTCTCCCCCTGCCTGGCCCCGCCCCCTGCCTGGCCCCTCCCCCTCCCCTTGCCTGAACCCTCCCCTTCCTACTCTCCCCCTGCCTGGCCCCTCCCCCTGCCTGGCCCCTCCCCCTCCCCTCCCCTTGCCTGGCCCCTCCCCTTCCTACTCTCCCCCTGCCTGGCCCCTCCCCCTCCCCCTGCCTGGCCCAGCCCCTGCCCTTGCCTGGCCCCTCCCCTTCCTACTCTCCCCCTGCCTGGCCCCTCCCCCTTCCCTGCCTGCCCCTCCCCTTTCTACTCTCCCCTTGCCTGGCCCCTCCCCTTCCTACTCTCCCCTTGCCTGGCCCCTCCCCTGCCTGGCCCCTCCCCCTCCCCCTGCCTGGCCCCTCCCCCTGCCTGGCCCCTCCCCTTCCCCTTGCCTGGCCCCTCCCCTTCCTACTCTCCCCCTGCCTGCCCCCTCCCCTTCCTACTCTCCCCTTGCCTGGCCCCTCCCCTGCCTGGCCCCTCCCCCTTCCTGGCCCCTCCCCCTCCCCCTGCCTGGCCCCTCCCCTTCCCCTTGCCTGGCCCCTCCCCTTCCTACTCTCCCCCTGCCTGGCCCCTCCCCCTGCCTGGCCCCTCCCCCTGCCTGGCCCCGCCCCCTGCCTGGCCCCTCCCCCTCCCCTTGTCTGGGGGCGTGTCTCTAATGTCTGGGGGCGTGTCTCTTTAATGTCTGGGGGTGTGTATCTAATGTCTGGGGGAGTGTCTCTAATGTCTGGGGGCGTGTCTCTAATGTCTGGGGGCGTGTCTCTAATGTCTGGGGGCGTGTCTCCAATGTCTGGGGGTGTGTCTCTGATGTCTGGGGGTGTGTCTCTGATGTCTGGGGCGTGTCTCTAATGTCTGGGGCGTGTCTCTAATGTCTGGGGGCGTGTCTCTAATGTCTGGGGGGCGTGTCTCTAATGTCTGGGGGCGTGTCTATAATGTCTGTGGGCGTGTCTCTAATGTCTGGGGGCGTGTCTCTAATGTCTGGGGGTGTGTCTCTGATGTCTGGGGGTGTGTCTCTGATGTCTGGGGGGCGTGTCTCTAATGTCTGGGGCGTGTCTCTAATGTCTGGGGCGTGTCTCTAATGTCTGGGGGCGTGTCTCTAATGTCTGGGGCGTGTCTCTAATGTCTGGGGGCGTGTCTCTAATGTCTGGGGTGTGTCTCTAATGTCTGGGGGCGTGTCTCTAATGTCTGGGGGTGTGTCTCTAATGTCTGGGGGCGTGTCTCTCCAATGTCTGGGGGCGTGTCTCTTCAATGTCTGGGGGCGTGTCTCTAATGTCTGGGGGCGTGTCTCTAATGTCTGGGGGTGTGTCTCTAATGTCTGGGGGCGTGTCTCTCCAATGTCTGGGGGCGTGTCTCTTCAATGTCTTGGGGCGTGTCTCTAATGTCTGGGGGCGTGTCTCTAATGTCTGGGGGCGTGTCTCTAATGTCTGGGGGCGTGTCTCTAATGTCTGGGGCGTGTCTCTAATGTCTGGGGGGCGTGTCTCTAATGTCTGGGGGCGTGTCTCTGATGTCTGGGGGGCGTGTCTCTAATGTCTGGGGCGTGTCTCTAATGTCTGGGGCGTGTCTCTAATGTCTGGGGGCGTGTCTCTAATGTCTGGGGCGTGTCTCTAATGTCTGGGGGCGTGTCTCTAATGTCTGGGGTGTGTCTCTAATGTCTGGGGGCGTGTCTCTAATGTCTGGGGGTGTGTCTCTAATGTCTGGGGGCGTGTCTCTCCAATGTCTGGGGGCGTGTCTCTTCAATGTCTGGGGGCGTGTCTCTAATGTCTGGGGGCGTGTCTCTAATGTCTGGGGGCGTGTCTCTAATGTCTGGGGCGTGTCTCTAATGTCTGGGGGGCGTGTCTCTAATGTCTGGGGGCGTGTCTCTAATGTCTGGGGGCGTGTCTCTAATGTCTGGGGGGTGTGTCTCTAATGTCTGGGGTGCGTGTCTCTAATGTCTGGGGGCGTGTCTCTTTAATGTCTGGGGGCGTGTCTCTGATGTCTGGGGGCGTGTCTCTTCAATGTCTGGGGGCGTGTCTCTAATGTCTGGGGGCGTGTCTCTAATGTCTTGGGGCGTGTCTCTAATGTCTGGGGGTGTGTCTCTAATGTCTGGGGGCGTGTCTCTCCAATGTCTTGGGGCGTGTCTCTTCAATGTCTGGGGGCGTGTCTCTAATGTCTGGGGGGCGTGTCTCTAATGTCTGGGGGCGTGTCTCTAATGTCTGGGGCGTGTCTCTAATGTCTGGGGGGCGTGTCTCTAATGTCTGGGGGCGTGTCTCTAATGTCTGGGGCGTGTCTCTTTAATGTCTGGGGGCGTGTCTCTAATGTCTAGGGGCGTGTCTCTAATGTCTGGGGCGTGTCTCTAATGTCTGGGGGCGTGTATCTAATGTCTGGGGCGTGTCTCTAATGTCTGGGGGGCGTGTCTCTAATGTCTGGGGGGCGTGTCTCTAATGTCTGGGGCGTGTCTCTAATGTCTGGGGGCGTGTCTATAATGTCTGGGGGCGTGTCTCTAATGTCTGGGGGCGTGTCTCTAATGTCTGGGGGCGTGTCTCTAATGTCTGGGGGCGTGTCTCTAATGTCTGGGGCGTGTCTCTAATGTCTGGGGGGCGTGTCTCTAATGTCTGGGGCGTGTCTCTAATGTCTGGGGGGCGTGTCTCTAATGTCTGGGGGGCGTGTCTCTAATGTCTGGGGGCGTGTCTCTAATGTCTGGGGCGTGTCTCTAATGTCTGGGGGCGTGTCTCTAATGTCTGGGGGCGTGTCTCTGATGTCTGGGGGCGTGTCTCTTCAATGTCTGGGGGCGTGTCTCTAATGTCTGGGGGCGTGTCTCTTTAATGTCTGGGGGCGTGTCTCTAATGTCTGGGGGCGTGTCTCTAATGTCTGGGGGCGTGTCTCTAATGTCTGGGGCGTGTCTCTAATGTCTGGGGGGCGTGTCTCTAATGTCTGGGGCGTGTCTCTAATGTCTGGGGGGCGTGTCTCTAATGTCTGGGGGGCGTGTCTCTAATGTCTGGGGGCGTGTCTCTAATGTCTGGGGCGTGTCTCTAATGTCTGGGGGCGTGTCTCTAATGTCTGGGGGCGTGTCTCTGATGTCTGGGGGCGTGTCTCTTCAATGTCTGGGGGCGTGTCTCTAATGTCTGGGGGCGTGTCTCTAATGTCTTGGGGCGTGTCTCTAATGTCTGGGGGTGTGTCTCTAATGTCTGGGGGCGTGTCTCTCCAATGTCTAGGGGCGTGTCTCTTCAATGTCTGGGGGCGTGTCTCTAATGTCTGGGGGCGTGTCTCTAATGTCTGGGGGCGTGTCTCTAATGTCTGGGGGCGTGTCTCTAATGTCTGGGGCGTGTCTCTAATGTCTGGGGGCGTGTCTCTAATGTCTGGGGGCGTGTCTCTAATGTCTGGGGCGTGTCTCTAATGTCTGGGGGGCGTGTCTCTAATGTCTGGGGGCGTGTCTATAATGTCTGGGGGCGTGTCTCTAATGTCTGGGGTGTGTCTCTGTTTTCTGGGGGCGTGTCTCTGATGTCTAGGGGCGTGTCTCTAATGTCTGGGGCGTGTCTCTAATGTCTGGGGGCGTGTCTATAATGTCTGGGGGCGTGTCTCTAATGTCTGGGGCGTGTCTCTAATGTCTGGGGGGCGTGTCTCTAATGTCTGGGGGCGTGTCTCTAATGTCTGGGGCGTGTCTCTAATGTCTGGGGGGCGTGTCTCTAATGTCTGGGGGCGTGTCTCTAATGTCTGGGGGCGTGTCTCTAATGTCTGGGGCGTGTCTCTTTAATGTCTGGGGGCGTGTCTCTAATGTCTAGGGGCGTGTCTCTAATGTCTGGGGCGTGTCTCTAATGTCTGGGGGCGTGTATCTAATGTCTGGGGCGTGTCTCTAATGTCTGGGGGGCGTGTCTCTAATGTCTGGGGGGCGTGTCTCTAATGTCTGGGGGCGTGTCTCTAATGTCTGGGGCGTGTCTCTAATGTCTGGGGGCGTGTCTCTAATGTCTGGGGGCGTGTCTCTAATGTCTGGGGGCGTGTCTCTAATGTCTGGGGCGTGTCTCTAATGTCTGGGGGCGTGTCTCTAATGTCTGGGGCGTGTCTCTAATGTCTGGGGCGTGTCTCTAATGTCTGGGGCGTGTCTCTAATGTCTGGGGGGCGTGTCTCTAATGTCTGGGGGCGTGTCTCTAATGTCTGGGGCGTGTCACTTTAATGTCTGGGGGCGTGTCTCTAATGTCTAGGGGCGTGTCTCTAATGTCTGGGGCGTGTCTCTAATGTCTGGGGGCGTGTTTCTAATGTCTGGGGCGTGTCTCTAATGTCTGGGGGCGTGTCTCTAATGTCTGGGGGGCGTGTCTCTAATGTCTGGGGGCGTGTCTCTAATGTCTGGGGCGTGTCTCTAATGTCTGGGGGCGTGTCTCTTTAATGTCTGGGGGCGTGTCTCTGATGTCTGGGGGCGTGTCTCTTCAATGTCTGGGGGCGTGTCTCTAATGTCTGGGGGCGTGTCTCTAATGTCTCGGGGCGTGTCTCTAATGTCTGGGGGTGTGTCTCTAATGTCTGGGGGCGTGTCTCTAATGTCTGGGGGCGTGTCTCTAATGTCTGGGGGCGTGTCTCTAATGTCTGGGGGGCGTGTCTCTAATGTCTGGGGGCGTGTCTCTAATGTCTGGGGGCGTGTCTCTAATGTCTGGGGGCGTGTCTCTAATGTCTGGGGGCGTGTCTCTAATGTCTGGGGCGTGTCTCTTTAATGTCTGGGGGCGTGTCTCTAATGTCTGGGGGCGTGTCTCTTTAATGTCTGGGGGCGTGTCTCTCTAATGTCTGGGGGCGTGATTAATTGATTAATTGCTTAATTGATTAATTGCTTAATTGATTGATTGAAAATGCTTAATTGCTTAATTGCTTAATTAAAAATGCTTAATTGATTAATTGATTAATTAAAAATGCTTAATTGATTAATTGGTTAATTAAAAATGCTTAATTGATTAATTGATTAATTAATTGATTAAAAATGCTTAATTGATTAATTGCTTAATTGCTTAATTGATTACTTGATTGATTAAAAATGCTTAATTGATTAATTGGTTAATTAAAAATGCTTAATTGATTAATTGATTGATTTAAAATGCTTAATTGCTTAATTGCTTAATTAAAAATGCTTAATTGATTAATTGCTTAATTTATTGATTAGTTGCTTAATTGATTGCTTAATTGATTAATTGGCCTAAGGGGGAGGGGCCAGGCAGGGGGAGGGGACAGGCAGGGGGAGGGTAGGAAGGGGAGGTGCCAGGCAAGGGGAGGGGCCAGGCAGGGGGAGGGGCCAGGCAGGGGAGAGTAGGAAGGGGAGGGGCCAGGCAAGGGGAAGGGGAGGGGCCAGGCAGGGGGCGGGGGAGGGGCCAGGAAGGGGGAGGGGCCAGGCAAGGGGAGTGGCCAGGCAGGGGAGGGGGAGGGGCCAAGCAGGGAAGGGGGAGGGGCCAGGCAGGGAAGGGGGAGGGGCCAGGCAGGGAAGGGGGAGGGGGAGGGGCCAGGCAGGGAAGGGGGAGGGGACAGGCAGGGAAGTGGGAGGGGACAGGCAGGGGGAGAGTAGGAAGGGGAGGGGCCAGGCAAGGGGAAGGGGAGGGGCCAGGCAGGGGCGGGGGAGGGGCCAGGAAGGGGGAGGGGCCAGGCAAGGGGAAGGGGAGAGGCCAGGCAGGGAAGGGGGAGGGGCCAGGCAGGGGGAGAGTAGGATGGGGAGGGGCCAGGCAAGGAAGGGGGAGGGGCCAGGCAGGGGGAGGGGGAGGGGCCAGGAAGGGGGAGAGTAGGCAGGGGGAGGGGGAGGGGCTAGGCAGGGGGAGAGTAGGAAGGGGAGGGGCCAGGCAGGAGGATAGTAGGAAGGGGGAGGGGCCAGGCAGGGGGAGGGGGAGGGGCCAGGAAGGGGGAGGGGCCAGGCAGGGGG
Organism: Protomyctophum parallelum; assembly: GCF_964188405.1. Classification (NCBI taxonomy): domain Eukaryota; kingdom Metazoa; phylum Chordata; class Actinopteri; order Myctophiformes; family Myctophidae; genus Protomyctophum; species Protomyctophum parallelum. The sequence continues at coordinate 2,925,289 of NC_139710.1, read as the reverse complement.
AGGGGCCAGTCAGGGGGAGAGTAGGAAGGGGGAGGGGCCAGGCAGGGGGGAGGGGCCAGGAAGGGGGAGGGGCCAGGCAGGGGGAGGGGCCAGGAGGGGGAGGGGCCAGGAAGGGGGAGGGGCCAGGAAGGGGGAGGGGCCAGGCAGGGGGAGGGGCCAGGCAAGGGGAGGGGTAGGGGCCAGGCAGGGGAGGGGTCAGGAAGTGGGAGGGGCCAGGCAAGGGGAGGGGGAGGGGCCAGGCAAGGGGAGGGGAGGGGCCAGGCAGGGGGAGAGTAGGAAGGGGGAGGGGGAGGGGCCAGGCAGGGGGAGGGGCCAGGAAGGGGGAGGGGCCAGGAAAGGGGAGGGGGAGGGGCCAGGAAGGGGGAGGGGCCAGGAAGGGGGAGGGGGAGGGCCCAGGAAGGGGGAGGGTCCAGGCAGGGGGAGGGTCCAGGAAAGGGGAGGGGCCAGGAAGGGGGAGGGGCCAGGCAGGGGGAGGGGCCAGGAAGGGGGAGGGGGAGGTGCCAGGCAGGGGGGGGGGAGGGGCCAGGAAGGGGGAGGGGCCAGGAAGGGGGAGGGGCCAGGCAGGGGGAGGGGGAGGGGCCAGGAAGGGGGCGGGGCCAGGCAGGGGGAGGGGCCAGGAAGGGGGAGGGGCCAGGAAGGGGGAGGGGCCAGGCAGGGGGAGGGGGAGGGACCAGGAAGGGGGAGGGGCCAGGAAGGGGGAGGGGCCAGGCAGGGGGAAGGGGAGGGGCCAGGAAGGGGGAGGGGCCAGGCAGG
>NC_139710.1:2771068-2924336 GCF_964188405.1 Protomyctophum parallelum | reverse complement strand
ACACGCCCCCAGACATTGAGAGACACGCCCCCAGACATTAGAGACACGCCCCCAGACATTAGAGACACGCCCCCAGACATTAGAGACACGCCCCCAGACATTAGAGACACGCCCCAGACATTAGAGACACGCCCCCAGACATTAGAGACACGCCCCCAGACATTAGAGACACGCCCCCAGACATTAGAGACACGCCCCCAGACATTAGAGAGACACGCCCCAGACATTAAGAGACACGCCCCAGACATTAGAGACACGCCCCCAGACATTAGAGACACGCCCCCAGACATTAGAGACACGCCCCCAGACATTAGAGACACGCCCCAGACATTAGAGACACGCCCCCAGACATTAGAGACACGCCCCCAGACATTAGAGACACGCCCCCAGACATTAGAGACACGCCCCAGACATTAGAGACACGCCCCCAGACATTAGAGACACGCCCCCAGACATTAGAGACACGCCCCCAGACATTAGAGACACGCCCCCAGACATTAGAGACACGCCCCCAGACATTAGAGACACGCCCCCAGACATTAGAGACACGCCCCCAGACATTAGAGACACGCCCCCAGACATTAGAGACACGCCCCCAGACATTAGAGACACGCCCCAGACATTAGAGACACGCCCCAGACATTAGAGACACGCCCCCAGACATTAGAGACACGCCCCCAGACATTAGAGACACGCCCCAGACATTAGAGACACGCCCCCAGACATTAGAGACACGCCCCAGACATTAAGAGACACGCCCCCAGACATTAGAGACACGCCCCCAGACATTAGAGACACGCCCCCAGACATTAGAGAGACACGCCCCCAGACATTAAAGAGACACGCCCCCAGACATTAGAGACACGCCCCCAGACATTAAGAGACACGCCCCCAGACATTAGAGAGACACGCCCCCAGACATTAGAGAGACACGCCCCCAGACATTAAGAGACACGCCCCCAGACATTAGAGACACGCCCCCCAGACATTAGAGACACGCCCCAGACATTAGAGACACGCCCCCAGACATTAGAGACACGCCCCCAGACATTAGAGACACGCCCCCAGACATTAGAGACACGCCCCCAGACATTGAAGAGACACGCCCCCCAGACATTAGAGACACGCCCCCAGACATTAGAGACACGCCCCCAGACATTAGAGACACGCCCCCAGACATTAAAGGAACACGCCCCCAGACATTAGAGACACGCCCCCAGACATTAGAGACACGCCCCCAGACATTAGAGACACGCCCCCAGACATTGAAGAGACACGCCCCCAGACATTGGAGAGACACGCCCCCAGACATTGGAGAGACACGCCCCCAGACATTAGAGACACGCCCCCAGACATTAGAGACACGCCCCCAGACATTAGAGACACGCCCCCCAGGCATTAGAGACACGCCCCAGACATTAGAGACACGCCCCCAGACATTAGAGACACGCCCCCAGACATTAGAGACACGCCCCCAGACATTAGAGACACGCCCCCAGACATTAAAGGAACACGCCCCCAGACATTAGAGACACGCCCCCAGACATTAGAGACACGCCCCCAGACATTAGAGACACGCCCCCAGACATTGAAGAGACACGCCCCCAGACATTGGAGAGACACGCCCCCAGACATTGGAGAGACACGCCCCCAGACATTAGAGACACGCCCCCAGACATTAGAGACACGCCCCCAGACATTAGAGACACGCCCCCCAGGCATTAGAGACACGCCCCAGACATTAGAGACACGCCCCCAGACATTAGAGACACGCCCCCAGACATTAGAGACACGCCCCCAAGACATTAGAGACACGCCCCCAGACATTAAAGAGACACGCCCCCAGACATTGGAGAGACACGCCAGACATTAGAGACACGCCCCCCAGACATTAGAGACACGCCCCAGACATTAGAGACACGCCCCCAGACATTAGAGACACGCCCCAGACATTAGAGACACGCCCCCAGACATTAGAGACACGCCCCCCAGACATTAGAGACACGCCCCCCAGACATTAGAGACACGCCCCAGACATTAGAGACACGCCCCCAGACATTAGAGACACGCCCCAGACATTAGAGACACGCCCCTAGACATTAGAGACACGCCCCCAGACATTAAAGAGACACGCCCCAGACATTAGAGACACGCCCCCCAGACATTAGAGACACGCCCCCCAGACATTAGAGACACGCCCCAGACATTAGAGACACGCCCCCAGACATTAGAGAGACACGCCCCCAGACATTAAAGAGACACGCCCCCAGACATTAGAGAGACACGCCCCCAGACATTAGAGACACGCCCCCAGACATTAAAGAGACACGCCCCCAGACATTAGAGACACGCCCCCCAGACATTAGAGACACGCCCCCCAGACATTAGAGACACGCCCCCCAGACATTAGAGACACGCCCCCAGACATTAGAGACACGCCCCAGACATTAGAGACACGCCCCCAGACATTAAAGAGACACGCCCCCAGACATTAGAGACACGCCCCCAGATATTAGAGACACGCCCCCAGACATTAGAGAGACACGCCCCCAGACATTAAAGAGACACGCCCCCAGACATTTGAGACACGCCCCCAGACATTAGAGAGACACGCCCCCAGACATTAGAGAGACACGCCCCAAGACATTAAAGAGACACGCCCCCAGACATTAGAGAGACACGCCCCCAGACATTAGAGAGACACGCCCCCAGACATTAAAGAGACACGCCCCCAGACATTAGAGAGACACGCCCCCAGACATTAGAGACACGCCCCCAGACATTAGAGAGACACGCCCCCAGACATTAGAGACACGCCCCCAGACATTAGAGACACGCCCCCAGACATTGGAGAGACACGCCCCCAGACATTAGAGACACGCCCCCAGACATTAGAGACACGCCCCCAGACATTAGAGACACGCCCCCCAGACATTAGAGACACGCCCCAGACATTAGAGACACGCCCCCAGACATTAGAGACACGCCCCCAGACATTAGAGACACGCCCCCAAGACATTAGAGACACGCCCCCAGACATTAAAGAGACACGCCCCCAGACATTGGAGAGACACGCCAGACATTAGAGACACGCCCCCCAGACATTAGAGACACGCCCCAGACATTAGAGACACGCCCCCAGACATTAGAGACACGCCCCCCAGACATTAGAGACACGCCCCCAGACATTAAAGAGACACGCCCCCAGACATTAGAGACACGCCCCCAGATATTAGAGACACGCCCCCAGACATTAGAGAGACACGCCCCCAGACATTAAAGAGACACGCCCCCAGACATTAGAGACACGCCCCCAGACATTAAAGAGACACGCCCCCAGACATTAGAGAGACACGCCCCCAGACATTAGAGAGACACGCCCCCAGACATTAAAGAGACACGCCCCCAGACATTAGAGACACGCCCCCCAGACATTAGAGACACGCCCCAGACATTAGAGACACGCCCCCAGACATTAGAGACACGCCCCCAGACATTAGAGACACGCCCCCAGACATTAGAGACACGCCCCCAGACATTGAAGAGACACGCCCCCCAGACATTAGAGACACGCCCCCAGACATTAGAGACACGCCCCCAGACATTAGAGACACGCCCCCAGACATTAAAGGAACACGCCCCCAGACATTAGAGACACGCCCCCAGACATTAGAGACACGCCCCCAGACATTAGAGACACGCCCCCAGACATTGAAGAGACACGCCCCCAGACATTGGAGAGACACGCCCCCAGACATTGGAGAGACACGCCCCCAGACATTAGAGACACGCCCCCAGACATTAGAGACACGCCCCCAGACATTAGAGACACGCCCCCCAGGCATTAGAGACACGCCCCAGACATTAGAGACACGCCCCCAGACATTAGAGACACGCCCCCAGACATTAGAGACACGCCCCCAGACATTAGAGACACGCCCCCAGACATTAAAGGAACACGCCCCCAGACATTAGAGACACGCCCCCAGACATTAGAGACACGCCCCCAGACATTAGAGACACGCCCCCAGACATTGAAGAGACACGCCCCCAGACATTGGAGAGACACGCCCCCAGACATTGGAGAGACACGCCCCCAGACATTAGAGACACGCCCCCAGACATTAGAGACACGCCCCCAGACATTAGAGACACGCCCCCCAGGCATTAGAGACACGCCCCAGACATTAGAGACACGCCCCCAGACATTAGAGACACGCCCCCAGACATTAGAGACACGCCCCCAAGACATTAGAGACACGCCCCCAGACATTAAAGAGACACGCCCCCAGACATTGGAGAGACACGCCAGACATTAGAGACACGCCCCCCAGACATTAGAGACACGCCCCAGACATTAGAGACACGCCCCCAGACATTAGAGACACGCCCCAGACATTAGAGACACGCCCCCAGACATTAGAGACACGCCCCCCAGACATTAGAGACACGCCCCCCAGACATTAGAGACACGCCCCAGACATTAGAGACACGCCCCCAGACATTAGAGACACGCCCCAGACATTAGAGACACGCCCCTAGACATTAGAGACACGCCCCCAGACATTAAAGAGACACGCCCCAGACATTAGAGACACGCCCCCCAGACATTAGAGACACGCCCCCCAGACATTAGAGACACGCCCCAGACATTAGAGACACGCCCCCAGACATTAGAGACACGCCCCAGACATTAGAGACACGCCCCTAGACATTAGAGACACGCCCCCAGACATTAAAGAGACACGCCCCCAGACATTAGAGACACGCCCCAGACATTAGAGACACGCCAGCAGACATTAGAGACACGCCCCAGACATTAAAGAGACACGCCCCCAGACATTAGAGACACGCCCCCAGATATTAGAGACACGCCCCCAGACATTAGAGAGACACGCCCCCAGACATTAAAGAGACACGCCCCCAGACATTAGAGACACGCCCCCAGACATTAAAGAGACACGCCCCCAGACATTAGAGAGACACGCCCCCAGACATTAGAGAGACACGCCCCCAGACATTAAAGAGACACGCCCCCAGACATTAGAGACACGCCCCCCAGACATTAGAGACACGCCCCAGACATTAGAGACACGCCCCCAGACATTAGAGACACGCCCCCAGACATTAGAGACACGCCCCCAGACATTAGAGACACGCCCCCAGACATTGAAGAGACACGCCCCCCAGACATTAGAGACACGCCCCCAGACATTAGAGACACGCCCCCAGACATTAGAGACACGCCCCCAGACATTAAAGGAACACGCCCCCAGACATTAGAGACACGCCCCCAGACATTAGAGACACGCCCCCAGACATTAGAGACACGCCCCCAGACATTGAAGAGACACGCCCCCAGACATTGGAGAGACACGCCCCCAGACATTGGAGAGACACGCCCCCAGACATTAGAGACACGCCCCCAGACATTAGAGACACGCCCCCAGACATTAGAGACACGCCCCCCAGGCATTAGAGACACGCCCCAGACATTAGAGACACGCCCCCAGACATTAGAGACACGCCCCCAGACATTAGAGACACGCCCCCAGACATTAGAGACACGCCCCCAGACATTAAAGGAACACGCCCCCAGACATTAGAGACACGCCCCCAGACATTAGAGACACGCCCCCAGACATTAGAGACACGCCCCCAGACATTGAAGAGACACGCCCCCAGACATTGGAGAGACACGCCCCCAGACATTGGAGAGACACGCCCCCAGACATTAGAGACACGCCCCCAGACATTAGAGACACGCCCCCAGACATTAGAGACACGCCCCCCAGGCATTAGAGACACGCCCCAGACATTAGAGACACGCCCCCAGACATTAGAGACACGCCCCCAGACATTAGAGACACGCCCCCAAGACATTAGAGACACGCCCCCAGACATTAAAGAGACACGCCCCCAGACATTGGAGAGACACGCCAGACATTAGAGACACGCCCCCCAGACATTAGAGACACGCCCCAGACATTAGAGACACGCCCCCAGACATTAGAGACACGCCCCAGACATTAGAGACACGCCCCCAGACATTAGAGACACGCCCCCCAGACATTAGAGACACGCCCCCCAGACATTAGAGACACGCCCCAGACATTAGAGACACGCCCCCAGACATTAGAGACACGCCCCAGACATTAGAGACACGCCCCTAGACATTAGAGACACGCCCCCAGACATTAAAGAGACACGCCCCAGACATTAGAGACACGCCCCCCAGACATTAGAGACACGCCCCCCAGACATTAGAGACACGCCCCAGACATTAGAGACACGCCCCCAGACATTAGAGAGACACGCCCCCAGACATTAAAGAGACACGCCCCCAGACATTAGAGAGACACGCCCCCAGACATTAGAGACACGCCCCCAGACATTAAAGAGACACGCCCCCAGACATTAGAGACACGCCCCCCAGACATTAGAGACACGCCCCCCAGACATTAGAGACACGCCCCCCAGACATTAGAGACACGCCCCCAGACATTAGAGACACGCCCCAGACATTAGAGACACGCCCCCAGACATTAAAGAGACACGCCCCCAGACATTAGAGACACGCCCCCAGATATTAGAGACACGCCCCCAGACATTAGAGAGACACGCCCCCAGACATTAAAGAGACACGCCCCCAGACATTTGAGACACGCCCCCAGACATTAGAGAGACACGCCCCCAGACATTAGAGAGACACGCCCCAAGACATTAAAGAGACACGCCCCCAGACATTAGAGAGACACGCCCCCAGACATTAGAGAGACACGCCCCCAGACATTAAAGAGACACGCCCCCAGACATTAGAGAGACACGCCCCCAGACATTAGAGACACGCCCCCAGACATTAGAGAGACACGCCCCCAGACATTAGAGACACGCCCCCAGACATTAGAGACACGCCCCCAGACATTGGAGAGACACGCCCCCAGACATTAGAGACACGCCCCCAGACATTAGAGACACGCCCCCAGACATTAGAGACACGCCCCCCAGACATTAGAGACACGCCCCAGACATTAGAGACACGCCCCCAGACATTAGAGACACGCCCCCAGACATTAGAGACACGCCCCCAAGACATTAGAGACACGCCCCCAGACATTAAAGAGACACGCCCCCAGACATTGGAGAGACACGCCAGACATTAGAGACACGCCCCCCAGACATTAGAGACACGCCCCAGACATTAGAGACACGCCCCCAGACATTAGAGACACGCCCCCCAGACATTAGAGACACGCCCCCAGACATTAAAGAGACACGCCCCCAGACATTAGAGACACGCCCCCAGATATTAGAGACACGCCCCCAGACATTAGAGAGACACGCCCCCAGACATTAAAGAGACACGCCCCCAGACATTAGAGACACGCCCCCAGACATTAAAGAGACACGCCCCCAGACATTAGAGAGACACGCCCCCAGACATTAGAGAGACACGCCCCCAGACATTAAAGAGACACGCCCCCAGACATTAGAGACACGCCCCCCAGACATTAGAGACACGCCCCAGACATTAGAGACACGCCCCCAGACATTAGAGACACGCCCCCAGACATTAGAGACACGCCCCCAGACATTAGAGACACGCCCCCAGACATTGAAGAGACACGCCCCCCAGACATTAGAGACACGCCCCCAGACATTAGAGACACGCCCCCAGACATTAGAGACACGCCCCCAGACATTAAAGGAACACGCCCCCAGACATTAGAGACACGCCCCCAGACATTAGAGACACGCCCCCAGACATTAGAGACACGCCCCCAGACATTGAAGAGACACGCCCCCAGACATTGGAGAGACACGCCCCCAGACATTGGAGAGACACGCCCCCAGACATTAGAGACACGCCCCCAGACATTAGAGACACGCCCCCAGACATTAGAGACACGCCCCCCAGGCATTAGAGACACGCCCCAGACATTAGAGACACGCCCCCAGACATTAGAGACACGCCCCCAGACATTAGAGACACGCCCCCAGACATTAGAGACACGCCCCCAGACATTAAAGGAACACGCCCCCAGACATTAGAGACACGCCCCCAGACATTAGAGACACGCCCCCAGACATTAGAGACACGCCCCCAGACATTGAAGAGACACGCCCCCAGACATTGGAGAGACACGCCCCCAGACATTGGAGAGACACGCCCCCAGACATTAGAGACACGCCCCCAGACATTAGAGACACGCCCCCAGACATTAGAGACACGCCCCCCAGGCATTAGAGACACGCCCCAGACATTAGAGACACGCCCCCAGACATTAGAGACACGCCCCCAGACATTAGAGACACGCCCCCAAGACATTAGAGACACGCCCCCAGACATTAAAGAGACACGCCCCCAGACATTGGAGAGACACGCCAGACATTAGAGACACGCCCCCCAGACATTAGAGACACGCCCCAGACATTAGAGACACGCCCCCAGACATTAGAGACACGCCCCAGACATTAGAGACACGCCCCCAGACATTAGAGACACGCCCCCCAGACATTAGAGACACGCCCCCCAGACATTAGAGACACGCCCCAGACATTAGAGACACGCCCCCAGACATTAGAGACACGCCCCAGACATTAGAGACACGCCCCTAGACATTAGAGACACGCCCCCAGACATTAAAGAGACACGCCCCAGACATTAGAGACACGCCCCCCAGACATTAGAGACACGCCCCCCAGACATTAGAGACACGCCCCAGACATTAGAGACACGCCCCCAGACATTAGAGACACGCCCCAGACATTAGAGACACGCCCCTAGACATTAGAGACACGCCCCCAGACATTAAAGAGACACGCCCCCAGACATTAGAGACACGCCCCAGACATTAGAGACACGCCAGCAGACATTAGAGACACGCCCCAGACATTAAAGAGACACGCCCCCAGACATTAGAGACACGCCCCCAGATATTAGAGACACGCCCCCAGACATTAGAGAGACACGCCCCCAGACATTAAAGAGACACGCCCCCAGACATTAGAGACACGCCCCCAGACATTAAAGAGACACGCCCCCAGACATTAGAGAGACACGCCCCCAGACATTAGAGAGACACGCCCCCAGACATTAAAGAGACACGCCCCCAGACATTAGAGACACGCCCCCCAGACATTAGAGACACGCCCCAGACATTAGAGACACGCCCCCAGACATTAGAGACACGCCCCCAGACATTAGAGACACGCCCCCAGACATTAGAGACACGCCCCCAGACATTGAAGAGACACGCCCCCCAGACATTAGAGACACGCCCCCAGACATTAGAGACACGCCCCCAGACATTAGAGACACGCCCCCAGACATTAAAGGAACACGCCCCCAGACATTAGAGACACGCCCCCAGACATTAGAGACACGCCCCCAGACATTAGAGACACGCCCCCAGACATTGAAGAGACACGCCCCCAGACATTGGAGAGACACGCCCCCAGACATTGGAGAGACACGCCCCCAGACATTAGAGACACGCCCCCAGACATTAGAGACACGCCCCCAGACATTAGAGACACGCCCCCCAGGCATTAGAGACACGCCCCAGACATTAGAGACACGCCCCCAGACATTAGAGACACGCCCCCAGACATTAGAGACACGCCCCCAGACATTAGAGACACGCCCCCAGACATTAAAGGAACACGCCCCCAGACATTAGAGACACGCCCCCAGACATTAGAGACACGCCCCCAGACATTAGAGACACGCCCCCAGACATTGAAGAGACACGCCCCCAGACATTGGAGAGACACGCCCCCAGACATTGGAGAGACACGCCCCCAGACATTAGAGACACGCCCCCAGACATTAGAGACACGCCCCCAGACATTAGAGACACGCCCCCCAGGCATTAGAGACACGCCCCCAGACATTAGAGACACGCCCCCAGACATTAGAGAGACACGCCCCCAGACATTAGAGAGACACGCCCCCAGACATTAAAGAGACACGCCCCCAGACATTAGAGAGACACGCCCCCAGAAATTAAAGAGACACGCCCCCAGACATTAGAGACACGCCCCCAGACATTAGAGACACGCCCCAGACATTAGAGACACGCCCCCAGACATTAGAGAGACACATGGTACAGGTACTAGTACATGGTACATGGTACATGGTACATGGTACAGGTACTGGTACAGGTACTAGCACATGGTACATGGTACAGGTACTAGTACATGGTACATGGTACATGGTACATGGTACATGGTACATGGTACATGGTACAGGTACTAGTACATGGTACAGGGTATATGGTACTGGTACATGTTACAGGTACTGGTACATGGTACTGGTATTGGTACATGGTACAGGTACACATGGTACTGGTACTGGTACATGGTACGCATGGTACATGGTACATGGCACATGGTACAGGTACTGGTACATGGTACAGGTACTGGTACGCATGGTACATGGTACATGGTACTGGTACACATGGTACAGGTACTGGTACATGGTACATGGTACATGGTACTGGTACACATGGTACAGGTACTGGTACATGGTACATGGTACATGGTACATGGTACAGGTACTGGTACATGGTACATGGTACATGGTACATGGTACATGGTACTGGTACACATGGTACAGGTACTGGTACATGGTACATGGTACATGGTACATGGTACTGGTACACATGGTACAGGTACTGGTACATGGTACATGGTACATGGTACATGGTACATGGTACATGGTACATGGTACTGGTACACATGGTACAGGTACTGGTACATGGTACATGGTACATGGTACATGGTACATGGTACTGGTACACATGGTACAGGTACTGGTACATGGTACATGGTACATGGTACATGGTACATGGTACTGGTACACATGGTACAGGTACTGGTACATGGTACATGGTACATGGTACATGGTACATGGTACTGGTACACATGGTACAGGTACTGGTACATGGTACATGGTACATGGTACATGGTACTGGTACAGGTACTGGTACATGGTACATGGTACATGGTACTGGTACACATGGTACATGGTACATGTAGGCCAGGAATGGAACAACCGTGGGTTTTCTGTCCCTACCAGCCAGCAGTCGGCAAAACCAAGTGTCATGCACTACCAGCGAACTCCGGGGAGCACTTCCACCGGGACCTGCGCACCATGGGTCCCCGAGTGCCCACCCACTGAGCAAGCATATGGTACACACATCACACACACACGCACACGCACACACACACACACACGCACGCACGCACGCACGCACGCACGCACGCACGCACGCACGCACGCACGGACCACCCGTGGGTCCTGTGTCCCTACCAGCCAGCAATCGCCGACAGCACGCACGCACGCACGCACGCACGCACGCACGCACGCACGCACGCACGCACGCACGCACGCACGCACGCACGCACGCACGCACGCACAGACAGACAGACAGACAGACAGACAGACAGACAGACAGACAGACAGACAGACAGACAGACAGACAGACAGACAGACAGACAGACAGACAGACAGACAGATAGCAGGCCTGCAAGCTCAAGTGGCGCGCTATGAGCTTGTAGGTCTGCTATTTAAAAAAAATCACAGACAGACAGACAGACAGACAGACAGACAGACAGACAGACAGACAGACAGACAGACAGACAGACAGACGCACGCACGCACAGACAGATAGCAGACCTACAAGCTTGCCATTTAAAAAAAATCACACACACACACACACACACACACACACACACACACACACACACACACACACACACACACACACACACACACACACACACAGTGTGCATGGAGAAGAAGAAGAAATGCTTTCTGGTAAATCAAGTTTACCCAGGGTAACTGGAAGCATCAGATAATTGTTTACAGCCAAGCCCTGTTCATACAACATTTCAGGTTAGTGGTCAAAATTTTGAAAATGTCAGATTGTCTGATTCGAACCAGCGGCCTCCGGTCAATAAGAGAAGCCTTTGGTTAACAAGACTTGCGCTCTAACCACTCTGCCACGGTTTGCTTACAGAGGTAGTACCACCCGGACACCACAGAGTGGTACCATAGCTACGTAACAAGATCTCGCTGCCTTTCATTGGCCGGTCTGAGAGTACATTCCTTGAATTCCTTCGAGCCGGAGCAAGGAGGAGAGAGAGTGAGAGACTGCAGCAGCAGACATTTACAGTCAGTGATTTGTACTCAGTCCTCCCATAAAAGCTAAAGAATGGATTTCACCTAAAAGGTCGTTCTATATTGGTCATCTGTCCTTTGGTGGCCAGAGCATGAGTCAGTCATGAGAGCAGGACGGACGTCCTCGTGAAAGGTAAACAATGGATGGAATGGATTTTACTTTTTTTTGCTGCGGTCTTCTTCAGAGTCAGAGAGTGAGAGGTAGTAAAAGGTATTCTATATAGGTCCTTTTGTCCTTTGGACCGAGGACACGATTCTTTGACCTAGACTTGTTGACTGCCTGCATCGAACCGAGGACCAACCACAGTCAAAACCAGCGCGCTAACCAGCGTCCCACCGGGAGTACATTAAACAGCTCCATTTTTGGTAATTTTCTTTTTCATCTCATCCGATGGGAGTATTATAAAAAATATATATTCTAAAACCCAGGAAGGAACGTCATTACTGTCCGTTTGCACTGGAAACTGACAGGTACGTGCAGGGTAAAATACATTGTCTTGACCACAGCAACGTTGACGTGTTAATGCTTAGTGTTAAATTAACACTAAGCATTAACACGTCAACGTTGTTCATTGTGTACTGTGCACCGTTACTGTACATAGCCTACAGTATGTTGTTTTTGTGATATAATGCACTGATTGCTTGGCACTTTTCATTTCGTTGTACACGTTGCAATGACAAATAAAGATCTATCTATCTAGTGGCTTTAGCTGTTATAGCTGCTATTTAAAATACGGGGGTCCCCGGACCCCTCACTGCAGGTTGTTATTATAGGTCAATCAGTCAGGGCTCGAGATTAACGACGTCCCGGGGACTGTAAAATATCTATTTGGGACGTAATGTTCGGGACGAGAGGAGTTTTTACACTGAAAATGCGCATTTCGTGTGCAGCGATGAGCAGCATGAGAATTTGCCGTGTCAGAGACAACAGCAACAACAAGACGCACACACTACATTCACCCAACGGAATCATAGGAATTATATTGCTTTTGCCCCGTGGATGGGACATTTAGATTGAAAAACTATCGGTTGGAAGCTTGGATAAAACCATGGTTGTGTGCCACAGAAAGGTTCCATATGGACATGGGGCTACACTACATCACCAACGTTTAACGTTAGCTTTCATGCTAGGCTTGCTCGCTGGCATCGACATTAAATAATATGTTGGTATGTATCCTCCAACAGATGTTTTCTAATGCTCAGATTGTTCTGGAATTGCTGCCCCAACACTGTGGAATGCACACCCCAAAACGCTCTCATTCCACAGTTTTTATTGATTGTATTTATTATTATTATTATTATTTATTGATCCTTCGTCTTAGTATTCCCCCTAATAAAGTCGTTTTTATTTGTTTTCTCATGCCAACCATGTAATAGACATTTGAGTATTCATATTTATTATCTGTTGGTCTTGATCAAGTAGCCTACACCAAAGTTTTATAAGCTACTGTAGTCACTATTCGTTGATTCACTGGTAGGCTACACCAAAATAACAACATCCATTTGAAAATAAATATCACTGTTCTCAGGTCGAATATTGATATGTGATTAAAATATGATTAATTTAGATTAATTAATTACAAAGCCTCTGATTAATTCGATTAACATTTTTAACCAAGCCCTATTTTTCATCTGGGAGCATTTTGACTAAATCACTGTATCTACAGAAGAAACATGAAGCCAAACAAATAATGTACTGCATGTATTCAATACAGTACATTATTTGTTTGGCTTAATTGTATTTCTATTACATTAGGAATACAGTTATTCATTTCACAATTTGAGTGGTGCTTTTTTGTACTTTTTCCCCCCCGGGACGGTATACATTTACTTCGGGACGGTTCAAATTGTATTTTGGGACGGTTCCGGGACGGTGGTGAAAAAAGTTAGTCTGGAGCCACATCACCTCACAGTCCAACTGTCTGTACACACACACACACACACACACACACACACACACACACACACACACACACACACACACACACACACACACACACACACACACACACACACACACACACACGTTGATGGTTTAATGTCCCCATCCCAATCACATGGTTTAACCCATTCTGACCTGAGATCAGATTCTAAAAATGTCTTCTATGTCAGTCGCTCTTCGATTTTTCAAAAATAGCAGACCTACAAGCTCGTAGTGCGCCACTCGGTGGCGCGCTATGAGCTTGTAGATCTGCTACACGCATGTTCTGTGTTTCTCCATCAGAACTATAATGCCACACACATGTTCTGTGTTTCTCCATCAGAACTATAATGCCACACACATGTTCCGCGTTGCGGAGGAGTTCTTCACCTCGTTGGGCCTCAAGGAGATGCCTCCAGAGTTCTGGAAGGAGTCCATGCTGGAGAAACCCACCGACGGACGACCGGTGGAGTGCCACGCCTCCGCCTGGGACTTCTACAACCGCAAAGACTTCAGGTTAGCACGGCCGCACACGTTGGTGTAAAGCAACTAAGTACTGTACTTACTGTAAGTAGAATTTGAGGCACTTCACTTTACTGGAGTATTTCCAATTTGCTATACTTACAATTTACAATTTAGGCATTTAGCAGAGCGACTTACATTAAGCAAGAACAAAAAAGCATGGTAATACATCACATAAAAAGCATTTATCATGAAACATGGGTAAGCTAAGAAGGTAACGGTGGAATATATATATATATATATAATGAAACTATGCATATAAACTATACATACTATACTATGCTATGCTATGACTACATACAATGCAATTATAGTGCTGTCTACATACCATGCTAAAAAAAAAGCAATTTTTTCACAGGAAACTGGACTATAAATAGGACTTGAAACCATGCGGAAAAAATGTTTGCTGGAAAAACTAAATGTCTGTCTCTTTAACTCTCTCTGTCTCTCTGTCTGTCTGTCTGTCTGTCTGTCTGTCTGTCTGTCTCTCTGTCTGTCTGTCTGTCTGTCTGTCTGTCTGTCTCTCTCTCTGTCCACAGACGGTGTTCCTGTTATGGAATTCAACAAACTTGACCTACATGGAAGCTAAATAGCCTACAAGTTGTTAGTTTACATTAATGAAATCAATATTGTTGTATATACACAAATATAAATGTAATGTTTATATTTACAGTATGCACACACACACACACACACACACACACACACACACACACACACACACACACACACACACACACACACACACACACACACACACACGCTATAATACTAAATCAAGTCAAGGTCTATGTGAGTTGTTGCCTGTGTCTTATACAGTATATTCTACATATTTAATACAGACACTGATGAGTGCCAGTCGAACCCATGCCGTAATGGAGGCACGTGTGTGGACGGTCTGGCATCCTTCTCTTGCGTGTGTCTTCCCAGCTACTCCGGACTGTTCTGTGAAGAGGGTAAGTTTGCTTTTTGGCATCTCTCTCTCTCTCTCTCTCTCTCTCTCTCTCTCTCTCTCTCTCTCTCTCTCTCTCTCTCTCTCTCTCTCCACCCATCATCTGCTTTGAATATTCAATCACTTTTTTTTTGTTTGTTTGCGTTGTTTCTATGTGGTTTAATTTGCGCGAACATGTCTCAACTTCCCCCACAAATAGGGTTGGAGTTTAGTCTGGGTCGTGGAACTACTCACTCGACAGTTGATACAGTGGAGTATTGTCTGTCATGCACCAGGCATTGTTTCCCAATGTCTGGGCAGTGGTCTAATAGACATACAGTATCTCTCTCTCTCTCTCTCTCTCTCTCTCTCTCTGCAGGTCGGTAGCTCTGAGTAATAGATATAATATTTGTCTCGTCAAATCGATCGCAGGTCACACAGTCAGTCGCATCCTAATGCCCAGAGGCAGAGGCCTCTGTTAAATACTTTGGTGCTTAAAACAGGTAGCCTGGGGTAATGCTTATCGACAGACATTCAGACATAGTTGACACATGTCCGGAAACCATGACTATGCAGGATCTCAGCGTATCCGTGTATACGTGAGGTCATACACGACACCAGAATCTCAATCAGAGTCGACTCACATCACAGGTTTACAGGGTTAAAGAAGTGTTTTTTTCACGTGCGCTTCATGTACAGTACATGATATTTAGAACAATTATGGCCATGTACAGCCTACATGAACGTGCCGACATGAGGCGAGACTATATATACGTAGGTGCTGTGTTCTTAAGGAACAGTTCACTAGAATAGACAGTGTAACAGGACATATACTGTAGTTTTGCAAGTGCGTAGCGCGCCACTCGCGCTATGAGCTTGTAGATCTGCTATTTTTCAATAGCCTGGGTACCGGCCTGGGTACCGATTCTAAAAATGTCTTTTACATCCTGACAGTTTTCTGAAAAAGCAAATTTTCTTCCATTTTTCAAAAATAGCAGACCTGCAAGCGCGTAGCGCGCCACTCAACCTTTTACTTGAGTAAAGTTTAATACTTAGTGAAACAGACCTGAATTGCACTGTACTTGCTACTGTACCACCAATTGGTGAATGTTCCCCCCTCATCAGATTGACATATTTACGTAGCGTAATATGACATACGGTTATACACTAGAGTTATTCAGGGGTGCCCTGAGACAACAGAGTCAGAGAACCACTGGCATCCATAGATGCTGTTGTTGTTTGTCTGAATTCCGTTCTTGACGCATTAAGGAAGTGCAGTTCTGCGTTAAATGCAGTGTTATGTACTGTAGGCACAGAACGAGTGTTGTGTTGTGTTGTGTTCCACCTGTGTAAAACAAATGCTATTTGGGGCTTCAGATTTAGCTGTGAACGGCAGGTCTATACAACACCTGCTGCAAATGTGAAGCTTAAATCATTGTTAAATGAATGTGCAGTAAAGTTATTTTTCAGGCACCACTCTGCTCATTTGGAGTCAGTTACTAGTTACAGTATGTAAAATAGTCTCTCTCTCGTAGGTCAAGGGAACCACAAGGAGGACAGCCCGTTCCTGAACAGTACAGATGCTGCCAAGAACAATGACTTCTATGACAGGAACTTGGCTTTGTTTGAGGTTTGTTGAAGTACAACAACATCTCAAATATGCAATTTGTCGGTGTCAGTCTAGTTGAGATGAACAAAACATGTTGCGTAACAGAACATATGAAAAGTAGAAAATCTTCTAAAGCAAATTCTGAATTGTGATGCAGTTTCACAATGATGTAGACATCAGCAACTATAGTGTATATAGTTGTATACGCATAGTTTCATTAATTTATATAGATATTCCACTGTACTTGTTTTTAGCTTTATTTCGTATGATTCATGGTGACTATTTTTATGTACTATATATTTGTTTTCTGTTCTTACTTACTGTAAATTGCTCTGGATTAACCCATTCTGAACGGGAACCCCTTTTGGTTCCCAAGCTCATATCGCGCCACCGAGTGGCGCGATACGAGCTTGTAGGTCTGCTATTTTTCAATAGCTAAAGCATGACATGATGCTAACACCAAAATGGGTTCCCGTTCAGAATGGGTTAACCCATTCTGACATGAGATCAGATTCTAAAAATGTCTATTACATCCTGACAGTTTCATTATTAACCCATTCTGACCTGAGATCAGATTCTAAGAGTGTCTTCGATTTTTCAAAAAATAGCAGACCTACAAGCTCGTATCGCGCCACTCGGTGGCGCGATATGAGCTTGTAGATCTGCTATTTTTAAATAGCTAAAGCATAACATGATGCCAACACCAAAATGGGTGCGTTTTCAATAGCTAAAGCATAACATGATGCCAACACCAAAATGGGTGCGTTTTCAATAGCTAAAGCATAACATGATGCCAACACCAAAATGGGTGCGTTTTCAATAGCTAAAGCATAACATGATGCCAACACCAAAATGGGTGCGTTTTCAATAGCTAAAGCATAACATGATGCCAACACCAAAATGGGTGCCCGTTCAGAATGGGTTAACCCATTCTGACATGAGATCAGATTCTAAAAATGTCTATTACATCCTGACAGTTTCATTATTAACCCATTCTGACCTGAGATCAGATTCTAAGAGTGTCTTCGATTTTTCAAAAAATAGCAGACCTACAAGCTCGTATCGCGCCACTCGGTGGCGCGATATGAGCTTGTAGATCTGCTATTTTTAAATAGCTAAAGCATAACATGATGCCAACACCAAAATGGGTGCGTTTTCAATAGCTAAAGCATAACATGATGCCAACACCAAAATGGGTGCGTTTTCAATAGCTAAAGCATAACATGATGCCAACACCAAAATGGGTGCGTTTTCAATAGCTAAAGCATAACATGATGCCAACACCAAAATGGGTGCCCGTTCAGAATGGGTTAACCCATTCTGACCTGAGATCAGATTCTAAGAGTGTCTTTGATTTTTCAAAAAATAGCAGACCTACAAGCTCGTATCGCGCCACTCGGTGGCGCGATATGAGCTTGTAGATCTGCTATTTTTAAATAGCTAAAGCATAACATGATGCCAAAACCAAAATGGGTGCGTTTTCAATAGCTAAAGCATAACATGATGCCAACACCAAAATGGGTGCGTTTTCAATAGCTAAAGCATAACATGATGCCAACACCAAAATGGGTGCGTTTTCAATAGCTAAAGCATAACATGATGCCAACACCAAAATGGGTGCGTTTTCAATAGCTAAAGCATAACATGATGCCAACACCAAAATGGGTGCCCGTTCAGAATGGGTTAACCCATTCTGACCTGAGATCAGATTCTAAAAATGTCTATTACATCCTGACAGTTTCATTATTAACCCATTCTGACCTGAGATCAGATTCTAAAAGTGTCTTCGATTTTTCAAAAATAGCAGACCTACAAGCTCGTATCGCGCCACTCGGTGGCGCGATATGAGCTTGTAGATCACCCTGTGAGGGTCTGTGAGGGTCCATTTGGTTCCAAACTATCACTAATTTTCCTTTCCTTTCCTTTCCTTTGTTTAAATAACTTAAGTCCATGCAGGATAACACATCGAAGAAGGTAAACTCATGAGCCACGTGTCCTCCTCTCTCCCTCTCACCAGACACGGAGACATGCGACTACGGCTGGCACAAGTTCCAGGGTCACTGCTACGCTACTTCCCCACCAGGAAGAGCTGGGACGCGGCCGAGAGGGAGTGTCGTGTCCACGGGGCCCACCTGACCAGCCTGCTGTCCCACGAGGAGCAACACTACATCAACCGTACGTCCCACAAACGCTAATATGGTATCCGTTTCGCATTTGGGTTCTTGGAAACGCCCCCCCAGCCACTGCGTTAGTTTGACTGAGGTTAGGTTTAGGTATAGTTTTACTGAGGTTAGGGTTAGGTTTAGGTATAGTTTTACTGAGGTTAGGGTTAGGTTTAGGTATAGTTTTACTGAGGTTAGGGTTAGGGTTAGGTTTAGGTATAGTTTTACTGAGGTTAGGGTTAGGGTTAGGTTTAGGTATAGTTTTACTGAGGTTAGGGTTAGGTTTAGGTATAGTTTTACTGAGGTTAGGGTTAGGTTTAGGTATAGTTTTACTGAGGTTAAGGTTATGTTTAGGTATAGTTTTACTGAGGTTAAGGTTAGGGTTAGGTTTAGGTATAGTTTTACTGAGGTTAGGGTTAGGTTTAGGTATAGTTTTACTGAGGTTAAGGTTAGGGTTAGGTTTAGGTGTAGGCTGTCAATCACAGCGACTGGCCAGTCACAGCGCACCATTTACTCAAATGCGAAACGGGAACCATATCGGCCCCACAAACAGTTGCTCTTTAAACCTTTGCATGCGTTGTCTTCGGGTCAAAAAGACTGGCGGGCAGCATGTTTACCATCAAAAGAATAAAAATAAAAATAAATAGTCATGTTCTTTTGTAAATGAACTCCCTCCGTGATCATGCTATGGCTTCACGCGAAAGCATTAACCCATTTAGACCTGAGTTAAAAAACATTCACTTTGAAAGAATATATATTTAAAGATTTGCGCCACAATCTTATGATTTTTCAATAGCAGACCTACAAGCTCGTAGTCTGTCTGTCTGCCTGCCTGCCTGCCTGCCTGCCTGCCTGTCTGTGTGTGATTTATTTTAAATAGCAGACCTACAAGCTCGTAGCGCGCCACTCGGTGGCGCGATATGAGCTTGTAGATCTGCTATCTGTCTGTCTGTGCGTGCGTCTGTCTGTCTGTCTGTCTGTCTGTCTGTCTGTCTGTCTGTCTGTCTGTCTGTCTGTCTGTCTGTCTGTCTGTCTGTCTGTCTGTCTGTCTGTCTGTCTGTGTGTGTGTGTGTGATTTTTTTTAAATAGCAGACCTACAAGCTCGTAGCGCGCCACTCGGTGGCGCGCTACGAGCTTGTAGATCTGCTATCTGTCTGTGCGTGCGTGCGTGTGTCTGTCTGTCTGTCTGTCTGTCTGTCTGTCTGTCTGTCTGTCTGTCTGTCTGTCTGTCTGTCTGTCTGTCTGTCTGTCTGTCTGTCTGTCTGTGTGTGATTTTTTTTAAATAGCAGACCTACAAGCTCGTAGCGCGCCACTCGGTGGCGCCATATGAGCTTGTAGATCTGCCATCTGTCTGTCTGTCTGTGCGTGCGTGCGTCTGTCTGTCTGTCTGTCTGTCTGTCTGTGTGTGATTTTTTTTAAATAGCAGACCTACAAGCTCGTAGCGCGCCACTCGGTGGCGCGATACGAGCTTGTAGATCTGCTATCTGTCTGTCTGTCTGTGCGTGCGTGCGTGCGTGCGTGCGTGCGTGCGTGCGTGCGTCTGTCTGTCTGTCTGTCTGTCTGTCTGTCTGTCTGTACTGATGTGTACATGTGGTTATGGCTATAGGCAAGAGAGTGTGTCCTCCAGGACTGTAGCACAAAAGAATAATCACTACAGAGTCTTAAATAGATTGTCTCACCTGGGCAAAATGTTAACATTTTAGGGTAGTATAAATTATTTAATCTTTCTCTCTCTGTGTGTCTCTCTCCAGGTGTCCCTGGTTGACCAAGGCCATCTCCGCTGCAGTGCCTCTCTATAATGGCGTCGTCTTCCTCTTTGTTCTGGCGAACTTCAGCATGGCTACCTTCATGGACCCTGGAGTATTCCCCCGAGGTTTGTGTTGAAATGGCTGTTGGAAATTGTGTGTGTGTGTGTGTGTGTGTGTGTGTGTGTGTGTGTGTGTGTGTGTGTGCGTGTGTGCGCGTGTGCGTGTGTGTTGTAGTACTCGAGTCCTTGACTCGTACCGAGTCCGGTCTCGAGTCCACATTTTCATTGACTCGGTCTCGCCCTTCATATGACTTGGACTTGACTCGGTCTCGGACCAATTGACTCAGGGGACTTCCCCCACCGAGTCCACTTGAGTCAGAGTCAGTACTGTGCGTGCATGTGCGCGCGCGCACAATACTCCAGGGTCCATGAAGGTAGCCATGCTGAAGTTTGCCAGAACAAAGAGGAATTGCAGGTCCAGCTGTATTTCCAGTTGTCTCCTAGCAACCTAGTATCATTCATACATTGGCAAAGAGCTCCCAATAGCATAATCATTGAAAACACGCAGTTGGCGTCCAGGGACGTCCATGGCAGGCAATGTGTTTTAACTTAAGTATTCTCGTTGTCATATGGTTCAAATGTATCATTTGCCAACCTGAAAATATGCTCTTATCAGGCTGGAAGGTTGAGAGGGGGACATTTGGTCCCTGTCCGTGTGTGTGCGAGCGTCTTTCTGTATTTCTGTGTGACTGGGTGCAAATAATCTCAGAAACTGCTGGATCAACGAGCACCTGCTTGCACACTCCCAGTAAAGGAAGACACTCCACCCCATATGGATTCATTTAGTTCCTTTTATACACTCAGAATTACGGGATTCTGTGGCCTATTGCATACCACAATGGGGGTCTTTGAAATTGAAAGGTTTGAGTGCCACCAATCTGAGAACCCATTGTCCAAAAATAAAGGAAAAACGGCACCCTCTTCTGTCTCGAGAGATTAGAGAGCCACTGCTGTTAATCTACAGTTGCTTTTTGGTTTACCTGAGGTGAAATATAGACGTCAGTAAGCAACACCAGGAGGTTTGACCTTTAACAGTTGGTAACATTCATTGATGGGACGTGAACGTAAGCTACATCTTCCACAGGTTTCTCTTTTAATAGCAGTCCTGTGCAACGGTAAGAGAAGTCCAATCCATTACAAACTGATGTCTCTGGATTATATGGAAGTTTATTTCAGTTTATAACAGTCATAGAAATTATATCACCTAAATTGTGACATTTCATTAGGGATTCTATTTCATGAATGAATGATTGATTGACAGACACAAATGAAATGTGCACCTTCCATTCAACAAATCTATGCTTTAGTTTACACCAAGCACAACCAACAATTATTTTATGGAAATAAATGTGTACTTCTATCTAGAGGGACTGTGCGCACACAAGAATAGTCGCTACCCTGGTGTGTGTGTGTGTGTGTGTGTGTGTGTGCGTGTGTGCGTGTGCGCGTGTGCGTGTGTGCACTGTGCAATGCATGTACACATGTGACTATGATTAATGGTGTCTTCTGTGTCTTGTGCACATAGTATGTTCACTACTCCTACACCAGAGCTCACAACACCACACGCCAAGGCCGTTTCTCAACATCCCATTATCTCCCCTCGTCAGCTTGTTCGAATCCATACCTCCATACATGTAGGCTGGGATTTACCCCCAGGTCTTCCATGGAGCCCTGTTGGAAGCGTTACTGTTTGTGGGCATGTATTCAGGATCGGAGCTGTTTGTGCCTCTAAAACGTGGTACATTCTGCCATACCACATCTCTCTTGCAGTGGCTCTCAACAGAGTCTTGCAGTGTCTTTTCAAGGTCCACCATTCATTCATTTGATTTTGTGAGGCATGGTAGGTGAACATATAAAATAGCTTGCAAGCTTGTACAATAAAAAAAAATGGCTAGTAGACATCAGTCCAGTTAGTAATCTACTTTTTTTCCCTAATTTATGTTATACCTCTAGCCAGGGGGCCAGGGGGAGGCAGTATAGAGACCAGGATTACTGCATGTTTTTTGTGAGGGTACCTACCCTAGGGGACACGGGGAGTACATGCAAACTCCACACAGAAAGGCCCTTTTGCCAACCCCGCCCAGGGTATGGGCACTGATGACACGGAGGAGAGAACACACCCCCAACGCCCACAGCGCCCCCAGCGGGAATCGAACCCAGGACCTTCTAGCTGTGAAGCGACATCGCTTCCAACTGCGCCACCGTGCCCCGTTAGTAATCCATTCTACCAGAGTCATAGCTCCATTTCTGGTGATGAAGAATTGAAGATCCAGACAACTGATTTTCTTTTATATCAGGACCCATTTCATTCTAGCCCGGAAAAATAGTAGTCAGGGTCACTCCAGGACCACAAGGGTGATTGTTAAATAACAATCATTGAACCCATTTCCAGGTTAGTGTTTGTATGTATGGTTGTAAATGATAAGCGCCTGTGTTTAGGAAGTGCCTTCCGGCCCTCATAAAGGAGTAATTATCTTTACAGTGCATATGGCCTAGGCTATTTACCCTCCATTGAGAGATAATGAAGTCCTTCTGCCCTTCCCGCTGTGGCTTTTATGGAGAAACGGGGAATTCATAAAGTAGGGAGGGACAGCATGAGCATGAGTTCGCAATACTGGTTACTGTACTCTGACAGTATATAAGCCTTTGGTATTAGTACTTATTGCAAACTGTACAGCAAACTGTACAGCAAAACAGCAGGGGGGGGATGGGCATTTGATGTAGAAAAGAGTTTAGCACGTTATTACAAATCACTTAATATTTGGGAAAACAATCTGTTTGCTATTTTTTAATCAGTTTTGAGCTGTGCTTTCTTAATCTGTGTGTGTGTGTGTGTGTGTGTGTGTGTGTGTGTGTGTGTGTGTGTGTGTGTGTGTGCGTGTGCGTGTGTGTGCTGTAGTCTAGTTTATTTCAAACAGTATACCATATTTATTCCCTGCACGATATGTGCACGTATAGGCTATACGCTCACACACGGGGTCAATGGATGACATGATTAGCAGACGCTATATGTTTTTTTTTCCCCACGGCGTTGGCACGGCATACTACTAGCTGTGTGTGTGTGTGTGTGTGTGTGTGTGTGTGTGTGTGTGTGTGTGTGTGTGTGTGTGTGTGCGCACACTCATGTATACAGTAAGTACAGTACACACATGCACCACTCACACAAATGGGACACATCACACTGATGTATGGGGCTTTGGGAATGAATGCAGTCTAATCCCTCCTTCTAGTAGATATGCCCCCTGGGGGCTCGCTAGATCGTCTCCGTCAATACAGTCGTATACTCGTGATCTGCCAGTGCACACATGCTGCACATCCAGATTCAGACACGATATAGGAAGAGATTCATGTCAGAGTTTTGGGAGAAAGACACAGATTTAGAGACTATAAATCCTTACAGACTGGAAGTGCCGAATCGACCCCTCCGAGTCCGAGGGCCCTGGAGCTACACCAAATCGAAAGGCCCCATACATGGGGTTTGTGTGCGCCTTACTCAATCATGAGCGACACCTTTTGCGTGCGACCAGTGAATGAACGTGTGTGCCAGCGCTATCGCTGCTGCTCCCATAGAGTTATGAGGCTGCGCCCCGACGCTGGATCTGCTCTTTTTGAGTCCCCTCCCACCGAGTGGTTAAGAAACAACCAAAAGCACTAGCTGGGGTTCCTCAGCTAGTGTTTTTGGTACAATCGGAGACTATGAATTCGGTTTTGACGGAAGCAATGACCTATTTGAAATAGTCTCTCGCACAGGGCCCTGCAAAGTCTGCAAGAAACTAAATATTTGTCATGGGACAAAATGTCTGGTACATCACACGTAATTACCTTAAAGATTTGAATTAAATTACACCTTGGATGTTCATCCGAGAGTCTTATCCGAGAGTGCCATAGTCTTCAGTGCAGGATAAAGTGGTTTAATGCATCCATTATCAATAATATGCGTTTTGGGACGCAAAACGCACCCTATTTTCATCTCTGTGTAATTAAGAATGCACTTAGGCACTGGTTTGGGTTGTGAATTGCCACTTAAATCCTTAATGTCAGAATATTCCGAATAATGGCAGAAGAATAAGATTCTATTGATAATGGTAGTACCGGTAGTAGGACGTTGTCGTGGAGATGTGATTGACTGTGTTCCAGTACCCCAGTGGTCTGAGGAGCGTCTCTGTGATCTTATAGCTACTTTCGCTACACTATGGTATGTGTTCTTATATCGCTGTTATCTGTAGTTCCATCTGTATGCCGGGTTCAGGGTTCAGTAAGTATAAATAACGTCATGCTATGATGTCACGCTGGCGTTACAGGATAAGAAGGTGATCTCATGCTAGATGTTGTATTCTCTGTAACACAAGGGGATTATATCTTTTGAAATAGTGTTCCTTTGCCAGTGAGTCAGGTACTAAAATTGAGCCATGGACTGTAGGAAATATGTCTACATTACCAAGAAATGGTAATTCACCACTTGACCCACAGCAACCCTATTCTGGGGAGAACATTTGCAGGCTCTCAAAATACATTTTTGAAACACAAAGATGTATGTATATAATTTGTGCACAGTGATCAGCATGTATATACAGGCATATGCTACCTTAGATCGCACACACCATACCTGTAACTTTCATTAGCCCTCAAAAAACAATATGTTTATAGTAAGGGGTTATAGTGGTATAATAATATCAGTACTCAATAGGTGCTTGGAACACAGACAAGCTAGTGCTATATAATTATTCTAATACAAATTAAATGATGAGGATTTAATCATATAAATGATATCTACTTTAATGCACTGTGTAACAGATGCTCCCTCTCCCTTATCCAGTATGTTGTTGGCCCAGTATCTCAGTTACGTACTATGATCAGTTATAATAACAAACAGGGATTTATTAGTATTAAATTAGTTTTGCCTGTGTATTTGCCCTTAAATAGGGGTCTTGTGGGGCTTAAATTGAATCACAGCTGATCCTTCTCTCCTATGCCTATCATATGCAATATCCTGCTCAGCGTTCCCTCTGCCAATCTCAATAAAAGAATATACCGTAGCAGGGTTCAGTGGACTGCCATCTCTCATTTAGGGAAGAAAAGATTATAGACCCGGAGCTGTCAAACGAGTGCATATGTTTATTTTGGCATATTTCAGCTAGTGTACTGTACCTTTGAAATCTATTTATATTTGAAATCTATTCATAGCCTAGGTGCCATAATGACAGAGTAATCTCTCAGACTATGGAACTCTGTATTCCTGTGGTCTCTCTTTCTGTTCTCCGCTACTGTCTTCATCTCTATTATATTTCTGCCTCTCCTTCATTTTTCGTTCTGCTTTTTCTCTCCACTCATTTGTTCCATTTCTGTCCGTTTTTCTTGTCCTATTCGCCGCCTTAAATCTCTCTTTCTCTCAAGCTCGTTCTCTCTCTTAATGTGTTTTCTCCCTCTCGCCATCTGCCTCCCTGTGTGTGTGTCTCTCTCCTTGTCTTTCCGTATCTCTCTCTGTCTCCACCTGTGCTTTAGCTGCCTCTGTTTCCCTCCAGGTATCTTACTGTGGGAGCGTGAAATCATTTTTCAAGATGGTGCCCCTTCACTGATCCTTTCTCAGTTTGAATGAGCTCTTTGATCAGCTGAAAGAAGGTTTTGTCCTTGGGTCTCAACAGAACAACACGGCCCTCACTGTGTCGTGGTGCTGCGTGCAAACGTCCACAAAGAACTAGGGTAGCGACATGGAAAGGCGTGGGAAAGTCATTATTCTCATCAGTCATACATGAGGATATTTTGCTATGGCAAGATTCTCCACTTTTTAGTTCATATTTATTCTCGTTTAACTTTTAGCCTCTGGTAGTGCCTCCTCCGATACACATGGAGTTGCCAGTACCAGTCCGTCTTTTCACAGGGAGATTTCTTTGTTTTTACACACTATTTTGTCCAAATGACTGAATGTCAGTCTCCAGATGTTCTTCAGAGTATGTATGACACTGATTTATTATGACACTAGTATGGCACATTAGGAGCCCACTAGGACAGCGGTTCTCAGATTTTTCTTTATGGGTGCTAGCCCCTCCTATGCCCAGCTTTGTGTGTTTGTGTGTAGCGATGATTTGATTGGCCCCATAGTGATGATTTGATTGGCTGAGCACCCCATAGCGATGATTTGATTGGCTGAGCAATGTATGTATTGTATTGAGGATAAAAAGTGAAGACAGAAAATTGAGGACGCCACAAGTGATTAGCCGGATTGGACTTGAGAATAAAAATCACACCTGTGTGAAGTGAGGGGCGCTCTTATCAGTTCCACTATGCTCATGTGTTTATTTTTTTCATATTACAAGATACATTCATTGAAATCCTCTTGCATTATCGCTAGGCTGAGAGAAAAGGTCCCACTTATCCCACTTTTTCTAGAACTTATCCTCTTGTAGACTTGTAGTCTAAGTATGAATGTTACTTTTCCACAACATACAGTTCCTCAGTAATGTCCATCCAATGTTCTTTCGTTGGTGGGTCCTGTTGGTACCAGCGTCGTGTGATCGCTTTCTTACTTGTTGCTAAGAGGATCTTGATTAAATATTTATCATGTATTAGAAACTCTTCAGGGATATTTCCCAGCAATAAAAAGGAACAAGTCTGAGCTCTGAGGTATCTTAAAACACAGAATGGTCTCCAAGGTGGAGTGGATATTATATATAATTCTAAAAAGACTAAGAAATATCTTTATCAGAGCCAGAGAAGACCTTCCCAGACTTCTATCTTGCTGGTAATATTCTCAGTGTGTGTAATGAGTATGTGTACCTTATTTCAGATGACCTCTCTGATGACAGTGACATTTTTAGACGACGTCTGTACCAAAAACTTCTCCCTGTGAAAAAAGGGACTGGTACTGGCAACTCCATGTGTAACGGAGGAGGCACTACCATAGGCTAAGAGTTAAACGAGAATGAATATGTGTGGTGAATCTTGCCGTAGCAAAATATCCTCATAACCCTGAGGGGTCCATTTGGTTCCAGGGGCCTATGCTGTGGTGGGAGAGTTTCTTGTGACTCAATGGGTTCACTTTCACCATGTCAATAATAGTTTGTATCACACGTTTTTGGATTAAGATATTCACCTTGCTTAATAGTAAACCCCTGTCAGCCCCTTAGTTAAAATTAGACTAGATTATGTATACAATTTCCATTTAACTGAGTGTTGCTCTTTGCATAAACAGCTAACAGTAGGGGCTAGCTTAATTTAATGCGGTTCCCTGTTGTTCCTCTCTCATATAGTTATAAATCACAACTCTGTGTGTGTGTGTTTGAGTAAGAGATGGAGTGAAAGTGCATGTGCCTCACTCACTTTGTTTGCTCATATTGGGGTCTAGTCTTGGTCTAGTCTTATCTGTAGGCGTCCACACCACAACGTTGTCTTTCTGTGTGTCCCCTCCACAGCGGACGAGGACGAAGACAAGGATGATGACTTCCGGGCACCACTTTACAAGAACGTGGATATCAAAGGCATCCAGGTCCGGATGAAGTGGTGCGCCACCTGTCACTTCTACAGGCCACCTCGATGCTCACACTGCAGTGTCTGTGACAACTGTGTGGAGGTGAGAATAGGACATTCACACCGTGCCCAATCTGGGAACCCGTCGGTGGAAAAAAAGCAAAAACAGCACCCTGTGCTGTGTGTTTCCATTGCATTTGGGGGCGGGCCCAAAAAGAGATTCTATATAAAGAGAGGACACTCCCATTAAGTCCTATAGTAACAAACAGCGCCCAGTGCCTCCGCCATATTGGAGCGATGACGCAACTTCCGGTTGCTTTAAAAAACATTAAAAAAGTCATGCTGTACAAACAAAAACGTATTTTCATCCTATTCTACTCTCAAATATTGATTTACTAATTTATTCATATTTATGAATGGATCAAAGCAGAAATTAGTAACATATTCATTCAGAATGTCAGGGTGTTTGTGTGTGCATGCATGTATGAACGTACGTGCACGACCATGCATGTTTATGTGCATGTTTGAGGTGTTGCATAGACAAAGGGTTCCGCCATCTTGGAGTGATGGCGGCAGCGCTACCGCTGCGCCATCTAGTGGTGATTCCAAATATTTAAGGACTGTCTCTTTATATAGAATCTCTTTGGCGCGCCTCAATAGAATGTGTATAATAGGATGTTGCCCGTTTGGCCCGCCCTCAGCCCTCCACATCCTGTGGTGCGCCTGTGTTTTCAACAACAATGTACTGTATATACACGCTCTGATAGATTCGGTAGCGGAGCTCAGAATCTGTTCTTAAAGGTTTTATGACATTCATTTTAATTTATTTTTATTTTTATTTTTTATTTTAGGTTTTATGACCTCAATTACACCCAAAAAACCTGAACTTTGAACATTCAGTGGATTTTCTGTGGTCTGAAGTTTTCTTTGGGGTTTGGAAGCCTTTTGAGCTACAATGAAAACAGGCAACACAGTGAAAACAGTTACATCTGCTGGCAAATCCCATTGACATATATGGGATTTGCAGGGTCTTACATCACTTACTGCCGGCAAATCAGAGCACCTGTTTGAGCCAGAAAACCCCAGATCACAGAAAATCTACTGAATGTTAAAAGTTCATGTTTTTTGGGTGCAATTGAGATTAGAAAACCTAAAAAAAATAAGAACAATTCCAAAACCTTTTTTTAAATGTCATAATCCCTTTAATAGATTACACCGCCTAATATAAGGAACAATATGAACACAACCAGTGTGGTCAACAGGAGGCTCGGATATGGTCAGTGGATTACAAGCTTTTGTGGATCAGAGCACACAAAAGAAAAATACCATGTATGTATGCATGTATGCATGTATGCATGTATGTATGTATGTATGTATGTATGTATGTATGTATGTATGTATGTATGTATACGTACGTATGTATGTACGTAATTATGTATGTATGTATGTACGTACTGTATTATTTTAAAAATAATAAAATAATCGGTTAGGGTTAGTTAGGCCCTGGCCAACAGGTTGAGAACGATATAATAATGTCTTTGATAGAGAAATCTTTTTGGACGTCTTGACGTAAAGCACAATCTTATGTTAAAGATACAAAATGGGGTCCCGGTGTAAAGCCACTCTAAATTACTACTAAATACACATAGTAATAATTCACAGCTGCATTTTATACTGAGGCACACAAATAATTACACATTATTACGCACTATTTCAAACTAAAACTCACATTAACACGGAGGGTGCGTTCGGAAATAGCACACTGAGCGTAGCCTGGTTAATAAACCAGACTAATATCGCACGGACCGCGGGATATTAGTCTGGGGAGGCTCAGCTTGGATTTCATTTCCAGGGGAGCGGGTTGAAACATTTTCTCTTTGACGCAATTGGTCAGAGCTACTGTCAGTCAAAGGTCTCAAGCATTGAAAGTCACTGTACCAAAGCCCGCCCATATTGCATACCGTGTCCCGATTGGCCGCCCCATTTCTCTGGTGTAGGAAATGGGCGTACAATTGAGCCTCTCCAGACCGAAATCCGCCGGCAGGCAATTTTTTTTTTTTTTTAATATATATTTTTATCCCACGATTTTGTAACCCATTTTTCACCCCTGTGTCAATCATCTAATGTGATCCTGGGCTCTACACACCCCCCACCAACCTAGTCCCCATATATGGGGGACAAGGGGAGAGCAACGGACTTGAACTCATGCTTCCTTCATGCCTGAGTGTCCAAGTTGCTCCTTTACACCTGACAGGGGGGAGTTTCCCTGGTTGGACGTAGCGCGTGGAAGGAACACGTTATTCCAACCAGTTCCTTCCCCTCCATCAGGCGCCCCGGCTGGCCAGGGGGAGGCAGTTTAATAACCAGGATTATTGCATGTTTTTTGTGAGGGTACCTACCCTAGGGGACACGGGGAGAACATGCAAACTCCACACAGAAAGGCCCTTTCGCCAACCCCGCCTTCGGGTATGGGCACTGATGACGCAGAGGAGGAAACACGCCGCCAGCACCCACAGCGTCCCGAGCGGGAATCGAACCCAGGACCTTCTAGCTGTGAGGCGACAGCACTACCAACTGTGCCACCGTGCCCCCCATAAAACATTATAAAGCATTATAAAACAATTGACTTTGTTAGGTTTGGCTTACCCCAAATAATCAGATTTTGGAAAGCAGATAATGGTGTTTACCATTTCAATAACCAGTGTATTACCTTACAGGATTGGTGTTTCAACTGTAAACACTCGCAAAGGGATAGTGTTTTAACACTGCGCTAAGGAGTAGTGACTAATTGGTCCTCTGGAGACGGCCATACACCCAATGGCCCTGCCAGACGCCATGTGGATTTCACTTACAGATACAGTCTTTAAGACATTATTATTGATCATCACATCACACGTGATCCTTGTTATTGTTACCATGACCACTGATGGTATCTAATTAACACTGCACCAGGTGATTTCATTAATTAACACATCTTAAACCACAGCGGTGGAAACTAATTAATGGGTGTACTGTTTGGCTGGAATGGAAACAAGTGCATACAGTATGTGCTCTGTGACACATGACTGCACACCCCTGAGACTCGATATTAGTTTCCCCTATTTGGTTTGAAGCTGTTCTTTCCAGCTGGGCTGCTGTCCTTGAAGCTGCCTAAGAGCTTTCATGTACAGTACACAACATCTCAGTATATGAAAGGGGTCATACACTAGTATGGCTTTGAACTAACCATCAGGTAGTGTAGCGGTACTCCAATCTATAGTAAGTTACGTAGAGGTGCAATAACGTCTGCTTATGGTAGGTAGTAGATACGGTAAAAAGTAGGCATGTAACGATATATCGATATATATCGATATTGATCCCGACGATATTAATCGATTTATTGAAATAAAATAAATTATTTTCTTAGGGGGGCTAGTGAATTATGGTGTGTGATGTGAAATGTGAGCTTTAGTCATATTCCATCATATCCAAGTGCTTTTGGAGTCAACATTTTGTTTGCCAATATGTATACATAGATGTAACGGCAGAAAGTATACATGTCTCAACGAAAAATAGAAAAGACTAATATTTCAGCCATTATAATTCTACACCCCATCGCTGGACCTCATTATGCACTGTCTCCCTCTCCTTCTGTCCTTTTCTACCGCTGTCTTCCCTGTCTTCTTCCAAATGCCCGTCCCTGTCTTCTTCTGTCTCCCCGTCCAGCTTGCTCTCCGAGTCTCCTTCCCTCCCTCCTCTTCCATTCTGCATCGTCCCTACCACCTCTTTGCCCTCCGTCCCACCCTATTAACCTCCTTGTCTGCTTTCCTCCCTCCATTTTTGTTAGTTTAAGTTAACCCATTTTGACCTTGAGGACCTTATAGCTTTTAACCACTTTAACCATCTGTTGAAAAATAGCAGATCTACAATATAGCACTGAACGGCGCGCTACAAGCGTCTAGATCTGTTATTTTGGGGAAAGTCGTGAAAACGAGTGCAAATCTTTGAATATATATTATTTTACAGCGAACGTTTTTAACTCAAATCTTTGCTTCTGGGGGTCCCTGAAACAATATATTTTCAGATGGGGGTCGACCGTTGACGGCCATTTACAATATAATGTTTGGGGTCATTGACGTGAAATAGCTTGAGAACCACTGACATAGAAAACTGTTGTGATTTTCGAAGACATTTTGTAGAACCTGGTCCTCAGGTCTTAATGGGTTGAGTATAATGACCTTGATCTGTCCATCTGTCCCCGTGCAGGACTTCGACCACCACTGTCCCTGGGTGAACAACTGCATCGGCAGGAGGAACTACCGCTACTTCTTCCTCTTCCTGCTGTCCCTGAGCATCCACATGGTGGGTGTGTTCTCCTTTGGCCTCCTCTTCGTCCTCCACCACCGGGAGCGGCTGGCCGCCTTGCACACCACCGTCACGTATCCTTCCAGACACTGTTGATTTCGTTGACGAAAAATGTTCGTCGACTACCTTTTTTCACTGACGACAACTAAATAAAAACTAAGCCACGATGACTAAAACTATGACTATTATATACTGAGAATTTTGTCAACAAATAAAATCTAGACCAAAATGTTAGGGAGGGACTAGTGGAGGCTATTTTAAGCATGCAACCAAGTGTAAAATCAGGCATTACGATGCCATCAAGGCATGGACAAAATACATTTTAGTCGACAAAATCAACTGTAGATTTAGTGGAGTAAAATGTTATGATATCATTTTTGTTTTGATTGTATTGCTGTATTGTTGTATTGTTCTTTCTGCTTTGGCAATGTAAACGTATGTTTTCTCATGCCAATAAAGCCCATTGAATTGAATTGAATTGAATTGAATTGATATTAAGTCGACTTGACTAAATGCTAAACTAAACTAAACTAAACACTAAAACACATAAAATAAAATAAAACACTAAAACACATAAAATATGACTAAAATAAATGGAATTTTATTCAAAATGTGCGGTCAGAATTACCAATACTTCCACCACCTGCAGATCTAGCTAATGCTTGTGATTCCTCCTGTTTAAATTGTGTTTCTTGATTCATTTAGGTTGAGACAGACTGTGACTAAGGAAAAGATGGCTCTGTTTTTCCTTTGTTTTGCCATGCAATGGGTACCCAGATTGGGTTGAAGTAAACAAGTCGAACTAGACACTTTGCTAGAGGTGGTTGTGTCAGCGTCATATTAATATTAATCAAACTCGATACAATTTTAAGCTTTAACGTGACCTATCACCCAGTAAAGGTGCCTGCTGAGTCCGACTGTATGATATTGGCCGCGTCTACAGCTGTTGCTAACACTCAAAATCACTTAACACCAGGAGGGCAGTGGCAGTCAAGGTTATGTCCTCAAGTACACTTTAACATGTGCACAACAATGCATGTCAATCATTTATGGAGGCAAAATAGCAGGAAAGGGGGAGCAATTAAATATTTTACTGACACCGTTAGAAAAAAAATCTAAATTGGGCCAAATGAGCGCATTCCAGAGCCCTGTCTCTGCCAAACATATACGCTAATGAGAAACCATGTAGAAGATTACCAACGTCTGAATAGCAGAGTGCTTCAGCTCTGTACAACATGGATATGAACTGCCCCTTGGGCATGTTTTATTTCTTTGCCTAGTCAGACATACATGTTCATGTATAACCCATTCTGACCGGGCACCCATTTTGGTGTCAGCATCATGTTATGCTTTAGCTATTGAAAAATTGCAGATCTACAAGCTCGTATCGCGCCACCGAGGGGCGCGATACGAGCTTGTAGGTCTGCCATTTTTGAAAAATCGAAGAGCGACTGACATTTCTAGAATCTGATCTCAGGTCAGAATGGGTTCATCAGACCATTGTGTGTCCAGTGGAAACCTCGTATGAATCTGATCTCAGGTCAGAATGGGATAATGTCCGGGTAGCTCAGGCGGTAGGAGCTCTCGCCTTTGGACCACAACTTCATGGGTTCGATCCCGGGCACCGCCGACTCAGCGAATGAGCAGCACGGCTTGGTGCAGCAAGTCTCGCGGGAAGTACTGGGAGCTGATGGTAGGTGTGGCGCTCCACCTCAGCAATCCATCTCCCCGGGGTCTAGCGCATTGTAACGGGGATAGACTTCTGTGTGTTACCGGCGGATACCGACAATAAGCCACCCCCGACCTAGTCCCGACCTACTTCATGCTTGATTGAGAAGTGTTTTTGGTAAATGAACCAGGTTGACTCTGTGATGGGGAGTAAACCAAAGACGTACAATACATGTTGTTCTAGTTTTCCTTAACCCTGCGTGTGTCCAGTCTGGTTGTGATGTGTATAGCAGGGCTGTTCATTATCCCAGTCATGGGCCTGACAGGCTTTCATATGGTGCTGGTGACCAGAGGTCGCACCACAAACGAACAGGTGAGACGTTTGGAAGCTTGGAGGACAGCTGTTAAATCCTGTACTGCTTCAGACGAAGTGCACTGGTTATATTAAGCAACACGCATGGATGCACACAAATGCGGTTGTCTCTATGCACGCACGCACGCACGCACGCACACACACACACACACACACACACACACACACACATATACACACACACACCACCTTCAACCATACACTATGTTCTGTGTGTGTATGCGATGTCCTTGCGTATCTTTCCCCTACAATGCTAAAGGAGTGTCTTTATTTCTCAGGTGACAGGCAAGTTCCGTGGAGGAGTGAATCCCTTCACCAGGGGTTGCTGTGGCAATGTGGAGTATGTCTTATGTAGTCCGCTGGCTCCAAGGTAAGACATCTCTTTGGAGAGGACGATGTCATTTTTCTATTTCTTCTTATTTGTAATATGTCAGGTTTTTGCGGAATCCAACTCCAATTGACCATAATTCGAGACCATAATTGTCGAGTTGAAGTTGCATGTCTGAAGTGGGTGCATATATAACAGTGACGCTACTACAGGGGGGGTTGTCCACATTTTTGTGTGAAAATGCTTCATCTGCAACACCATTTTATACAATATGTATAGTGGAAGCCCCTGCTTCATCTCTCCCTCAGTTAGGGGGTTCTTGGGCTGAAAAACATTTAAGAACCCTGGTGTGTATATAGGGTCTTGAAACACAAAGTATAAAGTTGGATTCCCAAGTAAAAACAAACGTAAAGAAATGGACATTGAAGGAAATGAACTCCTCCTGTGCAGGTACACACTGGACCCCAGGAAGAAACCCTTAGTGAAAATCCAGCCTCCTTTTATCAGACCTGACCTCTCTGACAGACAGATCACCATCAAAGTCAGTGACAATGGGATCCATGGCACCATCGTTCGCTCTAAGGTGAGTAGCTCACATGTGGAGGTTTTTTACTGTAAGAACACTGTTTCCCAAAGTGGGGTGTGGGCCTGTGGGGACCCCAAGGGTCAGTGAGGGAATTGGGGCCATTGACGGAATCGGTTAATAATAGCATCACTTTAACCTATTTTAACTTGGGCTAATTGAAAAATAGCTGATCTACAAGCTCACAATCTGCACTGTGAGCTAGTTGCTATTTTTTAATCTTTTGATCTTTTGAGAGTCAATAAAATATAACAGGAAGATTTTGAGGAATTAAAATAAAGACCAATGAGGTTTATTGCAAAAAAAGCCCAGTTATCATTACATGGATGTAATTTACTATATCTATCCACTCCTGTACACTATTTTTAAAAGCAGAGAATATATCCACTTTTCTCAACATCTATGGGGAAAATGCCCACCCCAGTAGTGCCACATACCAAGAGCCACATACCATATGTCTTTACTGCAGCTAATACTGGTTTGAATCCAACCAAAGGCAATTTACTGCATACCCCCACCCCTCTATCCCACCTTTGCTGTTTCTCTAATTACTGTGTAGCCATATGGAATAAAGCAATACATTAATTAATAAATATTGGAAAATTGGGAGGGAAGATCAGTGTTCAATATGCTTTTTAGTGCTCTTTTGATGTTTTTTTCACGAGACACTCCCAACATACAGTATTTGCCAGTGATTGACTTTTCAAAATCCACGCTGTCTCTGGGATTTGGCGTCCCCTCCAGCAAAATGTGTTTTAGCTTGAAGAACAGTCCCCGTTTCATCTATTCTCTGCCTCGTCCAATCTTATCATTTGCTCTTCCACTTGAGCCCTATTTTCTTTTCTTTGCATGACGGTGTTGCACAGCAAAAATAACCAGTCTACAAGCGCACAACAATGTGTCACAACGTTTGAAGGTTTGATAAGATTTTAAAATGATGCCTATAGCCTAATGATGCCCAAATGATGGCAGAGTTGCAACCTGTCTCTTCTGACCTCCTGATATCTTAGAGAAAACTAGGGCAGCAGTCGCAGTAGCCCCTGAGAGGTAGACTCTCTGGGGGTACGGTAAGGTAGGTGTGTGTGTGTGTGTGTGTGTGTGTGTGTGTGTGTGTGTGTGTGTGTGTGTGTGTGTGTGTGTGTGTGTGTGTGTGTGTGTGGCATATATGACTGACAGGTGATTACAGCTGAGGCTGGTGTGGGGAGTATGACCTCCGTGCCCTGCATGGACTAACACAATGCCTAATTTGTAACCTCCCCACTGCAACCTCTTCCCATGTCTCTTCCTCTTGCAGTCAAAGAGCAGTTTGGAAGGCCTGGACGATAAAGACACCCAGCCACCGCTGCCTCCCAAGGCTGACAGGTATAACCAGCTGAAAAGCCAGCTGACATCCAGTGAAGGTAAGGAGCAGAAATGGGAATAAGCTAACTAGCCCTCTGCCACCGTGCGTGCAGCCTTCACAGTCCTCCATCTAACTAGCCCTCTGCCACCGTGCGTGCAGCCTTTCACAGTCCTCCATCCCCCACTCATTCACTGTCACTGTCACCCCCCCCCCCCCTGTACACATGCACAGACACACAGACACACCGTACAAACAGATAAACAGTCTACATACCAACTCCCTATTCTCTTTCTCTCTCTCTAACCCACACCCATACATTACACACATGTTTACACACACACACACGTCACATACAAGGTCCCTCTCATTTCTCCATCTGTCTTTCATCCCTCCTCATCCTATTTCCATCTTTGTCTCTCTCAAACACAGTGGACACATGACCATATGCACGCACGCACGCGCACACACACATGAGCACAACACTCCATCCCCTACCTCTTTCACGTAACAGGTCTGCACCAAACCGTCTGTCTGTCTCCAAATTCTCTTCTCCATCACTGTGTGTGCCAGTATGCGTGATGGAGCGTTAAATCTGTTGGATTTCCATCCTCCTGTCAGGGGCGATTTCTATGGGGAGGTCTATGGCCATCAACGATGGCCATAGACCTCAACAATGTGGGCTCTGTACATCGAATCAGCAACAGAGGAAATTAATTCCAATTGTCATGAATTAATGACTATTGCACTTTGATGTGGACCTTTGGCGGAGAGGAGAGTGACAGGAGAGGTATATGAACTAGGAATGGGTGTTAAATGCAGAATGAATGACTGGGCTATTGGATATCCCAGGGTGTCACTTGGTTGCTAGTGTGTTGAGTTTGACCACTAGTTCTCAGTTGTGTTTTCTTAGGACCCAAATACTTGTTATAATTATTTCTCCATGAAATGTGTGAATATTTTGCGAGACAGTTTTGGGTCAACTGGTTCGACTCCCGAGCCCGACGGCCTTTGTCACTCACGGCCTTTGTGTCACTCCCCATCTCTCTCCCCCTTTCCTGTCTAATTACTGTACCCTATCAATAAAGGCAAAAAAACTGCAAAAAATATCTTTAAGAAGAAAAGACCCACTGGTTGATAACGGCTGCAATCGACTGTTGCATTCGGTAGTGTGAAATGTGGATTGTGGATAGCATGTCCTATAGAAGTATAGAACCTATGATAGACCGGTCCATCCATAGTCTATAGTTCTATACTGTCATGGTGCATTATGTCAGGGAGGGAACGCAGTCTTTTCTTCTATGAAATACTACTGCTCTCTGGTGGCAGTGTACAGTACTGCAGTTGTTGAAATGCTAGCTGGGATACTTCACTGCTCAACAAACACTGTTTGCATTTCGTGATACTCTCTCCATATTAGCCACACACACGATTCAGGATTAGTTTATTGCCTTATTAAAACACTGTGCACATCAAGTACCTAACATTGCAACGATTCATCATGGTGTCATACATCATCTGGGCTGTGTACAGCCATTTTTGTGAGCTGGCCTTGGGTAAAAAATGTTTGAGCAGTGTGTTTTGTTCTCTGTCTCAGGATGAGTCTAATCTGCTGCTTGCCTTAGAATTAAATAGTCTACTGGAAATTTCACTTGCCCAATTGTGCTGACCTCATCACATTTGTCATGACGGCCAAGTGTTTTTTGTGCAAAACTAATGCTTGGAATGGATTCAGAATCATGAAAACACTCTAGTTTAACACATCACATGATACTTAAAGATTTATTTTTTGTTTTATACAGGATGTTAATGGTATGGCCACGTATTATGCTAATTACTCAAATTGCTCAACATGCAGCTTTTAGCAACCGAGCTTAATCTCATCTGCTAAGCCTATAGATGAGATTTGAATCATAAAAGTTTATACTAACCAACATTTCTGGGTCTAACATGGGACCTATAGTGGCTTTGTACTGCACCGTCTTCTCTGGAGTCCTGCCTCAGGGCGGACCAGAGGTAGAAAGATGTCATCGAAGGGACACATGCTTCAGTAGGCAGGAACTGGGGGTGGCAATGAAGGACCGGGAAGTCTGGCGTAGCATTGTGGAATCCATGATCTCGACCACGGTCGAAAAATGATGATGGTGACTACACAGTCCTATGATTCTTCCCACTTACTGGTCCTTTAGCAAGAACAAAAACAAAAAACCTAGAATACCTGTACCAATACCTGAAAACAGCATTTCAAATACAACCATTGATATTATCTAGACCTGGAATTGTTACTAATTTCATCCTGTGACTGAGCATTAATTTGCCTCTCTCTTTCGCTTCCTCTGTCCCTTCCTTCCTTTGTCCCTCTTTTCTTTGTGTGTTCTAGAGAGTTCTCTATCAGGTAAAACCCACCCGTCCACCCCGGCCATGTACAAGTTCAGACCGTCGTTCGGTACCATGCCCAAAGTCCATTACCACGTAACTGGAGAGAAGGTATGCACAGTAGAAGAGCATCATATCCATCCCCCTCCCACCCCAGTCAGGACTGCATAGTTTTCCGTCTTAAATGTCTGTAAATCAGTGTAATAATATGTAATATACTCAGCTATGTCAGCTTGTCACATCACAGAATGATGGATTAACCAACCAGCCAAAATTTGAATGATAAAAGAAATTGCAGTGTTATCAAGCTTGAATCAAAACTAGTGGAAACATGCAGTCTTCTTTCTCTACTTGCTCTAATGTGCATTGTTCTGTACAACACACAGCCATTTGAACGAAACATGTGTGTACAATGTCCTGTTGTGTTGTTTTCCTCTCAGATCGTGATGCCGGACGAGCGGAAGACATCGGCCATTTTGGAAGAGGGCGTCCGCGGTCACGATTATCGCTCGGAACCGAATCTGGACCTTCCCGACTACAGCAACGTTCCGCTCCACCGCACCTTCCAGTCCTCGCCTTTCCAGCTCGACTCTTACCCGATCAACTCCCGCTCGCTCAGCCTGAAGCAGAGCCACTGCCGGCTGGAGAAGGGCCACCTGTCAGCCTTACAGCCTGAGACGGTCACGTCCACCCCCTACAAGAGTGTGTTTGCCCCCAACACACTTTCCAACCGTAACGGCAGCCTGTCCTATGACAGTCTACTGAACCCCACCATCTCTCCAGCCACCGCCGCCGAGTGCATGGCCCACCCCAGCATGCCCTCCATGGGCTTCCACTCGCCCTATCTTCCCACCAAAATGTGCCACAGACGGGGGCCCGAGCTGCAGAGGCAGCAGCAGGTGCCTCCGACCTATAGCCCGGTATTGTCAGCCAGGGCGATGGGCAGGCAGTCGCCCCACCATAGGGACAGGGACCCTTCCCCGGTGCGCTACGACAACCTCTCCCAGACCATCATGGCTTCCATCCAGGAGAGGAAGGAGATGGAGGAGAGGGAGAAGATGCAGATGTTGCATGGCCGTTCACATGGCTACACCGGCCAGGACTCGGGTGTAGTGTTTGATAGCCCTGGGAGCTACGGCCTACCCCCTGGTGTCTGTTATGCCGACGGGCCCCGCGTTGGAGGCCCCCCCTTCTCCAGGGGCCCCACACCTCCAGCTTATGGAGGATCGAGGGACAATCTGATGGGGGCTGGGCTGGTAGGGTATGGCCAACGAACCCCTGTGCTGCGCCATGCGGGCTCGGCTCTGGGCCGAGCCCCCAGGACTTCCTCGAGCTCACTGCACACAGAGCACAGTAGCTCGAACAGCAGCCAGGGCAGGGCCATTCAGGGCCATGAGCCCTCCTACCGCTCCCCAGGCCACCAGCCTCACCACTCCCCCGCCATACCCCGATCCCCGTCCTACACCCACCAGAAACTCTCCTACATCCTCGACAGGACAGACGCGCCCCGCCCGGGGGGTCCCAGGTATGAATTGTGACATACCCCTCTAGGGTTGGGTGACGATACGAATACATCGTCAATCGCGAATATACGAATCCAATCGCCGAATATTTTTATTAGGCGATTTCTCGGGACGATTTAGCCTAGATAACCTGTAAAGTGTGAGCAACATGTGGATCAATTTGGCCCAGCAAAGTAGTAACAGCGGCCGGGTGGAAATCACCTCCTCCCGTTATAATGGTATGCTCCCACAGTCCCGACTCCCCGCACTCAGCACTGTCAGCAGCCAGCCTCGGGCACCGCCGCACGGCACTTACGGCAGCCTGGCTGGGAGCTGAGGGAGGCTGTAGCCTACATGTTGTTTAAGCTCCGGAGTCCAGACCCATGCAGTTTAATAATATACAGTCACAACAGAATGCACACTGCTGTCTCGTGTCTCATCACAATCCCAATGCGCCACCCGTGAGTGGCGGGGGGGAAAATAAAAAAACTGTCTACTAGTGTTAGTGTATAGGCACGGGGATCATTCATTAGCTTAGCGCTTAGCTTAGCGTGTAGCCAATACTGGTGCAACCCACTGAACTTCATCTCCGCCTGTAATCTAAGTTATTTTTATTGACAACGTGAACGGACCCCGACACCAGCGCTGCAAAAATAGACAGATCCACAAGCTCTCAACGCGTAGCGAACGGCACTGCAAAAACAGGCAGGACGCGACGCCTTGAGAGCCTGTGTGGATCAGCCCGGCTGCAGCAGCTTGTCGGCTCCGCTGCTCAGTGCTCCGCTCCGAGCCTCCGACGACCGGACCGGGGAGGGAAGGGAGCAAGTTACCCTGGCTGCGCTGCAGTCTGCAGAAACAGACTGATCTACAAGCTCTCAACGCCCAGCGAACGGAGCTGCGAAAACAGGCAGGACGCGGCGCCTTGAGAGCTTGTAGATCTGGCTTTTCTGCGACCTGCAGTGAGCTGTTCTCACTCTACTTTTATGACACGAATACAT
This sequence comes from Protomyctophum parallelum, assembly GCF_964188405.1. Lineage (NCBI taxonomy): Eukaryota > Metazoa > Chordata > Actinopteri > Myctophiformes > Myctophidae > Protomyctophum > Protomyctophum parallelum. The sequence goes on along the minus strand of NC_139710.1, from coordinate 2,882,222 downwards.
CGTCAATCGGCGAATATTGGTCAGACGATTGGCGGTTGAAAAAAATTGGCATATCGCCCAACCTTATACCCCTCTGTCGGACTGCATGATAAGTATTGGGAAGAAGAGCGACTTGGGGGGGCATGCAATTCCAGCTCGAAACTCTGTTCCCGGTGGAGTGGAGCCGGGGATTTGTGGGCAACTAGTCTACTTTGGTTTAGTCCACATGTGGCATAGCCGTGTCCACAGTATACTGTAACCTACTTACAGTATGTGTACAGTATTTGTCAGACCATCATAACCATTCATTGTTAAGTTCTGTCTGGTATGATTTGTGAACTACTTTGTGTATTATAATTGAATTTAAACGTTTGCCTTCATAGAAAAATATTAAAACATTTGTACTGTTTTCTAAATCTGCTGTCAGAAAAATAAAGTTGCTTGACTACACTATTATTTTCCCTTGCATGCTTTTTCAACACACTCATCCAATGCACACCTCCAGACTTCATTAACAAATCACAGGCTTTTGGCATGTTTGTCTCATTTCATGAGTCCCCAGACTGTAGCTCTTCTGTTCTTAACTTACACCTGAATATGCATGTGACACTAACCAACCCACTAATACTATCTATAGTTTGACAAAATAGATCCCGTGCATGCAATATTATCTACACTTCTGGCTCTTTGTATTAATTCATTTTGTCTTTTCTTTCCCATTCAGAGAGACCATTAAAGTTAATGGGCAAATGGACTGTCACCCCAGTGCCCACTGCACCCCACTCAGCCCTGGTCGCCACAGTAATGTCAAGAAGGTCACTGGGGTAGGAGGCACCACCTACGAAATATCTGTGTGAGCAAGGAGGGGGGTTGGGCAGGAAGCGGACACGGCAAAACCATCTTCAATGGCGAAAACAACCACAACCTCTACTGCAAAGAGAGAGGAGATTCTCCTCTGTTATGTTTCTGTAAAGACTAGACATCTGCTAATCTGGGGGTGCACTGAGTTATTCCATTCAGTGGGACCTCTCTGCTTCTTGTGGGTCTGTCTAGACCTCTGACCTCTGACTTCTGACCTCTCTGCTTCTTGTGGGTCTGTCTAGCCAGTAGCCTGTGTGTATGTTTGTATTGCAGGGGATGGGATATCAATCGGAAGTGCTGAAGGTTGTATTTGTGTGTGGTGTGAGTGCTATTGTTTATACATTTGTGTGTCTTGTAATTCTTCTTCATGGTGGACCATCCGACAGCGCATAAATGTTATTCCTATAGCCTCTTGGTTTCAGTCATCAAACCATCAGTTATTATCCCAAGTGTTTATCTGTCTCTCTCACGTGTACACACACACACTCACACAGTCACACACACACACACAAGTACAAGTTTTTGGTAGCCGCCATATTTGGTGGCTACCGATAGTAGAAGAGATTGCACAGAATTGTGCAGGCCGTTTAGCTGTTTTCTCGGCATCCCAAGTTGTTGGAAGCCTCTTACAACCAACCATGTACATGTCCTAGGCTGCCAAAGATAAACAACAACCTATAGCCTAGCTCTGTGATGGTCTGGAGGAGTGACTGGTATTTAATGACTTTGGTCATAAAGGCTTCTTCTAAGCTAGAATCAAAGGTGCAGGACACTTCAAGAATGGAAACGGATCTGTTCCTTTCATTGACAACAACATCTGGTTTATTAGCAGAGTGATGTGGAAACATTTCAGGATTTTCAGTTGAAACATGTAAGGTTTGACAGAAGAATGTTTGTACATTCTCAGACAGTGTAAAACTATTCAGGAAAGGTTAAGTTTGGTGGGGAGGATCTGTAAAAGGTCATTAAATGTCCTCATTGAGAGCAGTGTTCCTTAGAAATGAATGTGAAACAGAGTGGTCAGCATGGGGATGGGAACAGAGTGGTCAGCATGGGGATGGGAACAGAGTCAGCATGGGGATGGGAACAGAGTGGTCAGCATGGGGAAGACAAGCAAGTTTCCCCTGGAGTTTAAGTCCAGTCCAGTGTGGTTGTTGCCGATGTTGGAACATATCGTTGCAGTCCGGAGGAAACCTCATTAACTCCATTTTTTTAAGGATTTTGATTCTTTTTCCCATAAATCAGCGCTATTGAACATCCTTTACGTGTTTAGAAAATATTGAACCAATGGAAAGTAGTAAAAAACACATTGGACAAAACCTCTTAACTCCATTGGACCGTCAAACTGTCTGCTAAAACAGCTAACTCCTCCACCTCTCTCCTTCTCATGCAAGTAATTGACAATATCTAATGTCACAATACCAACTTTGAGGCAGTATTGCATCATTTAAAATAATATATGGTTTTATTCATTTCCTTAAAAATGTATATTTTGGAGTTATGAGGTTTCCAACGGACAGCAGAGATATCCAACCGGGTCCGCCGGGTGGATCTCTCACACACACACACACACACACACACACAACATAACAAGAGACTAAAGAATGATGAATGCATTGATCTCTATCAGTGTTGTACGATATCCACAGACGATGTTCTTTCCACATGTCCAAGTGAGTTGACCTTGAGAAGTGGAGGTTCTTCACATGATATTGTATATTTCCAGGTGCATCAGAGACGGTCACCACCAGACTGAACATGCAACAGCAGAATGAAAAGAAGAAATACTAGTTGTTGCTGTAGTGTACAATAAAGGAAACTCCAGTGGTTCAGTTCACAATTGACTGAGAAATGCTTGGGGAATTTAACATACGAGTATTCTAATAAAACAGGGCTACACTTTTAACAAAACTATGAGTACAGACATTATTTAGTAAGTTTACATTATTTTACTCACATGAACCTTATTAGAAGTTGTAGTTTACAGTATAACTAATCAAAAGGACTACTGGTTCATATGACAAGAATGTACTGTGAGAGACACCAGAGTATAGAGTGGTTGTCACACGTTATGAGTGAGATGCCTGCATAATGAAGGCGCCATTGATACATTATCACCTCTTCCTCTATGAAAAGATCTAAGAAAATGTTTAAATACAAGTTAATAGGGGGATGAAATTACGGTATAAAATGTTTAACGGCAAACATTAAGGAGGAAAAAGTGATAACTTGACATTGTTTACTAACATGATGGCATGTGCATCAGGGCTGTTGGAAACCACTAGACTCAAGGATTTTCAGTCAAGGAGTGTGCTTTTCTAAGAATATTTGTCGTCCCATTGTCTCCCTACAGAAGTTGCAGTGTAATTGAGTTTAATTTAGGTCAGTTCAGTGTTACCCAGACAAGTGCTGAGAAGTTATACTCTGAATATGTTATATATTCTGATTACATATAATCTGAATACCTCATTAAAATGTCTGTCTCCTGAAACACAGAACTGATCCAGCGTTAAATACCAAAATATATACACTGTTATGAGATGTGTTGACTTTATGTTCATATCAGAAATGAAAGGATATAGAAAAATAAGTCACTGTCTGTTGTATAATGAAGTAAAACTGCCCATTTGTTCTTTTGTATTTTTTCCTTTTTTATACCCAAACCATGTTTGATACATCTTTTTTTTATATAGATACTCAAGCTTGGAATGGATGTTGTTGTTTTTTTTTTTTTTTTTTTTTTCAGTTTGCTTTTGTTAATTTATATCTTTAATGAATAAATGAGTTTAATGGGTCATAGATAAATGCAATCATTTAAAGCTTGTATATTCTCGTGTATAAATGAATAAATGTATGTATTATTAAGAATATTGGAAGCAGTATTGGGGTAAAATAAAAGCTAAACTTATGCTGCCTTGAGATTTCAGTGCCAAAAAGTGGCTTCTGAAAATCAATCTTTCACATAATCTCCTGGCAGAGAGGGACTCTCCAGTGGCCCTTGCTGGGGTCATAATAGGCATTGTGACACCATCACAATGTCATCTAGCATCTCTATTCTGGGGGAGATGATATCCAATCTACAAGTTCAATTGCAATGTATTGTGAACTCGTAGATTAGCTATTTTCCGCAGATGATATTTGGTGTAATGGAAAAAAGGAGGAGATTAAGTAGAGCCCATTGGGTACCCTAACAAAGTACCTTTATTCTTTATATGGGTTAGTGGTTATCATTGAAGTACCTTTATTCTTTATATGGGTTGGTGGTTATCATTGAAACAGCTGTCTGGCACAGCAAATGGATCATATTACACACCACGCAGATGGTAGGAGATGGGGCTTTCTTAGGTGTTTACTGAAGAAGTTATAGTTTCATAAGTACATTATATTTGTTCATTAAAAGTCGCTGATTAAATCTAGCTATCTAATGAAAGTTGTTAACGTGTTTTGCCTCTTCCTTTTTTGTTATCACAGCCGGGCTAGAAAGGCCGGGAGCAGGTATTGTTTTCCACCCTGTCTGTGTCAGCTAATTTCCAACACCTTTGAAACTTTGCATGCACAGTTGCACACTCCAAGTAGGCCAAGGAAGAACCTCTAACCCAAATCATTCAAATCAGCCTCATAATGTGTCCTAGAACTCTTGAACTGTAGGTCGTACAAGCAAAACTTACTTGGGTCATGACACTACTCAGTATTCAGTACTCACAGGTATGCCTTTACAGTAAATATGAATATTTCTTCTGCATGACTTTACTTTTTTTATCGTCAATGTTTTTCATGTTTTATCATTTAATTTCATCATTTTTTTCATCATTTCACATTGAATACTTCTATCTGCTCATTTCAAAAGGCCACAGTCATACTGTGAAAGTGTGCAAATCTTGAACATAATGTTTTAAAGCAAACACAACTTTGGTTCAACACTGTTGTGGTAAATGTTCTCTATAAATAAAGTTAATTGGATGAGAAATGACTAATACTACTACTAGCCTACTACTAATAATTATCTTGTAGATCAAATTAGGTTGACTGTAGGCTAATTTTCTTCTCAATTCTCTGTTGAAGCCATTTATTTGTCAAAATCACAAGGGACTGTCAGAGCCAGGACTTGAACCTCTGACATTGTGCCTACAAGGCAGTCACTCTATCCATTTGCCCTGCAACAATGTCAACATTAAGACGAATATGGGCCCTGATAAGAAAGGTTTGTATTTAAACATGTTGGCAACATAAAATTATTGTCAGCCTGGGGAATCTGTCATAGGTATTAAATGACCGAAAAGCCAGAGGCTTGTTTCCATTGTGGTTCAAATTCAAACATCTAAACAACAGCACAACAAACAAAAATCTCCTGTTATTTTTAAATTATTTGTATCAATGTTGTTACTCAAAGGAAAAGGAACACTGTGTTGTGGCAGGTAGCAAATATTTCAATGAGTTATAGGGAGCTGGCTACATGATTGGGAGAGCAGTGTGAATTGGCCGGTACCGTACCGTACCATGTGGCACTAGTAGTCACTATAGTGGCGCAAGATACCTTGACGGTCGTTGCAACAGTCATCCACCGCTTGGTTCAAATCCTGTGTTGGGTACTGAAAATGAAGCCATTGATGCGTGAGCAGTGGGTTTCCAGACAATATAGTAATAAAAGTTAAATAAAATAATGCCCAAGAAGTTTACGGACTCACCGTTTCTTTGTTTTAGTGAACCATAGTATAACTCAATAATCAATAAATCAATAGCCTAAAAAGGACAATCTTCTCTATTATGATGTGGATGGAGGAATGTATGGGACTGACAATCTGTTCCACAGTCTGTAGTGGATCCCCACATGCGCAGTGAGTGGACACTGTCTGTGAGACCCCACAGTGGACACTGTCTGTGAGACCCCACAGTGGACACTGTCTGAGACCCCACATTTGTGAGACCTCACAAATGATGATGTATTACTGTTGTATGGTAATAATAATAATAATAATAATGGATTTTATTTATAATGCACTTTACATTCTATTGAACCTCAAAGTGCTACAATGAAATGAAAACAAAACAAAAATCAATAAAAGAAAAACATAACATATAGGCTAAGGCAGAGGGCAGTTAAAAACAAATTTATGAAAAAGCTTTACTAAAAAGGTGAGTTTTAAGTCCTCTCTTAAAAGTGTCCGTAGACTGTGGTGCTCTGAGTTGTTCCGGAAGAGCATTCCACAGGTCAGGGGCCACCGAACAAAAGGCCCGGTCGCCCATGGTTCGCAACTTGGTCATGACGGGTTTGAGGAGGTTGGTGTTCGAAGAGCGGAGGTTGCGTGATGATGACTGAAGGGATATGAGTTCTTTGAGGTAGGGGGGGGCGGTACCATGGATGCACTGATGTGTCAGCAGGGAAATCTTGTACTCGGTCCGGGATGCGATGGGGAGCCAGTGAAGTGATTTGAGGATGGGTGTGATGTGCTCTCTCTTACGCACCCTCATCAATATAATGTACCTCATAATATGGTAGACAATAAAGTGGGTTTCCGGTGTGGTAATCTGAACACAGCGTCTTTACACTCTAGTGAAATAGTGCATTTCATACTTAATGTAAACATACAACAGGAGTCCAAAGGTGAGGCAGTCAGCAGGTCACAGCGCTATAGGGCTTCGAACCCTATGTCCAGGCAGAAGCTTGGAGGATAGTACTTATTACTACGAGTGCTTTTTTTGCTTTGCAACACCATGCCTTTACTTGCATGTGAATTATTTTGTTTTGATGGTAGGCCTACTTGTACTACATTTCTGTCTAATAAAATAGGCCATTTAATCAATCAAACTGCATTAACTAACAGAGATACTACTAACCAAGCTATCCATGTCAACATGCTCTATAGGAGTCTCAATAACAGGTATAAGTAACGTTTAATGTTTAGTAATGTTTAATGTAGCAGAAGAGGCAATTCATTGAACAGTTTTGCACAATTTTAACGTCCCAGATCGATTGAAATATGAATCTACTGTGCTGTGCTGACCACACCTCCATGATATATTAGGAGTACAATAACATTCCATTGTGAATAAAAACGTAGTATTAACCACAGTGTGGTTGCAGTGTAATGCTAAAGGTTTAATCACAGGGCTGTCTGCTTCATGTAATATAATTAAAAGTGTATTGTGAATCAATTAATTACTATCCTTACTTTCATGCAAAGCACCAACTTCAGTGTTTACGGACTGAACCTAATAACAATAGGCATGGTCCATAGCTCTAATGTCAATGCAACGCATTAGCTATGGACCAGAACTAAGTGGGTCTCAGACAGGGGGGTCCGGGGAACCTCTGCAGTACCTACCTGTCGGTTGCTGGGGTCTGGGGACCCCCTGCAGTACCTACCTGTCGGTTGCTGGGGTCTGGGGACCCCCTGCAGTACCTACCTGTCGGGTGCTGGGGTCCGGGGACCCCCTGCAGTACCTATACCTGTCGGGTGCTGGGGTCCGGGGACCCCCTGCAGTACCTACCTGTCAGTTGATGGGGGTCCCAGAGATAGAAATGCCACTAAATGGGGGTCCGTAGCCTAATGCATGTCAAACTAGCCCTAAACATAACCTGACAAAAAAAGTAGTCCGTGTTGGTTGAAAATTACGAACGGGGCTTGAACTGGCAAAGTTACGATGATGGGACTCAAAGACGGATGACTAGCCCACTAGACCACTAAAACGTTAGCAGGTTGGAGATCACCTTCTGTATTGTCTATTTAACCCGTGACGTCAGCCACTTCCGGGTTCCTACTCAAGGAAGTTCCACGTTATATATTTTCTTTGTCATGGACACTTTACAGTTACATTAATAATTCTACTCGAGTTGGAAGCATTAAGACCCATTTTAACCCTCAATGGCTTCCTTTCTGACAAATAACGTTATTGTAAAAATAAAAATAAAAGATTCACGCATATGTAGCTATTTTGTATTTACAATGAGAAGCGGATGGGACCCGGATGTAACGTAGGAGGACTACAATATGACTACAAGAAATTCGCGGTTAAATCTCGCGGGCGTGGCCTCACACCGGAAGGAAGTGACGCCACCCTCAAATACGGCGCAGACGCGTGGAGGTGAGTTTGGTCAGTGTTTGTTTGGAAGTGCCACGTCACGCATCGTGTCCGTCGTCGGAGCAGGTATGTTATTTAATACTTAACGCTGTTGTTGTTTTTGTGTTCAAACGTCTATCACTTATGAAGTTACTTGTTATGATGTTTATATATGATGTTTATACAAATTTGTAAGACTGTTTCAGTAGCCGAATGGTTACTGTCGATGGTCTATAAACATCGGTGCCCGCGCGCGGGCCCTAATGTTTACTAACCGTCGACTGTACCCACTCTGCTACTGGAACACGGCTTTAAAGAGTAGTATTTACATATATAAAGGCAAAAGGGTAACTTCAAAAGTGATAACATGTTTGAGCCACCCACCATTTCACATTAATAGACTCTCACAATGGTGGTCAGTGGCTCAAATGGTGGTCCGTGGCTCAAATGCTGAATAAATAATCGACTAGAGGTGAAAAAAGTATTATTTGGCGGGAAACGATCCCGGGCACTCATGTTAACAAAGCTCAGTCACTAACCACTATGGCTATGCTACAATCAGCATTATATAATCAAAGGATCAAAAGTAGCAATCTTCTATACATTCTCTAATTGTGTAGTTTTTTGGAAATTAAGCAGATGCTTAACAACAATTGAACTATTGAGAGTGTAAAGATCTACTATTGGGGTCCATTTGGTTACCTAAATTAAATTGCTCTGTATTGTGACAGTAATCATTGCTATAGAGTGTGTTCAGTAACAGTGTTAAATAGCTCTATAGTGTGACAGTAATCATTGCTATAGTGTGTGTTCAGTAACAGTGTTAAATAGATATTGTGACAGTAATCATTGCTATAGTGTGTGTTCACTGTTCAGTAACAGTGTTAAATAGCTCTATATTGTGACAGTAATCATTGCTATAGAGTGTGTTCAGTAACAGTGTTAAATAGATATTGTGACAGTAATCATTGCTACAGAGTGTGTGTTCAGTAACAGTGTTAAATAGCTCTATATTGTGACAGTAATCATTGCTATAGTGTTTGTTCAGTAACAGTGTTAAATAGATATTGTGACAGTAATCATTGCTATAGTGTGTGTTCAGTAACAGTGTTAAATAGATATTGTGACAGTAATCATTGCTATAGTGTGTTCAGTAACAGTGTTAAATAGCTCTATATTGTGACAGTAATCATTGCTATAGTGTGTGTTCAGTAACAGTGTTAAATAGATATTGTGACAGTAATCATTGCTATAGTGTGTGTTCAGCAACAGTGTTAAATAGCTCTATATTGTGACAGTAATCATTGCTATAGTGTGTGTTCAGTAACAGTGTTAAATAGATATTGTGACAGTAATCATTGCTATAGTGTGTGTTCAGTAACAGTGTTAAATAGATATTGTGACAGTAATCATTGCTATAGTGTGTGTTCAGTAACAGTGTTAAATAGCTCTATATTGTGACAGTAATCATTGCTATAGTGTGTGTTCAGTAACAGAGGTCTCCCGGTCTCTCCAGCTTTTTGTTAAACAGAAAAAGCATTTTCTGAAACTGCAATTTTATCTAATCAGGAACGCAGTCAGGATACAGATTAAACTTTGTAAATGACTGTAACAGACAAAATTAGAACTGGAACATTAAGCTCATGAATAGCTACTTTCTCCTGATTGGCTGAAAATGTGTCACCTACCAGATTTTTTTTTAAATATCGTCACCTTATTAAACTAATTGCCTAAGTCATTTTTTCAAGGTTTTCAGGAAACACAAAAAACTGTGTCAAATATAGAATATATTATATTTCTTAATTATTTAAATTCCAAAAAATATGAAAAAATATGACTATTGACATACAAAAAAAGGTGTATGTCAATCATGTAACATGTAAGGATAAAATGACTTAGGCCAATATCTGAACATGCCATTTTAACTTAGGCAATTATAAACGTTATTTAGGCCAAATTACTTCTGCAGTAAGTGACTTAGGCAAAATGTTTTATTCCAATTATTTTTAATAGACCATGGTTTAGGCCCTAAACCATGGTCTATTAAAAATAATTGGAATAAAACGGAATAAAACGGCGTGCTATAGTATGCCGTACGGCGTACGGCATACTATAGCAAAGAAAAGAAATTAACCTTGTTTTTCATCATTTTTGAACAGCTATAGCCCATACCGTACAGCATACTATAGCACGCCGTTTTTCATCATTTTTGAGGATTTGAAAAAAATTAAAAAAAAAAAAACATGGGGTATAGCCCATCGTTTATTGAATTTTTGATTTTTTTTTAACCTTGTTTTTTATATAATTTTTTAACATGGGCTATAGCCCATACCGTACGGCATACTATAGCACGCCGTTTTTCATCATTTTTGAGGATTTGAAAAAAATGAAAAATTAAAAAAAACATGGGTTATAGCCCATCGTTCTTTGAGTTTTTGAAAAAAAAGATGTAACCTTGTTTTTCATCATTTGTGAACATGGGCTATAGCCCATACCGTACGGCATACTATAGCACGCCGTTTTTCATCATTTTTGAGGATTAGAAAAAAATGAAAAATTCAAAAAACATGGGTTATAGCCCATCGTTTTTTGAATTTTATTTATCCTCGTGTTTCATCATTTTGTATGTAGGACTAGTAGCATGCCAAAGTTTGTGCTATTGCCATAGAGAATGCATTGGGCGTTTAAGTTAAATAACTCAGAAACTATAAAACATTTCAAAGTAAAAAAGTTCCAGCATGTGTCTCCACAGTAAGCTGAATAATAAAAAGTGTGAATGGAGTTTCTAGGTGAAAGTGATTTTTGACGTGCCAATGTCTGCCATTGAGCCCCATTGTAAATTTGAAAGCACAATGGGCCTGATTCTTCAACGTGTTTCCGCTGATATATTGCCGTGACGCTGGCGGAAAGGCATTTACGTGGATTTCCCACATTCATTTGGAATTCATGGAAATGGCCGTGAACTTGACGCTGACTTTGGTTCGTCGGTAACTCCGCTAAATCCTCCGCCACCTCTTTAGGTGGCGGAGAACTTTGCGGAAGCATACACTTGCATATAGATTTATTCAGAAGGCTTTAGTCTTCATGCTGAATCAATAAATAGTCCCCAAATCTCAGATAAAATATGTAGGCATGTGCCCCCAACATATTGGTCGATCAGCACATAAAAAAACGATATATATATATATATATATATAAAAGCCGAGTGCACTTGTATGCCTATAATGCATGCATTCTAGAGGCAAGTTAGCCTATAGAGTCCCATAAGGAAACTGCCCCTGCAAGCCCCGACACCTTTTTATTTATTTATTAGGATATTTCTATAGCATGCATGCGCGATTGCGCTGCTCACTGGACAGCCTTCTCTAGGCTACTCGCAGTGCAACGCGTTGTGAGCTTGTAGATCGGCTCTCTCGGACTGCATGTTAAAAAACAAACTCACAATTATAATAAGAACATAGGCCTACACTTATCTGCATTTTGCACTGTACGAATCTAACGTTGTTTCGGTGTGTGTGTGTGTGTGTGTGTGGGGGGGGGGGGGGGGGGGCAGACAGCAGCGTGCTGCCGATCCGATTCACATTGGAAAATGAATAGGGCTAATTAGCCCTATATAAAAAATAGAAGACCACATTTATAGCCTAATGAATGCAGCGTGTTTGAAAGTCGGCCAGTCATATCAGTTTTAAACCATGCAGCTCACCTCCACTCGTGAACATGACGGACAGACAGACAGAATTTATAATAATGTAGGCCTATATTGATATTGATCACATGGATGCCACACACAGAATAGTTTAACTCACTGGATAAACTCACTGGATTATAATTTCTTCAGACAAGAGGATCCCAGGCCTACGAGGTAGGCCTATAATATATTTACTTATGAATGTATGGGGCTATGGGCTACTGTTCTTTATCGCGCAACAGTGTCGAGGGCCCATGCAGCCCCCCTCCCTCTCTCGCTCTCTCTGAAAAGACGACTTTTGCATTGACAATTGACATATCCGATATTTTAAATATCGGATATGTTTTACCTCTGCATAGGTGTGAGAGAGCACCCGCCTTGGTCCCGAACTTAATTAAATAAATTATAATTATATTGCTTCAGCGGAGCACGCACCGTTGCAAGCTTCGATAGCAGTGACCGCGGCTGTGATCTCAGACAAACTGCTGTCTGCTGAGTCATGCTTGAAGCCTTTTATGGTATGACATTGGGCGTGGATCAATGCAGATGAGGTTGTCGGGTGCTTTTCCGATCACTTTGCACCCGCTGCATTCAGTATGACATACACCTGCGATACACCTGCGCACCTGTGGTACACACCACTCTCTGAATAACACGTCATCTCAACGTAGCTTGATCGGACGGATAAATACGATATCTGTTTCCGCCACCGTTACACTCTGGCGCATTTCGTTTTTGAAGAATCAGGACCTATATTTCTAAAACTATGAAACATTTCAAATATTCCTTCTCAGGCAAACATGTCCACCGTAAGATGAACCTAAGTAGGCTAGAATGCGGTTGCTAGGTGTAAGAATGTAGGCTTCTATGTTGTTAGCAAAACATCATCATGGGTGTTGCGGAGGATGAGCAACAGTTTCTCATCCTCCGCAACACCCATTCTCATACACCGCTATACTTTTAAGTATGTTGTGGTAGAGAACGTCATCATTTTGGACCATGGGCTATAGCCCATACCGTACGGCATACTATAGCATGCCGTTTTTCATCATTTTTGAGGATTTGAAAAAAATGAAAAAATGAAAAAAACGATGGGTTATAGCCCATCGTTTTTTGAATTTTATTTATCCTCGTTTTTCATCATTTTGTATGTAGGACTAGTAGCATGCCAAAGTTTGTGCTATTGCCATAGAGAATGCATTGGGCGTTTAAGTTAAATAACTCAGAAACTATAAAACATTTCAAAGTAAAAAAGTTCCAGCATGTGTCTCCACAGTAAGCTGAATAACAAAAAGTGTGAATGGAGTTTCTAGGTGAAAGTGATTTTTGACGTGCCAATGTCTGCCATTGAGCCCCATTGTAAATTTGAAAGCACTATATTTCTAAAACTATGAAACATTTCAAATATTCCTTTTCAGGCAAACATGTCCACCGTAAGATGAACCTAAGTAGGCTAGAATGCGGTTGCTAGGTGTAAGAATGTAGGCTTCTATGTTGTTAGCAAAGCATCATCATGGGTGTTGCGGAGGATGAGAAACAGTTTCTCATCCTCCGCAACACCCATTCTCATACACCGCTATACTTTTAAGTATGTTGCGGTAGAGAACGTCATCATTTTGGACCATGGGCTATAGCCCATATCGTACGGCATACTATAGCACACCGTTTTTCATCATTTTTGAGGATTTTAAATAAATGAAAATTTCTAAAAACATGGGTTATAGCCCATCGTTTTTTGAATTTTTGATTTTTTTTTTACCTTGTTTTTCATCCTTTTTGAACATGGGCTATAGCCCATACCGTACGGCATACTATAGCACGCCGTTTTTCATCATTTTTGAGGATTAGAAAAAAATGAAAAATTCAAAAAACATGGGTTATAGCCCATCGTTTTTTGAATTTTTGATTTAGTTTTTAACCTTGTTTTTCATCATTTTTGACCATCCCACTGAGCAATAGCCGGCTATTAGACGTGCATCTAAAAATGGGATAAAAAACGTCAAAAAAACGTCAAAAAATAGACGTCTATTTTAAGACGTGTTTTAGACGTCTATTTTTTGACGTTTTTTATCCCATTTTAGACGCTCGTGTAATAGCCCATACCGTACGGCATACTATAGCACGCCGTTTTTCATCATTTTTGAGGATTTGAAAAAAATTAAAATTTCAAAAAACATGGCTTATAGCCCATTGTTTTTTGAATTTTTGATATTTTTTTTAACCTTGTTTTTCATCATTTGTGAACATGGGCTATAGCCCATACCGTACGGCATACTATAGCACGCCGTTTTTCATCATTTTTGAGGATTTGAAAAAAAATGCAAAATTCAAAAAACATGGGTTATAGCAGCGTTTTTTGAATTTTTTATATTTTTATTAACCTTGTTTTTCATCATTTGTGAACATGGGCTATAGCCCATACCGTACGGCATACTATAGCACGCCGTTTTTCATCATTTTTGAGGATTTGAAAAAAATGAAAAAAAACAATGGGTTATAGCCCATCGTTTTTTGAATTTTATTTATCCTCGTTTTTCATCATTTTGTATGTAGGACTAGTAGCATGCCAAAGTTTGTGCTATTGCCATAGAGAATGCATTGGGCGTTTAAGTTAAATAACTCAGAAACTATAAAACATTTCAAAGTAAAAAAGTTCCAGCATGTGTCTCCACAGTAAGCTGAATAATAAAAAGTGTGAATGGAGTTTCTAGGTGAAAGTGATTTTTGACGTGCCAATGTCTGCCATTGAGCCCCATTGTAAATTTGAAAGCACTACATTTCTAAAACTATATGAAACATTTCAAATATTCCTTTTCAGGCAAACATGTCCACCGTAAGATGAACCTAAGTAGGCTAGAATGGGGTTGCTAGGTGTAAGAATGTATAGGCTTCTATGTTGTTAGCAAAACATCATCATGGGTGTTGCGGAGGATGAGAAAATGTTTCTCATCCTCCGCAACACCCATTCTCATACACCGCTATACTTTTAAGTATGTTGCGGTAGAGAACGTCATCATTTTGGACCATGGGCTATAGCCCATATCATTTTTGAGGATTTGAAAAAAATTAAAAATTAAAAAAACATGGGTTATAGCCCATCGTTTTTTGAATTTTTTATATATTTTTTAACCTTGTTTTTCATCATTTGTGAACATACCGTACGGCATACTATAGCACGCCATTTTTCATCATTTTTGAGGATTTGATTTTTTTTTATTTTTTATTTATCCTCGTTTTTCATCATTTTGTATGTAGGACTAGTAGCATGCCAAAGTTTGTGCTATTGCCATAGAGAATGCATTGGGCGTTTAAGTTAAATAACTCAGAAAATAGAAACGACTGACAGGCTTCATTTTACGTTCATGTTAGACCCGGAGAACGCTTTGTCCATATTTTTTACAGTCTATGGCTACAACCCATGTTTATTTTTATTTTTATTTTTTTCAAAGCCTCAAAAATGATGAAAAACGGCGTGCTATAGTATGCCGTACGGTATGGGGCTATAGCCCATGGTCAAAAATTCAAAAAACGAGGATAATTTTTTTTCAAAAATTCAAAAAACGATCCCATGTTTTTTTTCCCCATTTTTTTCAAATCCTCAAAAATGATGAAAAACGGTCCATCGTTTTTTGATTATTTGATTTTTTTCATCATTTTCAAAATTTTTGACCATCCTACTGAACAATAGCCGGCTATTAGACGTAGGCCTACATCTAAAAATGGGATAAAAAACGTCTAAAAATAGACGTCTAAAAAACGTCTAATAATAGACGTCTAAAACACGTCTATTTTTAGACGTGTTTTAGACGTCTATTTGTAGATGTTTTTTATCCCATTTTTAGACGCTCGTCTAATAGCCCATATTGTACGGCATACTGTAGCACGCCGTTTTTGATAATTTTTGAGGATTTGAAAAGAATGGGAAAAAAACGATGGGTTATAGCCCATAATTTATTTAATTTTTGATTTTTTTTTATCCTCGTTTTTCATCATTTTGGACCATGGGCTATAGCCCATATCGTACGGCATACTATAGCATGCCGTTTTTCATCATTTTTGAGGATTTGGAAAAAATGATAAAATGAAAAAAACGATGGGTTATTTTTTTTATCCTCGTTTTTTATCATTTTGTATGCAGGACTAGTAGCATGCCAAAGTTTGTGCTATTGCCATAGAGAATGCATTGGGAGTTTAAGTTAAATAATAAAAGTATAAAACATTTCAAAGTAAAAAGTTCCAGCATGTGTCTCCACATATTTCAAAGATTCCTTTTCAGGCAAACATGTCCACCGTAAGATGGACATGTAGGCTAGAATGGGGTTGCTAGCTGTAAGTATGTAGGACTAGTAGCATGCCAAAGTTTGTGCTATTGCCATAGAGAATGCATTGGGCGTTTAAGTTAAGCAGAAGCTGTTGAGCACGTCGTACACCTTAGTGTTGAAGATGGATACCACATTTGGTCATGATGAGGCAGACATCACCATTATTTCCCATGTCCCTGATGCAGCCATCTATTGAAAGGGTGTGATACACATGCTCAGTGATACAACTGATGTGCTTCTCCTACTGGTGTATTGGGGTGTATCACGTGGACCTACAGTGTAAAGAGTTGTTGTTCTCCCAGAGATCAAATTTAACCTTGACCTGACCTTTAAAATGTGAGATAAAAAAAATAATAACATCAGGAATGGATAGGCCTACTAGACATTATGAAAATCCTAAAACAATTTACAAAGAGGTATTACATTAAAGAGTATTACACAGAGGTAATAGCCTACTCCATTTTGGATATTTTCTTACACACTTGCACTATATTCTGTTTATTGAATTTCATAATACATTTCCTTAGAATATATGTAAACATGGTTTTAAGTCTTTAGGTTATTTACAAAGGAAACATTTGCTTTGATCTTTCATGAAAACAGAACTACATCTTATGGAATGTACCCACAGTATGTTGTCACTGTCACTGTAATAGATAATGGATTAAATGCTAATTTTCATTTTTTTCAAAGACAGAGGGGCAATACTAAGAGAAAACCATCAGTTTTAAGTAGAATGCTTCATTCGGATTTTGAAAACTGTGTTTTGGCATGTGGATATAAATGGAGTGATAACACACAGAAAGCTACCACAGATGCAAGGCTATCACATATTTCCTAGCACTAGGGGTGTATACCTTCCCAAAAAACACTATGAGAATTATTCCCCCCATTTGATACCGATGACCCCATATATGGGGTTCTAGCTCAGGGCTAAATAACAGTTTTCCCTTTTGCAAAGAGTGTATTTGTGTATTTATTATTTAAACAAAATTAAGACAATTATTCAGAACCTTATATTTGCAATATTGTTAATACAATATTGCAAACTTCTCTTAAATTAGTATGTACATGCAAAGTAAAGGTCATTCAGTATAATTTGAGTAGCAAAGACTTAATAAAAAAAATATGAATAGTGATTCCCATTGACTAATTTACCCCCGGACATGGGCTCATCTTACCCATAGCCACCATTTTAGAAAACAATGACTAGAGTAAGCTACTTCAGACAATTTAATTGATAAATGATTCACATGGTTCTATCCATTGGCAAATCATCAACGTGTATGATATTACATTTTAGACCTAGGTGCATTTTGCTTTGTATAACAGACATTTTACATGATGTGTCGAAATGTTACTTTGACCGACAAAATAATGTGTAAAATAATGTTTTCTACTTTCCCCATGTGCTTCCCAACTTCACAGCCAGGTGTAAATGATGGATGCTTACTAGATTTAAGGTCACATGGCAACACAGTTTTCTAGGGTTCAACTTACCCGCTGGCTCATCTCCCCTACTATAGCACACATTTCATAATTTTTGAGGATATGAAAAAAAGACGAAAATCAGAGACCATGGACTATAGACTATAGAGTGATTTTTTTTTCTTCAAATCCTCGTTTTTCATCATTTTTGACCATGGGCTATAGCCCTAGCCTGGCTGATAAGCCAGACTCAAATCACACTGTCATGTTTTTTCATCATTTTTGAGGATTTGTAAAAAACACGAAAATCACTCCGGGACCATGGGCTATATAGCCCATCTCGAAGGCATACTATAGCATGCCGTTTTTCACAATTCTTGAGTATTTGTAAAAAACACGAAAATCACTCCGAGACAATGGGCTGTAGCCCATCTTGAATGGCATACTATAGCACGCCGTTTTTCATCATTTTTGAGGATTTGAAAAAAATGACGAAAATCCTTGTTTTTCATCATTTTTGATCATGGGCTATAGCTCATCTCGAACGGCATACTATAGCATGCCATTTGTCATAATTTTTGAGCAGCCACGACAAATCGACAAAGTCTTCCAGGTAGTACCTTATAAATATAATAATATAATCTTTGCAGTCTCGCATCTTTGAATGTTTGCATACTATAGCATGCCTTCGGAAGTTTTGCAAATGCTACAGTATGTAGCTTTGAATCTTTGCAACTTTGAAGCTTTGAATCTTTGCATACTATAGTATGCCTTCTGAAATTTTGACATACTATACTAACTATAGTATGTAGTTTTGCAGCTTTGAATCTTTGCATAATATAATATGCTAATAATATAATTTTGACATTTTTCATGATTTTCATCTTTTTTTTAATCTTTAACTTTGATGAGTCAGTGTTGTGTTGCTTTAAAAATATGTTTTATTTATCAATTATGACAAGTAAAATGGTAAAAATGGTAAGTATGGAACAAAATGAATAATATATAGATCTTTCTCAAAATAAATCAGTTCTCACAATTGGTTCTAGTGAACAGAAATACATACATAGATACATAGACTTGGTAACCTAACTGTAGGGAGTACAAACACAGTAAAGAACCTGCGGGTTATCATCTATGAAAAGGCAACACAATGAGCAGAAAATACAAATAAACCATGTAAATACAACTAATTGAGCAGAGCACTGCAGGGAGTTGAACCCCGTTCCAGTAAACCAGAAGTACCACACCAGTGCCTTAGTTTGTGTTGTGTTCATTTACAGGTCCATTCGTTGAAATGTAAATTTTACATTTCAACAGTAAAGTAATTTCACAATTTACATTGTAGGCAATAATTAATAACGGCATATAAAGAAGAAAAACACAGAAACACAAAACTAACATTTTCAAATTATTTGCTATGATTTTCTAAACTTTCTCTTGCCGACCGCCCACAGGTGTTGGACCTGTAAGGGATCTGTAAGGGTCAGTTTTGTTCCATGTGCACTGAGAGTTACAAGTAACACATGCGTGCGTGCGTATACAATAATGCATTCATTAGTGAATTAAAAATGTGAAAACGCACCCAGGGTGCAGTACCTTCAAGTAATTCACAACGGGTAAGGGCTAGTTTTATTAATGTATTAAATAGGCCCGAGCTCTCAAGGGGTTAATATTAGCCACCCATAGAGTGTCGCAGTGTCGCCCCCTTTCAGAACGACGAGGGCACCAGAAGAGAATTTCCCATTCATTTTCCCCATAGCCGTTTCAGAAAGTATTTATTTAAATGCCTTTAAGCCTCAGACAAAGCCAACTCGGATGGTGACAAATCATGACAATAAAACACAATTTGTTGAGCTGAACACAAAATAAAGAAAGAAGGAAAAAACGGCTAAAACACTTTTTTTGTTTGATTTTGTTCTTTGTAATTATTTGTTCGGCCCAAAATATTACGTTTGTTGTCATGATTTATCACAACTCGAGTTGGCTTTGTACGAGGCTTTAAGTTTAAAGGGTCTTTAAATAAATACTTTTTGAAATGTCTATGAGGAAAATTAATGGGGAATTATTTCCATTATGCAGGAACGCCTACTGAGTGGCAAAAAACTACTTTCTGGCCTCGACAGCCCAGACATCCAAACAGAAAAGTCCAATATGATTGCATTAAACAACATTAAGCAATGTTAAACTCACTTTGCTACTCGATTTGACATTCACTTTATGCATGTGCATACCCTCTATAACTTAAATTCATCAACTAGGATTCTTCATTCACCGTAAAGGAATGCGACACCGACAAAACTCTCTGTATTCAAGTGTTCACAGGCTGAGTTATTGATAGGGGGATACAGTGGTTCTGAAACGTTTTTAATTTCAACGTTGGTTATGCAATTAGGCCACAGGCTTTGAGAACTCTAGTTTAATGCAGGCCCAATTGATGACTGTCATTGTAATGCAAATGACAGATAGATGTACTGCTCTACTTAACTACTGTATCAACAATGTTAACCAAAGTTGGTAGATAAAGTGACAGAGAGACCTACCTTTGATTTGATGATTTTTCTCTGTTTAAGTGCCTACGAAGAAGCCCAGCCCATATGGACTTACAAGCCCAGCCCATATGGACTTACAGGAATGTTTGAGTCTTGACTGTTTAATGGACCACAATAGAAACAAGCCTGGCTTTTTAAAAGACAAGGTGGTGATCCGAGCACTCAAAAAGTTAAAAATGAGGAGAGGGTGGATAAAAACAATGTGCTTTATTTATAAAACTTAAAAAATGATTCCAGTCCCACTGATCTTTGAAGCACCAGCCTACTTTTCACTGTTACTTTTTGCATCTCCATCGAACACCTGGTTGATTTTCCTTTTGTCGCTTTGCAAGTCTGGCTTTTTGTTTTATCAAGTTGGAATGTTTGAACGTGTACCTTTAAATCGTCAAACTATTCAATCAATGAATCAAAGATAAAACCTAAAGCAAATCAAATCGGAGGTCCTTCAAATGAAAAAAAAAGGAGAATCAACCAAACCTACACAGCCAAGCATGTGATTCCTCCGTGTTCTCAGACCAATAGATAATATTCACCTTCAGAGGGATGTCGTATCCATAGCTGGATCTGAAGTTAGAGGCCTCTTCTCTGGCAACCTCAGACAGAGAGCGTGCATCAGCCAGCAGACCTGCTACAGCCTGTACACAAACAGTTAAACCAATCAATCCATAGGCTTGTTCAAGATACCATTCTCTGTTGCTTTTATTTATTTCAAGGATACAGTACATGAGAAAAAATAAAGGGAAGCTCCGCACACTCAGATCTGCGCACAACCAATGTATTTATTTAGCAAGCTTTCGGTCTACTGACCTTCTTCAGGCATAATGAAAAAAGTGACATATAGGACAGAATATATGTTCATCACTTGATTGGATGATTGATCACACCTATGTCAAACATTTCAATTTGAATGATAACTCATGGGAGTTGTAGTTCTCAGTGAAACTACAAGGCACCCAAAGACACCAAAGCCAAATTCCAATACCCAAAATCTCGGCCACTCACTCACTCCCACTCGGTCACTCGGGTCATTCCAGCGTGACCCGGAAATGGTTAACGTTCCAATTGTTAAAGTGCTCCATCGAGGAGGAGAGTGGAGTCGAGTGGAGGAGCCGAGTGCGCTCTCCGAGACCGCATAGAGCGAGTGTACATCAGGTGCAGGCTCGGTGGGATATTTTGTCTCCTCGCAGCGGATTTCCGCATCACGTGTACATGTTTTTTTCCTTCTCCAGTGACATAAGTCCGCCTCCTCCACATGTGGCACAGAAAACACATTTTCGCTGAATGAATAGAGCTTCAGAATGATAAAGTAGCCTATCTAGCCTACATATGTGAAAGTGAAAGGACCACAACAAGCCACTGGCTTTATTGCGTTGTGTGATATAAGCATAATAAAAGTAGGATATATAAATTAGGCCGGCTATATTGTGCGCACCTCAAAAGCTATAGTTAATTTATCTCTGTGTATGCCTGAATGCACAGACTGCTATGAATGACGGTGACAAAAATGTATTTATTTATATGTGGACTGAACTGAATATGTAAGTCAGAGAGACTATGCCTAATTCCTGTTATAGTGTCCGTTATTTGCAAAGACCGTCGGAGGAGGACTGACTGTCGGAGGAGGGGGTGATTTATACGTGTGCACATCCTGGCGCTTATTCACTATTTCAGGAATAAATAGCCTTAATTGCCTTGCACATGTTACCAATACATACACATTGGCCTCGGTTACATGCACAAAATTATGAATTGACTATTCTGTAGACTGTACGGCTCTGTTCGGAGTTCCAGTGATCCAGCAGTGTGACACTGTATTGTTCCACCACTTTTGCTTTGGCAATGTAAACGTATGTTTTCCCATGCCAATAAAGCCCTTTGAATTGAATTGAATTGATACACGTCATTAGTGATCGCGGAATGTGCCGTCGCTTTGAAATGACAGCGTAGTACATTCCGATTCTAGAGGAACATTCGACCACCACTCTGTCCTCGCATCGAATCCTCTCCTCCTCCTCTCCTTGCTGGGGGCGGAGCCGAGGAGCGAGTGGAGGACGCGAGGGGAGTGAGCGAGTGTGAAAGTTGCGGTATTGAAATTTGGCTATAGTGTCCATTTAGACAAGAGAAAACATCACAAGGAAAAGATTATAAGGAAAAAATTACAATTACTTACAAACGAAGTAAACAAAAAACAAAAAACAGAATGAACAAAAGCCAATAATGCAATCAAATGCAAACATCAGGCACATAGCCATCATAAAGCAAAGAGCAAATGTAATATTTTATTATCTGTTTATAGAACAACACTCATATCGACATCTTCATTTGAGACCTAAGGGTTGTAAACTTTCTAAAGTGTGGATCCAATAGAGCTCTCTCTCTGGCATAACCTTCTGTCGACATCACCCCCTATCTGAAGAGTAATCTGCTCTATTCCCTGGAACCTAAGGGAGGAGATAGGACTTTGGTTGCGGCAATATGTTGGCTCTAACCAATTTGCCCCGTATATTTGGTCCTCTTTTATATACAAACAGAGGTGGATCCTTAAAATGTTGTGTGAGAGCTGGATCTGATGTCAAAATATGCCAATATTTCATGACTGTGCTCTTAATCATGTAGGCCTGGGGAGTGTAGGTAGTGATACAGGAAACTGAATATTGTTTTTCCTTTTTTACACTTTTTGTCAATAAGACAGATGTGTCTAGAGCAATATGGTAGGCATCATCAACACATTTACTAGAATAGCCCCTTTCTTGGAAGCGTTTTCTTTTTCATTTCCAGGGCTTTTTCTATGTAATCTTCATCAGAATGGCAAGAGTCAAAAAGTCTGTAGAACTGACTTTTTGGTAAGCCATTTTGTTTGAGCTTTGGGGTGAGCACTACTGGCTAGAAGAAAAGTGTTACGTTCAGTTTTTTTCTTATATAGGGTAGTGATGAGGCCTCCATTTTGTTGCTCTATCCACATGTCTAGGAATGACACTCGTTGCAAGTCATATTCAGGATAAACACCATTAGGGAATGACACAAAGTCTGCCAATTATTCAGTTTTTCCCTGGAAAATGCAAAATACATCATCTAGATATCTGTACCATTTCAGGATTTTCTGACAAAAAGGATTCTTTTCAGGATTAAAAACAAAGTTGTACTCAAACAAACCCATGTATAGATTGGCATAATCTGGCGCAAAAGTGGAGCCCATGGATGTGCCCTTTAGCTGTAGATAGAAGTCCCCAATAAATGAGAAAAAAAAGGATACAGTACATCAAAGTGACCTGATGGGGGCAACAGATCTCCAGACGCCCTTCCTAGGCCCTGCTATTTAATTAGGCAGCCTCGGCTCTCTCCCACTTTGCCTTTGTGCCAACTATGACATCACTGTGGCCTCTGTACTGACCTGCATGCTGGGTTTTAACAATGCACTGTTTACTAGTATGCTGTGTTAGGTTTAACCAACACACTGTGTACTAAAATGCTGAGTTTACAACACGCCACTTACTAGTATGATGGGTAACAGCTTAACTAGTACACAGACTGTCGAGTTAATATTGTTTCCAGTTAACTATGCCTGCCGTGAGATGTGGTCACTGTGAGGCACAAATCCATAAGGTACGGTCAGGTCGTAGATCAAAGTGTGCTGACTGTCTGTCAACAATTGACAGTCAATGGAGCTGATGATGGGCTGCAAAACTAAACACAACTCACTACTGACAACGCAGATACACGTGGTGTACCTCCATGTTCACCATAGCAGAGGTGACAGTAGGGAAGGGTGCCCGACCAATACTCACAGCAACAGGAACACTGGTAGCAGCAGCCACTGATGCCTCTAGGTGTGTCAGCTCCAGAAATTGTGGGGAATCTGGTGCCTCCGAAGAGAGTCGAGGATGACCTTGGTGGGCGGGCATATCTCCAGGTGACTCTGGGGAGAAGGTAGTGGGATGATGACCATCCAGCTGAGGGAAATCCTCAAGACTCAGGATGTTGAATCTGTTGGTCAGGTTCTCATCACTCTGCTGAGGTTGATGATGAATGTTGGGTGAACAGGTGATATTTCCTCTGCCATGTCTGCGACTCCGGGCCTGTATCCAAGGCTCCAGACAGGGTGTTGAGGTGTTTTTGGGTCTCGCCCCACGTTGGATCCAGGCTTGTGTATGTAGCCTGGTTTAGAGAGTGGGGGGGGGGGGGAATCTGGATAGGGATTGTATCTTCAAGATCCTTATTCGGCCTATATATATACTTATAGGCATTGACAGATCCCCTATAAAGCTCACAAACAGTTTCTTCAAGAGCATTTAGTCTGATAACTAGGCGACGTACAAAGTTACCGGTATGTAACTTTGTACTTTTATAATGTCAGGCCTGACGTCGAAATTTTAAATAAATGTTTTCTAAATCATGACAATTTTCTGAACGATTTGAGGCACATTTTAACGATTTTTCAAAAATAGGAGACCTACAAGTTCATAGCGCGCCACTCGGTGGCGCGCTATGAGCTTGTAGATCTGCTATTTTTCAATAGCTAAATTATAACATAATGTTTGAAACACTAAAAGGGGTTCCCGCCCCAAAATGGGTTAATAAATATATACAACGTGAACAGAAAAACAAAAAGCCATTTAGGTTTCCCCGGGCCATTCTAGAAGAGGGTCTGTGAGTCTTCGCGCTGTAGTATGATCAAGTAGTAGGGCCTTCATTTACCAATTGTGTGTGTGTGTGTGTGTGTGTGTGTGCATGTGTGTGTGTGTGTGTGTGTGCGTGCACCTTTGTTTTGTGTTTCTTCGGTCTATTTATCTGTGATGTCATCAATAATGTCTCCCTCATCATCTGCGTTCTCCAGGAAGTTAAACGTCTCCAACACGGCAGGACTCCTACTCTGTGAGTCTTCGCGCTGTAGTATGATCAAGTAGTAGGGCCTTCATTTACCAATTGTGTGTGTGTGTGTGTGTGTGTGTGTGCATGTGTGTGTGTGTGTGTGTGTGCGTGCACCTTTGTTTTGTGTTTCTTCGGTCTATTTATCTGTGATGTCATCAATAATGTCTCCCTCATCATCTGCGTTCTCCAGGAAGTTAAACGTCTCCAACACGGCAGGACTCCTACACGTGTGCGCGCGCGCGCGCACACACACACACACACACACACACACACACACACACACACACACACACACACACACACACACACACACACACACACACACACACACACACACACACACACACACACACACACACACACACACAGTCACACACACACAGTCACACACACAGTATAAATAAATGCACCAGCATACTTTTCACTGTTACTTTTTGCATTTCCATCGAGCACCTGGTTGATTTTCCTTTTATCGCTTTGCAAGTCTTTAAATGTATCTTTAAATCGTCAAACTATTCAATCAATGAATCAAAGTGAAGTAGCCTAAAGTACTACATGGTCAAGCAAGACAATCGAGATAGAGTATATGTACAAATAAATATTGAATTTAGATAGGAATAAAATAAAGGTGTATACAGCTGTGTTACATTGACACTTTGAGTAATACTTGAGTAATATCTTGTGAAACTATACAAAGATTGTGCATTTTCTGTCAGAGATAGTTACAATTATACATCCATATAGGAGACGTTAGTTTTATACTTTTGAAAGTTGACAGCAGCAGTTTTTGCATTCACTTAGTATAAAATACATTTGCGACAAGTAGCAGCAATTTATTCAAATGTAATTGAATTAAAGTTAGTTCCTCTGTTTATATAGGCCTAACAGTATTTATGTACCGAAGCCATAAGAGCAGAGAGCCTAAGAGCAGAGAGACTAAATGCAGTGTAAACACTGTATTACTATTTGAGTGACTGTACGTTTGTGGACAAGTGGATGTTCATTGTTTATTTACCTGGTATGCTATAGTTACAAATGTACAGATGGTTATTTCAATAGTACATTGTTCATGGATCCTATAGTTATTAGTTTCTAATAATACATTGTTGATCCTATAGTTTCTTGCTAAATGCTTAAAGGACCACTTCACCACTTTTCAACCTATCTTCATATAATTGGTCCTCACTGATGATCATGATAAAATAGCACCATGTTTTTCTACACAGTTCAGTCTAACTCTGCCTTTCAGCCATTACCGTCAGACGGGGACAACTTCTAACTTGCAATTAAAATTAAATTTATTTCCTATATGGTTTAACAATACTAAAAACAGGGGGAAAGGAAGGTGGAACAATGTTGGCGTCAAGTTCAAGTTCAAACAATTCAAATCTGAATGCAGAGTGTCACTTCCTGCCTATAAGCACTCACAGCATGGGCCCAAACAAACTGATTAGGGATGACACTAGGTGTGAATGGTCATTGTCCTATTGTCTTCTTTAAAGTGCTATAAACAGTGCAATTCAATTAAGCTATATTACAAAACTATATTCAACAGCCCCCTTTACTGAAAAGGCAGACTGTCTGAAAGAATTGTTACACCTGGGAACAATACAGTTACCACTTGTTGAGGCTCGTGTAGACTATGTGTAGGAGCTCGGAAGACTATCAACCAGTCCAGAGAACAAAGGTGACACATGACCATGTAAACATAAAAAAAAAATTATGGTAGGAAAAGAAACACAATTTTCAAACGTAAAACTGTGTGTGTGTGTTTTTTTTTAAATACCACAAAGGTGCCATCTCATCGTTTTTTCATCCATGATTTTTATAGCCTGTTTATATATTGATGTTATTGGTTTTAGGACAGTTTGAGAGGATTGTAACCATGTTGTAAGGCTATATGATGGATGTGAGCAATCATACCCTTATTAATTACTTTCAGTACGTTTCCATTGTCCTTCACTTAAAGTTTTGAGTAACTGTCGGTGACATTTGTTAATGGTACATATCATGATTCATGACATACATATGGCACATCATTAGTTACAAATGTATCATCGCATAAATCTGTGGCGTTGTCGGCAACATTTGTTTCCACTTCAAGGTTCTCAACATATCAGCTGGTTCAAAAAGCAAATTGTATCCATTTCTGTACCTTTCCTGTAAACACCTCTGTCTTTGTGTGAACTAATTATGAAGTGTGTGATTCTCGGGTGTGATTTGTCATATTCTGATAGTTTGGTGATATGGTACTGTAAAGCCACCTGGACTTTCCTTACCCAAAAATGATGACCATCATTAACTTATAGCCTATAATCACCTATGGCAGCATATTAGACAGGAATTTATGTTTTTTTCTTGTAAATGAGAAGAAGGAAGAAGAAGAAGGAAGTGAAGCAGTGGTTCCCAAAGTGGGGTTCGGGGACCCCCAGGGGTCCTTGAGGGAGTTCCATGGGTACCCAGCTAAATGATAGTTTGGAACCAAATGGACCCTTATGGGTCTGTAACTCAGAGAGCGTACAAATGGAACCAAATGGACCCTAACGAGTGTACAAATGGAACCCTGACGGGTCCATTTGGTTCCATTTGTAGAGTTAAATTAACATTGATTTTACTATATAAATTGGGGGTCCCAGTGATAGAAATGCCATTAAATAGGGGTCCGTAGCCTAATGCAAACTGGGTGTCCTTGAAATTAAAAATCTTCTCTTATGGGGGTCCCTGCAGGCATATCTTTTTAAATGGGGGTCCGTGGACTCATTAGTATCAATTTGGGGGTCCTTGACGTGATAGAGTTTTGGAACCACTGAAGTAAAGGAGCGCTCTTTCCCTGTCACCACAAAAGTACAATTTTCACACCAAAATAAAAGTTCACAACAATCAAGAAAACTATATATATGGTGGTTGTGTTTTGTTCTAACTCAGGGAGGGGTAGGCCTACCGGTGTCTCAAAATATGAGGGCCTCTATTGCTAGACTAGGTACGTCTAAAGAAATCTGATTTGCAATAAAACTGTACTAGATAACTCCAAACAATCACTGGATATTGTTTAATAGCATCCTAGGCAATGCAGCAACAGCATATCAGACAGGTATATACAGTATGTTTTTCTTTAAAATTAGAGAAAGTAAAGGTCTTCACCACAAAGGTACAATTTCTGCCTAAATGCCTGTATGTTTAAAGGACAATATTTCAGTACTTCTTTAGGTAAATTACATTCTGACTCTTTAGTGACATAGGGTAGAAACCTGGTTCATAGTACATTTTATGAAGATACATTCTCAAGTTATAGGCTTTTTTGTCCCCTTTACCCCATTCGGATTTGCCTTTTTCAGAGATTGAGGTAGGTCTAAACTAAAGAATAGCCAAAAACGTATTTTTTCCCCCAAAATAAAAATCCATTTCATATTTTCATATATGGGAGAACCTAAAGATAAGAAAAAACATGGTTGTGTTTGGTTCTACCTCAGGGAGGGGTATCTAAAAAACTAAGGCCTTTTTTGAGGACTTGCTGCAGGACTAAGATGAAAAGACACTCTCTGTCCAAGCCAAAAGGCTTCAGTTACTCAAAACCCAAGGGACAGACAATGCGGATTCTCACACTATTCACATTTTTTCCCTGAAAATATTTATTAAAAAAAGTAACTAAGTAACTAAAATGAATTGGACAGCCAACTAGTGCTGCACGATTCTTCACAAAATGAGATTGCATAGGTGTCTGAATTTCCAGATTAATTGTGCAGTGCTACAGACCATGGATGGTGTAATTGTGGTGGCAGTACATTTGCAGTGCATAGCTGAAATACTTCCTCTCCATTTACCCAGCCTAATGACCATTATTATAGAACCTATACTCCTGCACTCCTACCTGAGCAACTCTTCTAAGAGGCTTCATGAAAACCATTTAGACCTGAGGACGATTCTACAAATGTCTTCTAAATCATGACAGTTTTCTGTTTTTGTCAGTGGTTTTCAAACTATTACATGTCAAGGACCCCCAAAAATATATGTAATTGGCCATCGACCTCCATCTGAAAATATGTTGTTCCAGGGACCCCTCCCCCCAGAAGCAAAGAATTGAGTTAAAAATGTTCGCTCTCAGCGGTCCAGGCACCTTGGCTGGTAATCCAGCTTGGCAGTGTGCCGCACGTTCGACTCC
This sequence comes from Protomyctophum parallelum, assembly GCF_964188405.1. Lineage (NCBI taxonomy): Eukaryota > Metazoa > Chordata > Actinopteri > Myctophiformes > Myctophidae > Protomyctophum > Protomyctophum parallelum. The sequence goes on along the minus strand of NC_139710.1, from coordinate 2,853,305 downwards.
CGGTCCCGACGGCCTTTACTGCATGTCACTCCCCCATCTCTCTCCCCATTTCCTGTAAGCCTACTGTCTGTCTGTCCCTCTATACAAAAATATAAAATTAAGGCGAAAGCCACAAAGACAAACATTAAAAAATGTTCGCTCTGAAAGAATAGATATTCAAAGATCTGTGCCACATTTTCAAGACTTCAAAATAGCAGATCTACAAGCTCATAGTGCGGCACAGAGTATATAGCTGTAGCTGTAGATCTGCTATTTTTCAATAGCTAAAGTATAACATAATGCTTAAAACACCAAAATGGGTTCCCGTCCAGGGTTAAAAACAATATTAATTTCGGGGCATGTGAGCGGTCCTTTAAATGTTAGAGATGAAAGTCTTACCGTGCCAACGTGTATGTCCTTGTTGAAGATGCGTTTGTTGGAACCTTCCTCGTAAAGTGTAGACCGAACCAATGTCTCCACTCCAAACACGAACCACATCTTTACAGTGAATTGCTATGGCTGTGCTGTGACACACACACACACACACACACACATAGATTAGGATTTCAATTGGTAATTAATTTAAAGAAGCATGTGACTTAGAAACTTGGTTGGTGGTTTTTTCCATCCATGTTTCTGCATGTATTTAAATTTGACTATGTCTTATAAATTGTAGTACAGCATTTGGAGTTGCTCCTTCTTTAATTATTAAGAATGATTGGGACGAGGCCCCTAACTATAGCTAACTTTGTAGGCTACTTTTGTCCCTTGTGTTGTACAGTGAATGACTACCTTTTGAGAGAGGGATGGACTGGACTTTAATTGTGTATTTCTAGAGAAGAGAGGCCTTAAAACATGCCTTCTGTTAATCTTTGCAAAACGTGTTTTCTAGTTGTGTTGCATTGCTCAACGTATCTTCTCTTCAAAGAATAAGCTTTGTAGCCACTTTAGCACTTAAATATGGTTTTCTACCATTTGCTATATAGGTCTTCTGACTGAGTACTGACCCCCCCCCCCCCCCCCCCCCTCTCCGCAGTATACAACGCATTCGTTGTGTGCTATTTGTTTGCAGCATACCATACATATACCTATCAAAAATAAATACGTGCCTTAAAGGACAGATCTGCGAGTTCTGGTTTTCTTCTCTTGTTTAAACCATTTAGACCTTAGGACAATTCTAAAAAGTGGTGTCAGTGGTGCGCAACCTTTTTCATGTCAAGGACCCCCAGATTTATCTGTATTTGGCCGTGGACCCCCATCTGAAAATATGTTGTTCCAGGAACCAAAAGCAAAGATTTGACTTAAAAACCACTGAAATATATTCATATAATATATTCAAAGATTTGCGCCACATTCTTGTGATTTAAAAAAAAATAGCAATCTACAAGCTTGTATAGAAATAGAGGAATGGAAGCGCTGCAGGTATCTGTTAGTGGCTCTTAGATGGGTGCTCTTTGGTGATACAGGTAAAACCATATAGACAAAAGGTATCCTTCCTCCAAGTAGCACTGCTTGTCAAAAATGTGAATTGCAGACTTGAAAAGAAAAGAATCCAAGGCACTCCGTCTTCGGTGAAAAATGAAATAATTTATTTTGAAGATGAGCAAGGCAAATACATAACAGGACCAACGCGTTTCGACCAAAAGGTCTTCGTCAGGGTCTATCTGTCTACAAGCTTGTATATCTGCTATTTTTCAATAGCTAAAGTATAACTGCTTTAATAAACACCAAAAGGGGTCCCCGCCCAAAATGGGTTAAAAAAAAAATTCTCCAGAGAGACATTTCCAAATTCCATCTCTCTCCCAATTTGCAACAGCACACACACACACACACACACACACACACACACACACACACACACACACACACACACACACACACACACACACGCCGACACTCCTCATTCCTTACAAGACAATCTCTTCTTGTTTCATAGTTTCAATACATACTAGTTATACTATGCAGATGTACAGTGTTATTTAAAAAAAAATGGTCGGCATCTCAAAAGGGGGGCCTGTGGAAGGTCACAACCCAGAATATTGTTTTGAAATTATGGCTAAACATGTATTCATTGTGAGTCAACAGTTCTACCTGTTGGTTGTTTTTACATCATACTTGCACAGATGGTCTACTACGGGTAGTGTACATCTCAGAACAATCAGAATGCCAATATTTGGTTTTATTGTGAATCAGTAGCCTTTTATATAAGGCCTTAAATAGGTGGAAATAGCACAAAGTTTACTTTACTGAGCAATATTCACTTGTCCTACTCTTTATCAGGGGTTTCCGAGGCTACACTTCAACTGGCTCGCCCATCATTTTAGACAACATTTTAAAGGTGATAAATCACTAAATGTGCCGATAAATCACTATCTGCCACCTTTAATCTAACATCCCAGAGCCCTGAGGTCCTCAGAGCCCCCTCCCAGACCCTGGAACAGGAGGTAAATGTGAGATGTTGACCTGCTGGACACTGGGCTGGCAGCCTTCATGGTCACCCCCCCCACCTCCTCCACCTGGGCTGGAACACTGTGCCGTCTCATCTGGAAAGAACATGGATGCCGACAGGTCGTACTGTAGACAGAACAGACAGACAGGTCATACTGTAGACAGAGCCACAGACAGGTCATAGTGCTGTATACTGAGAACCAGTTCTACATTCAGCATGACCTGTCTGTTCTGTCTAAGTGGGGTCCAGGTAGCCTCAAGCAACGATTAGAGCCTAGTGCCTACTACCAAACACAAACCTCGCATCACCAGGCCTTCACCCAAACACTTAGAGAAGAATATAAGAATCACATCACATGCACGGAATTGATTGGCAGATCATAACATGTCTATGCTGGATGTTTATGAAACAAAAACTTGGCAGATACAAAGAGGAAGGAGGCATAGTGGCACAGGCTGTCGCCTCACAGCTAGAAGGTCCTGGGTTCGATTACCGCTGGGGACGCTATGGGTGCTGGCGGCGTGTTCCCTCCGCCTATGCCATCAGTAGGCCTATGCCATCTTATAAATAAGATGTCGAGGGTAAAATGGCCTCAGACATTAGATGTTTTTGGATACCATGTGATACTGCATTGTTGTGTCATATTTTGCATTGCAGTCGCTACTGTGCATGTGCAACTATCATCAGATTGTAAGGGAAGAGAGGTGGCTCACTCCTCTTTAGTTTAGTTACATGTGGAACAAATGGAAAAAACACATGATTAATTGCAAAAGAACTCCAGCGATTAGTGCCGATTCGATTAATCGATTACTAAATTAGTTGACAACTAATTAAATTAACAATTCGATTACGATTCATCGATTTTGTTCTACCAGACAGCAGTGGCAAGTGACCTCTTCTACGTTACAGTCTGCTGGGGAGGCAGTGTGATGGATAAAGATGCCAAAGCGGCTGAACAAACTGGTGAAGGCGGCTGGCTCAGTACTGGGGGAAAGGCCAGACTCACTCACTGGAGTCTGTTGTGGAGAGAGAGATGCACACAAAACAAGATGCGGGCCATAATGGACAATGTAAGTCATCCTCCACAAAATCTTGGCAGACCAGAAAAGTTGTCACAAAGATCTGTTCCGTTTTTTTTCCGTGTAAGAACAAACGATTCAAGAACACTTTCGTACCAACAGCAATCAGACTCTACAACTCCACGGCTAGCCGCTAGGCTTATGGACTGGACTATAGGCTTTCTAGCATATGTGCAATATCTCGTGACACCTTTTTAATTATTTCTACTAGCCCTTACCCCTGGCCCTGGGTGCGTTTTCACTTTTTTAATTCACAAATAAATTCATTATTAATTCATAATTTGTTAAATTGGAAAAAGGGCTTCGTTAAGACCTCCATATTATTATGGTCAATGCCTGTGTGAAAAGTGGGAGCGATTGGTGCAGGCGGTGAGGAGATATGGCGGTGTTTCTGACAGACAGACACACAGACATTCAGACATTGACTGAATTATAGTATGATGATGATGCTTATTCATAATATATTTTTTTAAATATTTGTCTTTTTAATACGTGCCCCCCCTTTAACCTTATTGTATGCTTGTATGAGCTATGGGATCATCTGAATTTCCCCTCTGGGATCAATACATTATCTATCTATCTATCTATCTATCTATCTATCTATCTATCTATCTATCTATCTATCTATCTATCTATCTCCAATCGTTGCAGCCTTACAGAAATTCCATAACATACTAATTCAGAGCAGTAGGCGGCAGGCCTATGCCAAATTAGTATGTTGTGACTCTTTTTATGTAAAAATAAAAACCTTGAATATTAGCCTACATGAAATGCATTCTAAATGATGTAAATATTACAGTATGCAACAGCCAGTGTACACTCTACACTGAATTCCCCCACAACAACAGACAGTCATAACTTTATGTGCATCATGTTTCAAGACCTATTTGGGTTGCTTATAGTTTTAGTTGTATTTTCTTCTTCTATAGAAAATCTACTGTCTGTCTGCTTGCTTTCCACTTCTGAACCACCCAACCACCTCACCTCACCTCACCTCACCTCACCTAACCTAGCCTAGCCTGGACAAAGTTAGTATAAACTTTCCCTCGGACCAGGACTTTTTTTTTAAAACATATATTATTATTTTTGTTTAATTCTGACATGTCTGATCGTCGGATCGATATATAAATATCTGCCAGTCTTAATTGGTACAAGGCTAGTATGTACTATTATGCTTAGCCTAGCCTAGCTTAGCCCAAAGGCCCCATGCATTTCAATGGGACTCTAGCTACCAGGCTACTGAGGCTAGGCTAACCCACTGGTAAACAAACAGTCAATGCCTGCCTGGGTGTATTTTATAGCAAAACCAGTATGTGTCCGCAGTGCAACAAACATCGCGTTTCATTTCATCCACTCACCTAAGTGTCCCAATAATGGAACTCATATTTGCAATATTAAAAAGTATTAATATACTCCAATTCTCCAGCAGCGAGTGGGACTAAAACACCAACGAAGAAGAACAACAACAACATCCGTTCACATGCGCTAGTTCTGTGTTTCTCAATCTGGGGTCCGGGGACCCCCTGCGGGTCCTTGACGGGGTTCCAGGGGGTCCTATCGCACCAGAAAGCAAATTAAACCACTTTTTTTTTTAAATACTGTTTTTATTAGGCATTTTTTGTATGACAACATCAGAATATTATCGACAATGATAATGAGTAGTTCAGTTATATAAAATGGAAAAAAAATGACAGGCAATGTAAATGTTCCACATAGGCTACAATACATAATAAAAAAGACATGAAAAAACAAAAAAACAGTTAAACAATGACAAGTGTGAACAGACAAACAAAACAGACAACAGGACAGACACTCTTGCTCTCAAACTTTCCCAACGTGTTGTTGTAAATTAAGTGAATTACAGACATTATTATTTTTTAAATGAGAAAAAATTAAATAAAGAAAAAACACTCAGTTCCTTTTTTTCCTTCTTTTCTTTTTATTTAATTAAACCACTTTTTAACCATTCTCTTGTTTACCATATCAAGCAGGGGATTTTCTTCAAAGTGTTACAGAATAATGTATAGAAACATTTTAACAACACAAATCTTGTGTAGTTTCTGGCTGGCACAACATATTTTCAGATGTGAGGGATCTGGTCAATATTAATTTGAAAACTAGCCTAATGATAATTAATGTTGTTATTAATGTTGTTCAGTTTATGATTAATTGAGTACATGGACCAAGATAGTACCAAGCAGAAAGGCTTTCTTGATCCTTATGTATGCAGCTATTGTAGGCCTATACTGTACTTCCCTGTGCCTGTCATCCATGCAAACTGTTAATAATGTATAATCAATAATAATGTAATAGTAATAACAATCAATCAATCGATGCTCTATTGTAGCCTAAATGGGGGAGTTCTTTCCGCCTCAGGTGAATCAAGAACAAAGAAGGTTTCCACCACTTAGGCTACACAGATATTCTTTATTTGTTCAGATCTCCATTAGCTGTCACCAAAGTAGCTCAGTACTGAACTCATGAAGTGTCCCTGGGACCATAGACTGTAAAAAATATGGACAAAGCATTCCCCGGGTCTAACATGAACGTAAAATGAAGCCTGTCAGTCCTTGAATTGTAAGTCGCCATCTTTCTAGATCCGTTTGGGCCCAGCTGGCCCATTGGCTGGCCCAGACAATGAGGCGGGACTTCCCCCCTTCTTCTTAGTTGGTTTTTATTTTGACTCGAGTGGGAATCCATTCCCGCCCCTCAGAACATGCTCGACTTTATGGTCATTCTTTTTATAAATGGTACCATAATTTTCCAAAAAGAATATTATGACATTAGAAATGAGACTTTAAACTAGTTACTGGAAGCAAAAAGTATTCATGACATGTTTATTAAGGTAATACAGTCTAGGTGAAGTTGGGCCCAAATACATGGACTGCTATGGGGCTATGGGTTTTTTTGGGCCCAATGACAGCGCCACAACAGGCCATTATATGAACTTTCAAGAAATCCCGATTTTCTTGTGGCTTCACAAAATATCTGTCTGACTGCCCCCCTGCCTGGGACCCATCTAAAAGGCGTGAATTCCGTTTGTGTCCGAGCATAGGCATGGCTGAGGCATGGTAACGCCCCGCCTGCCTGTGATTGGTCTACTGACACTGCCTGTCTTGACTGTCCTCCGAGACGCGAGGTTCGTGGTAAGATTGAGAAATAAATAATAGGCTACGAGAGAATGACAGCTACTATTACACTAAAAAGGATAAAGATGAAGGGAAAATAGTAGGCCTACAATAATGTTTCAAGTTTACACATACAAACAAATTACACAATAATCAACACAAACACTTTCTTTTAGAACACACCCAATTCAAATCATATTATGGCGTGCATGTTCAATCAATTATTCCTTCAAAGCAAACGGTCCTTGTCACTGTTATTAACAAGGACACAAACCCTCAGTTTGCATTTATTTGGCTTAGTTTTTGGCTGTTTATTATTTTTAAGCAACCCCTTGCTGTAAATCCTGAATATTGCAGGCCTATATGTCATAATTATTATGCGTATACTATATACACGTGTGCAGACGGTATGAGCCACGTAAAAAAAAGAGAAGAAACTAGAAAAAGTGCCCTTCTGGGCACAGGTCTCCACCAGGATAGGAATGTAGGACATTGCAGCTTGCCTTCATCTGGTGGTTGGATAAAAGGGCAACAAAAGTAAATGAACTTTGGAAGCCAATCTTAACCAATCAGGATGGAGTCTGAGAAATCTGAAAGACCGGTTTCGTTGAATGGCTCTAGAGAGACTGTGTACCAATTTGCGTGATGTTTGGACAAAATCTGTAGGTGTACTGTGCAAAAACTTGTTTTGCACAAAGCGGCCTCCTGGTGGCGCTATAACAGGCCGTTCTGGAAAGTTTGGGGCAGAGGTTCATCGTTGGCATCCAGGGAGTGTGTGTGCAAAATTTGGCATCGACCAGGTTAACGGTGGCCGAGATTAGCTGCTCACGGACACACACACACACACACGGACGGACGGAGTGCAAAACATACTCTCCACCAGTCCGGGGTGGTGGTGTGGCGTGTGTGTGTGGGGGGGCTTTTGCATGGCGGTGGACCAGGGGCCCATAATTTCTAGATCCGCCTATGCCCTGGGTCCCGGGCTGGGACCCATCTAAAAGACCACCCCTGTCCCCTGGTAACAATTATGGAGTGCCATATTGTAATTGCCCTTAACATTACAGTTCTGCATATAGCATGTTACCATGTGGCTGGTGGCTCAGCTTTTGCATTGTTGACCTTTGACCTTGGCTGTCGATCTCAAAAAATGAACATTGGACAGAAATTAACAATAAGTCACTGTTAATGTAACCCTGCAGGTCTGTCCCAGGTCTGCATTCTAGATTGCTTCAATGTAATTTCTTCTTCGTAAGTTCTTTATTTGAATGCGCAAATTACAATATTGATTTCACAAGAAAACAAATATATAAAAAATATATATATATATATATATATATATATATATATAAAGGATGCACATGGCACCTTCTCCTCCATGCAGACAAGGCCTAACAGCTGAAACAGAGCAGTAATTGGCAAGTTGTTTGGCTTTGCTCTTTGTCATGCCAGCTATATAGGCCACAGGTGTTCAGTTTATGTACCTGGCCCAGGCTTCCAAATAATCAGCATCCGAGTTCAAATCCGACTCCCATCTTGTTTCCTGTCTCTGGTGCAGGCCTACTACATTCCAATGTTATTTCAGTTTTTAATCTTAGTTCTATCAACTAACTATCCATCTATCTATCTAAGTTTGTGAGTTTCTTCACCTGCTATGATGGATATAGAAACAGCTTGGATGAACTTGATCAAACTTCAAAAGTCGTGAACAATGTTGAATGACATGATGGCTCCTAAATGGAAAATAATAATAATAAAGCTTTATTTGTATAGCACCTTTTAAGAACCAGTCACAAAGTGCTTTAACAGAGAAACATATTATGTAAAGACATAGCAAGAAGGCACACAATAGAATAAAATACATTATTATACATATTATACATAATGCACAAAATCAACAACAACAGAAGAAATCAATTAAATCACAGATCACATGGGTAGGGGGTTGAATGCAGCTTTGTAAAAATGAGTCTTAAGGAGTGATTTAAAACGGGCACAGACTCAAGCCTGATCTAGGGGCAGGGCATTCCAGAGAGACGGTGCATGGATAGCGAATGCCCGGTCGCCTACAGTTTGTTTGCAGCCTGATTGTATTGAGAGAAGGGTCGTGCCGGATGATCGTAGCTCACGAGCTGGGTCGAGTAGGGGTCGAGTAGGTCATGAAATGTAAGATGGAGAAAGTCCGGATCTAGCTTTGAAAGTGAATAAAAGTATTTTAAAATGTATTCTGTATGAGACAGGCAGCCAATGTAGGGTGGCCAGGATAGGGGTGATGTGAAATATATATAGCACCTTCAATCAAGGCACTTTACATAGATTGTACATTACATTCACGATTCACCCATTCGCACAAACATTCATACACCGATGGCAGATGAAATCATGCATGCCAACCTGCACACCGGAAGCTATTAGGGGTTCAGAGTCTTGCTCAAGGACACTTCGACACTACTCTGGAGGAGATACGGCTGTATACCGGCCACTCTACCTCTGAGCTATACTGCCGGCATGGGAATGGGAAAGAGAGAGAAAATACAAAGGTCAACACCCTGAAAGTCATACAACGTAGCAACTCTCCATTGATGAAAGGCCCTCAAAGGAGCAGCAATCTGATGTTTTGAGGAAGTTATGAGACACATGCACGCACGCACGCACGCACACGCACGGAGAGAGAGAGAGAGAGAGAGAGAGAGAGAGAGAGAGAGAGAGAGAGAGAGAGAGAGAGAGAGAGAGAGAGGGTTGACCAGCCCGTGTAGAATCATTGGGCATTCAGACCCGTATACGAGTCAGTCAGTTCTCCTGTCGCCTCGCTGGAGGAAACTGGGTGCAGAGAGAGGTGCAGGTGCAGAGAGAGCTTAATTGAAACAATGGAGCAGTGGAGACAACAATGGAGAGTACGTCTTGACTATACAAATGTGAGTTGAACTTGTAATCTGAAATATATTATAAGTAACGACATTGATATTTTATAACACGGCTGGTTTATTATACTTGGCTAAAACGCATTCAACGATTCATTCCCGATTCATACCCGGGGCGACTCTCCTTCACATTCTGGCGAGTTCTTCACTTCATTGAGAGAGTGTAGGCAAGCGCACCACAGCTCAGTGGACATTAAATATAGGCTACCATGTTTGATAAGTCATATAAAAACATTACTTACACCCAAATGAAAATATATTGGAATTATAATAATCTGTTGAGTAGCCTATTGCCTGAATAATGCCACTAGTGAAATCCCAACTTTTATCGATGCGCCATTGCGCTGAGAACCTTGTGGAGCCTGGCGGTGTACCTATACTTGTGAGGACCTGCTTGGATTCACATGGTGAGTGCGCGCACCGAAAATTAAAAGATCTGCAATGAAACTAGGCCTAGGCTATAGATTTATTTTGGCGATGCGGAGAACTGATTTTGCCGTTGCCAGCGATATCTTTTTTTTTCTTGTCTGAAGACTGCCCTGCACTGTGAACTCCCATGCAGAGCAGCTCCTACAGACCCAGACCAAATCTCTACTGAAAACACACCTTTTCTCTTTGACATTTAATTGCACCTGATCGTATTATTGTACTTATGTAGCCTATACTATTTGCCTGTGTTTTATTTTTTAATTATGTTCTTTTTGTGCGCCGATGGTGATGCTCCAGTTTGATTTATAGGCCTATATTGGAGCAGGTGCTGGCAAATAACTAATTACTGTAATGCCATGCAGTGAAGTTGCGTAGTTGTTGTGTAGTTATGCTATAGTATACAGTACACACACTGCCCTAAAATGAAGGGCAATATATTCTGTTTTTCAACGGAATAGGCGATTTCTTTACTGTATTTTATTAGCTGGCAGTAGAGAATTGCCCGAGTGAATTAATCTCGTGGAAAAGTTCAAGCTATGTGGAATAAATGTAAATTTATGCAATGTATCATGGTCAGAGCCGAAGAGTTTGATCAATCCTCAAGGCCCCCCCCCCCCCCCCGCCGCAGCGCGGAAAAAAATAAGTTGTTTTCGCTGGTACTTTTAAAGCAGCTTCTATAGGCCAATGTCCAAGCCAAGGTGAGGACTTTCAGGACTATATTATTATTATTATTATGCTTGATAATTCCATGATGGAATTATCAAGCAGCGACTTAAGACAGAATGTTTTAGCAGTCACCGTGACCTTGGTTAGAAAGTAATCCACTGAGCTGACAACATTGTACTGTTTGATGCTGTTGTTATGAGTGCTTGTTTTGAAATGGCATTTGTCTGTGCAGCTGTATCTCTCCTCCTCCTCTGCACTGCTTGTAACCTCCTCAATATTGATGGCTTCAATATTAAGATCATCTTCTTATTATTCACTATCTGCCTGTATCTCTGCTTCTGCAAACTTTTGCAAAGTGATTTGATTTGTTGCATTTTGTGCACAATTTCCCATGGCATCTCCTTCTGGCATGTGTCTGGCCGCAGTATTTACAGTCCACCATGTACTCTCGTTCAGCGTAATCATTCCTCCTGTCACGTTGTGATCTTACTGTCGGAGTTTCTCTGCCTCTGGTGCTGTCGCCGCTACAGCACCAGAGGGCGCTACAGTGTAGCGCCCTCTGCCTCTCTGGCACTACCCTGTGTAGGTGGCATAGGGCACACGCTCTGTAACCTGACGCTGCCAGATCCAAGAAGCTTGCTACACACATGGGGAACATGGTTACTCAATACCGCCCCCATCTGGCAGAGTCAGGTTTACACGCTCTGTGCATGTCTGTGAAATGGGACAGCGTTCATCTCCCAATAGCACCTGCAGCTGCAGTCTCGCAGACGAGACGTCCTCCGTGAGCGGGCCGTGCTCCGTGAGCGGGCCGTGCTCCGTGAGGGCGGTGATCCGCGAGGGACCGGAAACTTAACTTTGGTCCATTATTATTTCTCCACTTTAATAATACCAATTGGTATTGTGTTTTACATCATTTTAATCGTTGATTAGTCACCTTTACAACGAGGTACAGCTTGTCATGACCACGCGTCCGTGGAATGAGCAACACACACACACACACACACACACACACACACACACACACACACACACACACACACACACACACACACACACATATATATATATATTATATATATGTGTGTGTGTGTGTGTGTGTGTGTGTGTGTGTGTGTGTGTGTGTGTGTGTGTGTGTATGTATGTGTATACATATATATATAGCCTATATATATAGTATTAGGGCTGTCAAACGATTACATTAAAAAAAATTTACATTACATTATATTTCTTAAAAATGTATTAGTCATGATCAATGATGTCCAAAATATGCCATATTTTTCTGTAGACTATATTGTTGTGGGAATAGAAAGATAAATAACAGTAGACCATCTTGCCAATCAGACTATACCAGTAAGACGCCCTGAGGGCGAGAAGTGAGGTCACGTGCACACATCTGCCTGGGTGACGGCAGACTGCTGGGCGAGCGCTGGTGCTTTGGCATGGGGGGGTCAGATCAACATATTGAATTAATTCTGTACTGGCCATGGAGCGTGTCTTGAGTGTACAGGGTTTGATGAGGTCAGATCAACATATGGAATGTCAGAACAGGTCAGCTCCATATATGGAGGCAGCGGGGGCAGTGTCTTGAGTGTACAGGGTTTGATGAGGGCCCAGGTAGGGCCGGGCCTTCATTTTTGTGCCTGAGAACTCTACTAATAACTTTGGGGCGGGCCCGTCTAGAGTTTGAATGGACAGGTATCAGTCAAAAGGGAAACATCGAAGAGGAAGGACGGGTGGGGAAGGACCAACATATGGAATGTCAGAACAGGTCAGCTCCATATGGAGATCTAAGGGTTTGAGGTCAGATGTAGAGTTGCTGGCCGGCTCAGCTCCATATATGGAGATCTAGGTGATGATCCAGTCTTTTCCATGTATGGCTATCCAGGGTTTGATGAGGTCAGTGTCGTGATCTTATATCATATATGGAAACGGCCATATATGGTGGCGTGACGTGTCACGAAGCGTGATGTCATGAGGTGTGACCATATATGGAGGCATGACACGAGGCGTGACATGACACACTTACTGACTGACTGACGGGAAATGTAGGTTTTCATAGTAAACAGTGGCCTACAGTCGCAACAACACATTCTTAAGAACTTTGTCCCCCAATGCATATGGTCCTGTGTCTGTGGTCTATGGTCTGGACAAGTATCACTTGTGTGGGACAGGGGTACGGGGTTATAGCAACTTATTACATTACTTAAATGCCTTGATATCATATGTCATATAAGCATTGAGCGCGCTGCGGTGCTATACTGCAAGGCGCGTTCGGAAATACCGCACCGGTGCACTGTCCTATTAGTGTGCATTGCACAAATGCTGTGATCAAAGTGTGTGCTCTTGTGTGTGTGTTTCAGATCTGGGGTTCTGTCGCAGCCAAGATGAGCCTCCGTACTATTCTGATTGTTGGCCTCGGTTTGCTCATATCTGTGGGAATAATAATGCTGGTGGTACTGCTCCGCGGTAAGACAACTGACATAATGAGGATGTTGTTGTGCTTTGTTTTTCTTTGTTTTTGCAATTTATCATAGCTATATATACATCTTAGAATGTTCCAGTTGAATCCAATTTGTCTGCATTACGTGCCTTTGGTTAAAATAACAGGGAGACCCCTTTTACTGTGGCTATAGCAATGATTAGGATACTATTAGCATATAGAGATATTTTAATTCATCATACAATTATAGTATAGCAAGTATCAGACTATTAGCCTATAGGTCTTTAGTAATTCTATATCTATGATCTGTGTCTTGTCGCCTGTATTTATCTGTTATTCATAGAGCTGTCCTGTTGTTTTATCATGTCTTCATGTGTAGGGATGGGGGACCTGGCCCCAACTCCCGCACCAACCACTCCGTCCGCAACTCCAACCACTCCGTCCACAACTCCAACTCCAAACACTCCATCCGCAACTCCAACTCCAACCACTCCGTCCACAACTCCAACTCCAACCACTCCGTCCACAACTCCAACCACTCCAACTACTCCTCAAACCACTGTGGCCCCGAGGCCACAGTGCGGGAAGAGGCACAATGTTCCTGTTTCACGCGTGGAAAATGGCGAAGAATCTTTTCCTCACTCTTGGCCTTGGGTCGCTTACATCATGGTAATTATACTTTATACTACAGTATATCCAGGTAAATGTACGCTACTTTATACAACAGTAGGCCTATATCCATGGTAATTATATGTGCTATCCTTTAGCGATTTTGAGCGGGTCATAGCCTACATGCCTTTATTTATGCGGTTGGACTACTGTAATGCATTGTACGTTGGTTTAAATCAAGCCTCCCTTGCTCGACTCCAGCTAGTCCAGAACTCTGCCACACGTCTACTCACATGTTACTCGCAGACGTGAGCATATCACACCTGTCTTGGCCTCCCTTCATTGGCTCCCTGTCTGCTTCAGAGTTGATTTAAAAATGATTTTATTTGTCTTTAAAAGTTTAAATCTATTAATGGCCTGGCTCCTCTTTATCTGTCTGGCCTTATTGAGGTCTATACTCCTCCTAGGTCACTGCGGTCTGAGGGCCAGCTAAATCTGCAGGGTCACAAAGGAGACCCACTTAAAGTCCAGAGGCGACCTTCTCTGTTGTAGCCCCCAAACTATGGAACGCACTCCCCTCCCACGTCAAATTGGCCCCTTCCATCGAGACTTTTAAATCTCGCCTAAAGACGCACCTCTATACCTTGGCTTGAGTTCCTTCGCTCCTTGTATATGTTTTGTCTCACTGTGACTGTGATGCTGTTGCTTTTCTGTCTCAGGTGTTTTCACTGTTTATACTTTGTTTTCTCGCTGTTGTTATTCTGTGTGGTAGCTTTAGTGCATTTGTTTTTATTTTCTCCTGTACAGCACTTTGTAAACCCTGAGTTTTGAAACGTGGTATATAAATAAAGTGGATTGGATTGGATTGGTGTTTTCTTAAACAAGCATAGTTGAAAGACAAACCTTAAAGTTGTATATAGGAGGGGCTAGTGCCCCACTGTCCCTCAATAACAGTAAATCTATGTAATTATACTTTATACAACAGTATATGGAGGTAAATTATACTTGTTACAACAGTATATGGAGGTAAATGTACTTTATACAACAGTATATGAAGGTGAATTATACTTCAACGGTATATCCAGACATAGAGGAAACCGTGCATCCTGCTTTTTGTCTTCCTTCAAATAGAGAAGATCAAAAGAAACTCTACATTGATGCTAAATTAAATTCATATTTACATTCTTGCTTGCTTCAGTTAATACAGTGGTTCTCAACGCTGTCATTCAAGATGTTTGGAAAACAGCAGATCTACCAGCTCACCACGATGCGACAGCTTGTAGATCATTTATTTTCAAATTGTATAGAAAGTGTTTGAAGTGATTTTCATACTTTAGTAGGCCTAACACAATTGGCCGGGGACCCCCTGGAACCCCCTCAGGACCCCCAAGAACCCCCCCAGGGACCCCTGTGGGTCCCCAGACCCCTCTTTGAGAACCACTGAGCTAATAGAACATGGCCATATTATGTTGGAGGAGTGTTTCATTTATGCTCCATTGTACGACGACGTCACACGGCAAAAGGTTTATTCTGTCTTTGATTCACATTTTAACTTTTATCTTTCAGGGTAAAGATGGAACCTTTTGGGGAGGTGCGACTCTGATTAACGACTCCTTTGTTGTGACTGACTGGCAGTGTTGGCAAGTAACTTAAGTAATATACTACTTTCAGTAATATTATTACTTTTTTCCAGTAATATGTAACTTAACTAGTTACTTTCACATTTTGAGTAATAATATTACATTTACTTTTTTTCAAAAGTAATATTATTACTATTTTCACGAGCCTTGGTGAAACTGTGGGTTTGAGTGTTTATTTATAATGGTAGACTGGGTTGAAGTCAAGTTGCTTTGCAGACTGCTGATCCGCTCTAGATCTAGGGCTGTATTTTGCGTGTCTTAAGTACCAGGTCTTATTCCCTAACTTGAGTAAACTAAAGACCTGGAGGCGTGATCAATGCCATTTGGCTATTCTGAGTGGCCAAAGAGCATTGATCACGCCTCCAGGTCTTTAGTTTACTCAAGTTAGGGAATAAGACCTGGTACTTAAGACACGCGAAATACAGCCCCTAGACTCTAGAGCGGATACGGAAACGATGCACACTCGTCGGTACGTACTGTATGTGTGAAGTATCGGATGCAGAAGGGCGGGCCTTAAACCGTCTGGAACACGGAACAACAACCTAAACTAGTGTGTGTAACTCGTTAGACTGCACTGTTAGAGAGAAGAGATGTAAATAAACTAACAATGGAGGAGGTGGAGGAGACAGAAACACCGGCACAACAAAGCGTTATAACATTCAATACTTGGAAGTATTCACATTATTTTGAGTATGTCCGTGATCAAGACGAGATGAACATTATTGTCCGCTGCAAGTTGTGCATACGGAAGAAGCTATATTCCACGTCGAAATCTACTTCTAATCTATGTGTACAAATGGATCCATCATCATGAGTTAAATAAACACTGCAGAATAGGGGAGGGGGGACTGCTAATGTTGAAAATGCAAAGTAAGACTTTTGGTGACAAAATATGCAATTACTGGGGGCGAGAGAAAAAGTAATAAGTAAAGTAATAAGTAACTAGTTACTTTTCTCAGGGAGTAATAAGTAGTGTAACTTTATTACTTTTTTTTAAAGTAATAAGTAATAAGTAGTATATTAGTGTTAAAGTAATATTTTGCCAACACTGCTGACTGGGCCAGGTAATAAACATAGAGTTGAGATATAATTAAACACAGTTTATTATCTCTCTCTGTCTGTCACTTCATCTCTTCCAACCTGACCCCACTATTGGTCATTAGTCATTCTAGGTGCAAGATGTCCATATATGGACACAACATTCAAGCTAAGAGTGAATTTATAGAATCAGCCTCAGGTTTTAATGTTTAATGTGTATTTAACCATTTAAACCCTGGTCTTATTGTGGTATTAATGAACCGAAAACAGCTGATCTACAAGTTCACAACGTGCCACAGCAACGTGTTTTCACCTTGTAGATCGGCTATTTTAACAATAGGGCTAAAGTGACTAAATTTTTAATGTTTTAAAACCAACCCATAGCTGCGCTACTTATAGACAAAATTTGTTAAATAGTTACTTATTGATAATGGAATTAAAATTAAATAATCATTTGTTTCTGTTGTCTCTCCAGGGTTGGTGACTATGTGGTCTTCGGAGCCCACGACCGCAGCTCGACCTCTGAATCCACTCAGAAGATCATGATAGAAGAGGTATGAACTTCAATATGTCAGAACATATTACATAACGAGCGATACATTATAATGTTTATATTATAATGTAATATAATATATTCATTTATTATTCATTAATTATTATGAAGTTAGTGATTCAGCTGGTAGAGGTCAAAGGTCAAGACTCAGTCCTTACTGCAGTGGTCTGACCCCCCTCCCCCCCCCCCCCCAGGAAGGTGCTTGGTGCTTGTTGTAGGTTCAATTCCAACAGCCAATGTGTCCTTTGAGCAAAGCACTGAACTATCTGCTCTTCAGTTCAGTCCATGATTTGTTAAAATCCTTTGAAAATAGATCTACGAACTGAGCCTCTTTTGAAAATGTTTTGGAAACAGGTCTTATGTGTTTTTATCTAAACATGTGTCTGTTCACTTTAGATCTACCGCCATCCCAACTGGACCAGCTTGCCTTATGGTGGCATGTCTCTGGCCAGACTGTCCCATCCTGTCAACTTCACCAACCATGTTAGACCCATCTGTCTCCCTCAGGCTGATGACGTAGTTGCTGCTGGTTCTACTTGCGTCATAGTTGGATGGGGGCGGGGCACAAGTGAGGAAACAACACACACACACATTCATACAGGCAAGGAATCTGATTGGTCACATTATCAGCATGTACTGATAATGGGGCGCTGTCTTTCTTTGACCAATCACAGCACAGCTTTCATGGACTGCAATGTAAACAGATCTGCACAGCAGTAACGTCACTTCCTGTAGGGAATTAGGGCGGGACTTCCTGTACGTCTGCTTAGACACTTCACTGGAAATTCATCTCAATATTATATTCAGAGTAGAAATAGATCTACAAGATCACACAGCACATCACATGTTATGAGCTTATAGATCGCTATTTTTGAAAATGTGTGAACAATAAATACCTATTGTCCCTATTTTAGGCAAACAAATGGTTAAAAATAATATATCTATATATTTAATGGAATATAAATTTCCTCTGTATTTATAAAGTGTGTGTACATCCTGTGTGTGTTTCTCCAGCCTATCCTCCAGGGGTCACTGACCGTCTCCATGAGGGAAATGTGACGGTCATCACCAACCAGCAGTGCAGAGAGGCCTATCATTCTTCCCTCATCACCAAGTATACGATCTGTACTGCATATGGTACTGCATGGGGTGTGACTACTCCCTCCTTGGTGAGTGACACACTGATGGAAACATAACCATGATATTTATCACATAAAAACACACTCTGAAAAACACAACTTCCTGTTGTTACAGCGTGACGAGGGCGGGGCACTGATGTGTGTGAAGGACAGCGACTGGTTCTTCCAAGGTGTTCTCTTCTTGGATGGTGCTTTCGCCAAACGACCTGCTCTGTACTACAACGTTCCTGAGATGATCCCCTGGATCAACCCGGTCCCTGGTCCGACCCCGGACCCTGCTCCAGAACCGTCCTACTAAGTCTGCTTCAAGAAATATGAAGGTTAATAATTCATACTGAAGGACAGCTGTTAACCTCTGAGGAACACCTCACACACGCTGGTTAATTAACCTGTTAAAGCCTGGAGTAAATGTTCTCATTTAATTAGCCTCTTAAAGCCATAAAAACCGGGAAAGCATCTGTTGTGTCATTTCAGATTTGGCTATTGGAGAAATAGCAGATCTACAAGCTCGCAGCGGGTCACTTTGTGCCGCGCTGAGAGCTTGTAGATCTGCTATTTTTTTAATATATTGAAAGTGTGTTTTTGAAACAGCGTTTTGAATAATTTAGATCATTTTCTTTACGCAAATCTTCTCTTCTGGGGGGTCCCTGGCACAAAACATTTTCAGGTGAGGGGTCCACGGACAAATACATCATCATTTTGGGGGTCCTCATGGGCACGAAACAGTTTGAGAACTACTGATTTAGAAGGCAACTTGTGGAATCCTCCCCTCAGGTCTTAATGGGTTAAAGCATGTTTTAATTTGATTAAAAACTTTACACTTTCCATATACGTGTCTCTCCAGGGTTAAAACGGTTCATTGATTTGAGCAGCAGTGTGATGTATTGATCAGATGGAGCTACTTTGTGTCTTTACAGAGAAAGCTTTTGTAAATCTATTTTTCCTTTCTCCTGGATGAAACGAGGTGTTCACTGCAGACAGGGTTTAACCTCTGACCTCTGATACTAGGATCAGGATTAAAGTGGTTCATTGCAGTGTGATGGTAGTGATCAGATGGAGAGAAAGCTTTTAGAATAGTATTTTTTTCAACTGTATACCTTTATGCTTTATCACTGTTTGCAAATGATACACTACACACAGAAGAATAATGGTGTTCAAATGGTTCTTTCTTTATTTAGTGAATGGTAATTATTAGAGGGACCTTTGCATGTTTATTTATAGAACCCTTCATTTAAATGGTTCTTTAAATATAACCTTGGTTGAAAGGTCCTTCCTGGAACCAGTTTAGGTTCTAGTTGACACTTTTATTTTTCTGTGTGTAAACTAAAGTAAACTAACAAGTGTGTTTAACAATAGCTGTAGTAATTACACAGGTGTAAAGATGATCTACACAGAATGTACTCCATGTACAGTAATGTACATCATATGGAGAGTATTGATGGAACTACAGGCATGTACTGTATAGTTAGACAGGTGTGTTGATTGTATATCTGTGTGATTGTGTGCAAATACTAACTAAACTAAACTAAACTATGGGACAGGAAATTAATAACTGGAACATTGGTCCCCGATGAGAACACACTTTATTTTTAATATTTGATTACAAATGTGCAGCAAAAATAATATATTTTTGTAATAACATTTAGGGACCAATACTTTTTACAAATGTGTGGCAAAATAATAATATATTTTTGTAATAGCATTCAAGGACCAATATTATTATTATTTTTACTAAAGTAATGCTACAAAACCAGCCAGTCATTAAAAGATGTTGAGTGGTCTGATAATGATGTACCGTGCATGTTAAAATCAGGTATACTTGACATTATTTATGTCCATTTTCCAAAGCATACATTAATTTGTTTTTTTATACATTTAAGGGGAAAGAAATGCCAATTTAATGCCGACCAGTATCTGTCCAGAATTTGAACTATGAATGTCAATAAATGTCTCTTTATGTCATTCACTTGTGTCTTTTACTGTACCAGAATGTTATTTATGAAATGAAATCCAGCATATACAGTACATGGATTAAAGGAGGTGATAGTAGGTGGTTACTGTAAATGTGCTCTGAATTAGTGTCAGTTTGAGTTCAATCTGTTGTGTCACATGGACACTATAACAAAAGGCCTGACCTGCGGTCCTGAGACTACATGGGCTACAGTTCAGAGAACAAAGGCTGCTGTCTGTCTGCATCACCCCCCCCCCCCCCCCCCCTGCTCATGTCTTGGTTTGCTACTATACTGTACTTGGGTTCATGCAGTTATCTCAAATCAACATGACTGCTGTCATCTTAAGTTAAAGTTTAAATTATTCTAAACACTTTAGGCTTGCCATGTATAGTTATAGCTGTTATACCATGATATCATGTTATACCATTAGCAGCTGCAAATATGCCATAATCTGGGATGACAAACCACCCTAAATGACATATACGCTAAGTGGTATGTTGCCTTTTTCAGTGTGAGGGAGGCCTGGGAGGGAGAGAGATTTAGAGAGAGGGAGGGAGGAAGAGGTCAAATGATGTGCTTCTGTGTATGGGTTTCACACAAACAGGAGAAGAGTGCACAGTATATAGTAGGTGCTTCCTATTACCTATTGGTGCAGAAGTGTAAAGGCCACACTCACAGCCACGATGCAGGATAATCTATTGAAAACCAGCGTTACCACCTGGAATGCTCTTCTTCAGGGATTGTGGTGTGGGTTTCATACCAGAGACCGTACCGTACCCAAGTAGACATGAAGTGTAGGCCGGTGCACCCGTACGTAGATATAGGGCACGGATGTTGATCCTCGTACGGTACAAGTGTTCACACTAATCTAAACTTCTCGGGTGTGCATCGATTAGCACAATGCACACACGACACACCTATATAGATCTGAGTCCATTTAGGTTTACTGCTCAATTCAGCCACATTCCCCCATCCATCCATCCCAGATCACACAGACAGAACAACAAACCCCAGCAGGAATGTCCCAGGCAGATAGCAGTCATGGTTAGCTGAAGAAAATGGCTATTATAAAGTTGAATTCCCGTGACCTATAGCTTTGTTCTCGGTCGGTTCCTGGATCTAGTTATTAAAAATGTCTTCTGAAGGTGTTGACAGCATAGACCCATGCTGCACCCCGATATAGAACTCATCTAAGTTTGGTCTTATGGGACCTGGAACATGTGACAAGCCACCTTCACACCTTATATAGAATAATAACTATATAAAAGTGAATAAATAAAGATGTGTAACTACTGATGGAATCAAATGTTATAAAATGTTTGTTGTGTGTGGGCTCCATCCTTGGCTCTGTCACTTGTTTAACAAGAACATGTTATCACGTATCAGTGACACAGACAGTCGTACTCCCTTCTGAAGAGCTCTTTCATGACTTCAAGGTCTATTAGAACAGAGAAACACTGCATTGTTACTTTAAGGCATGTGAAAAAACACTTTTGGTTTGTTTTTTTACTTGAGACATTTTCTCATCCAAAAGTCTAAAGCAGTGGTTCTCTCAACCAGTGGTCCGGGGACCACCAGTGGTCCTTAAGAGGTTCCAGGTGGTCCCCAGCTAAATGATGGAGAGTAAAATGAAACCATAATTATGCTATGTCAAGAGTAAAAGTTATTGTTAAACAAATTCATTTTGAAGAAGTCTACACAATAATTAGAGAATGGAAGAATTGTTATTTTTATCGACGTTTGCAAAATCTTATCCAACGATAACAGAATATTGTTTAGTCTCTCTGAGATCCTGAATGTCATGTCATCACATGGTGGTCCGTGTCTCAAATAATGAAAAAGGTTGAAACCTCTGCGACCTCCCTGCATAGGAGCGCCCCCTATAGGACACCCACGACAGTGGGTAATTTAAAAGTATGTTTTCTCATGCCAATAAAGCTATTTGAATTGTCTTTGTAGAATTAGAGAAACAGATAAATAATTAGACAATTGAGGGATAATGTCGGATGCCCTCACAAGAGAAATGGTTGGTTTAGGTTTATAAAATGATTTGTGGAGTATATCATCAGCCTCCACTTCACTCCATGAGGCTTTGACAATTAGGAAAAGATTCAGGCTGAGTTTAAGCATAGCTCTGGTCCATATAGTGAGAGACGTCCTCCTATCCTAACGCTATCAGAGCTAGGTTTAGGATCAATTTAATTTATACATGCAGGAAGCGCACTCTGCTTGCTTCTTTCAACAGCCGCTCTCTCATAGCCTATATATTTCTTTGAAAGGCAGTAGATTATTACGTCTGGCTACGCAGCGAGACTATATAGCTCTCTCATAGTGCATCAGATACTCAGATTGGGTACAAATGCGCCCATGTTCTCTTCATGAGACAACTGTCAATCTGTCATCTATATTATTTAGCTAATCCTCCTCATACTTCAAACTATAGCCTGGTAGACAATCCAGATAATTTATTGTCAGCTATGGTGAATTCCACTACAGAGAGACAGCATGCAGCCCAGACACTCCTATCAGTGACACGAGTAGCTGTCCATGGTTCTGAACTAGCTCTGGTCCATATAGGGCAATATAGAGTCTAGCGGCTAGCCTATGCCACGGCTATGGGTCTCACCAGAGCTATTCTGAACACAACAGAGCTCCACAAGACAGTGGCGGAGGAAATGCCCCACAGGCCCTGATGAGAGAAGAAAATCACACCCGTGTGAAGTGAGGGGCGCTCAAGGCTTGCTCTTGCTCTCTCATCATTCATCACATTCCGTGCTCAATCAATCAGCAACCATAGTCGCGTTAATGCTTCCACTGCGACGCTCATATGGGCTTGAATGAGCAATCTACCTACTGTATGCAACAGAGACTGTCTATCATACACATATTTGCAAGCGTTGTCTCTGTATAAAGGACGCATACTGACAAATAAGTTACAATAAGCACAACACAATAAGCAACATGAGCTGGAGTAGCCGCTGCAACTCGTGTGCGCCGCCGCCTTCACAGCAGAGAGCCTGTCAGACACACAAGCTCTGCATCAGTATATATAGTATTTTAGATGTAGCCTATAGTTTCATTATAGGGTATAGATATTCCACTGTTATGTTCTTAGATTAAGCATGTTTCATGATAACTACTTTTTATGTGATGTATTGCCATGCTTTTAGTTTTTGCTTATTGTATATCTCTCTGGATTAAGAGCGTCTGATAAATGCCTATAAATTGTATCAGTAATATAGTCTCCACACAGCTGTATTAACAGTTTCCGTTTTAACCACTGGGTCAGCACAGCAGTCACAGACCCATTTGTGGGTCAGACACATTGCTATGGCCATGGGTCCCCTTAGTCTTTGAGAGGCGCTATACTCCTACGGGATGGGGTGGGTGGCACCGGTCAGCGGGGAGTGTTGGGCGGGAGTATACGTACGTCCTCCTGATGGGGACTCACTGGCAGGTGAGTCATTTAAGCCATTTAAGTCCTTGATGATTGTCGTGTCCGCCCCCTTTACACACACACGCGGCACTCCACACACACACGCAGTTTGTGTTTGTTACAACAAGTGATGTATATGGAAATCACAATTTACAATAATATAGCTTAAATAAACTAAAGTGGATCTTTGTGTCTCTCATGAGTGAGAGACAGGCATGTTTGAACAGGATCTATGGGCAGGAGGGATTTTTAGGGGTCCCTGTATGCTAAGTGGATCTAGCTTGCTGATAGCAGCTGCAGGCAAGCACCTACTGGGCTCCCTGGTGACCATACCTTATATGGACATGAGTGGACCACTTTAGACTTTTGGGACAGTGGGGGTTTGGGAACCACCTTTTGCCATGTCCCTTTGATCTCTTTGTTCTGACCTGTATAAGATTCCACTGAAATGTCTGTAACTGTGTGTTAGTCTCTGCAAGCCGAGAGGCTGAATGAGGATCCATGGGGCCTGGCCCCATGGCTGTGATCTGCTGTACTCTACACTCTGCAATAAAAAGGACTTGGAAACTTTCATCTGACTGTCCGTCGTCCGTTCTCTTCCTTCTTTAAGTAGCTAGGAAATATACGTCACTGTGCTGCTGTTACTGCAAGCAGACACACCAGGCGATATTATATTTATTTAATGTATCCTTCATTATAGTGCGGCAGATAGGCTCATCATATGGAAGGTATTGTGCATTTTATGACTAAAGCATGAAACTTTCTACAGTGTTTCTATATACTATGAAGTTTGTTTTCAGACGTGGAACCACTTCTGAGTTGATGTCTGTAACTCGTTAGAGGCTGTACACATATCGGGTTGTCAAAAACATGCATTTTCCCCTTTTTTGCAGGCACAAAGACAGTATATCAATAAGAAGAGTTCTGGAACCCACTAGTCATCATCAAATTGCTTTAATAGGTTAAATTAACAGTAGAAGATATGTCAATTGGGTTTCATGGGTCATTAGGTCACACAAACACCTCACATAAACACAGACACAAAAATCGGATTTTCAACCATTTGTGTTCAATTGGATTGAGCATTTGACATCTCTTCTTTTATGACGAAAGCATGAAACTTTCTACAGTGTTTCTATATACTATGAAGTTTGTTTTCAGACGTGGAACCACTTCTGAGTTGATGTCTGTAACTCGTTAGAGGCTGTACACATATCGGGTTGCCAAAAACATGCATTTTTCCCTTTTTTGCAGGCACAAAGACAGTATATCAATAAGAAGAGTTCTGGAACCCACTAGTCATCAAATTGCTTTAGTAGGTTAAACTAACAGTAGAAGATATGTCAATTGGGTTTCATGGGTCATTAGGTCACACAAACACCTCACATAAACACAGACACAAACATCGGATTTTCAACCATTTGTGTTCAATTGGATTGAGCATTTGACATCTCTTCTTAACATATCCTATTTGCAGTAAAGAGTGTCTACAATGCAATGACATTATTAGAGAGGCCTAACAGTCTCCTGAGCATGAACAAAGGGCAGAATTTTTGCACTTGCATCGCTTCGTGCACCCTTTCTTACAACCACAATGTATCAGTTCATAGCAGCTCTGTGAGGCTTCTGGAAGGGTGGTCCACAGTGGCTGCCATCCCAATTCTTTTTTCACCCCAATCAGAAGGGCTAGGCTGGATGAAGGGAATGGCATAGAAGCCACATTGATGACCAACAGGGCACATTGGCACAAGTCCTGTCGAGTAAGATACAATCAAACCAAACTGCAGCGACGGCGGAAGTTGCCAGAAGAGGTGAAACAGTCTGTAGTACCCAAAGTTCACACTCGGTCTACTGACACTGACAGCCATGTCTGTACTAAGGACAGGGTGTGCTTCTTCTGCAACAAGTTAGCAGGCTCTCAAAATAAAAATAAACTCAGAAAAGTGCTACGTACATGAGGCTTCAACAAAACAGTTGGACTTCAATGTTAGACAAGCTGCTTTGGAAACGGAAGACACTGAGTTACTAGGCAAACTTGCACCTGGGGACATGATAGCCCTCGAGGCAAAGTATCATCGAAACTGCCTCCGGATGCTCTACAACAATTCAAAGGATGGACATGAGGAAGAGACTCAGGTGCATGGTATTGCTTTCGCAGAGTTATTGGCCTTTATGGAGGAAAGTATAAGGTGATGACTGCGCCCCAGTATTCAAACTGGCAAACCTGGGTAAACTGTACCAAGAACGACTTAAACAGCTCGGTGCTACAGTAGATTATCGTGTCCACACAACCAGACTGAAGAACCGGCTTATGTCTCAGTTACCTGATTTAACGGCTTGTACACAAGGAAGGGACACACTATTAACATTTCAGGATGATATCGGAGATGCTCTCAAGAAGGCCTGTGATCACTACCGTGATGCCATGCATTTAGTGAGAGCAGCACAAGTGGTACGGAGAGAGATGTTTTCCAAGAAGTTAAACTTTGATGGCTCATTCCATCCTAACTGTCAGAAGGAGTCTGTACCTACATCTCTTTTGGCCTTGGTGAACATGATCCTGGATGGGGCCAACATCAAACACCAGACTCAGCTTCTGGAAAAAGGAACTTCTACCGCTGCTCTTTCAATCTCACAGCTGTTGGTTTTCAACAGTGTCAAACATACACGAGCAGAAAAGTCATCAGGTACAGTACGTCACAACCGTAACCGTGAAACTCCACTTCCTCTGTATGTGGCAATGAAAGTCCATGCTGTCACACACAATAGAGGGCTAATTGACACTCTCTTCAGTCTGGGTATGTGTGTGTGTGTGATAAAGACAGAATGCTTTTTCACTTTTCCTCTTGAGCCACACATGTTTGTTTGTTTTTCCTTTTCTGTTTGGCATAACCTCATTTCATACTCAGTATTCCCACATGTCAGTATTCGGTCATTATCAACGGTTTGCTAACTATGCATGCCGGCTAAGTTAGCAATCAGTTGATCTTGACTTCTACCGTATGTATATATTCATTCATTTCATTTCATCATTTGGACAGAGACAATTGGTTGGTCAAACATACTTTTATTCCTTTCAAAGTCCAACAGTTTGACAACATAGTAATGATAACTCAAACACCCACTACTCACACCATCTTCATTTCCTGGTCAAAAGTACACAAAAGAGTCACCACTGAATCCACTGCTCCTTTTATAGGTGGAGGATTCAAATTGGGTTGCACCATGTTGCAGGGGTGCATGTATCTGGCAATACATATTATTTAATATGATTGTAACAAGATGGGTTGTTTAAGACCTGATTTGTTGATTACTTTGGTGTTGACAAATATACTGTAATTGTTGGGAAATGTTTTCTGTGTTGCATGTTCACTAGATTAATAAGTGAATGCTTTGGGAAAACCTGTCTCTAGACAGATGGTTTGGGCCAATAGTCAGAGGCCTGAGTGTGAGTTCATGTAGTCAGTCCATGGTGAGACATGGGAGAAGAGGGGGCACAATGCGGGAAGCTCTGCCCTAGGACAGTGTAGGGACTGGTAAATGTCCACACTGGATGCTTGGATTTAAGCATGTCATTTCATTTTGTTATTTTCATTTTATTTGAAAGTTATAGTTTATTTTTGTGAAAAATATTTTCCTGCGAAAATATTTTTGAACCTTCATTTTTGGAACTGATTGAAGAAATAAACCTTTGGCAACGATGGAGATCTTTTGGTATGTCATTTTTCTGTGCACCTAGCCCTCATCAAACGGACTCATTTACAGTGTGGCATATGATCGCCTGCTGCAGGTGTCAGCTGACATTGCCAATGGAGTCTGCCAGCGTTTCATGGCAGAAGATGTTGTGTGCCCGCAAGAAATGCACAATGGACTCTTCACAACAGCTGCGGAGGACAATATTGACCACAATCCGAGCTCTGGAACAGCAAAGGACTCCTTTCATGGCACTGGGATCTCCTTGATGCAGCACCCTACACATGGAAGTGTAGGCTCTGACCGTGGTGTGCTTGTGATTAACCAGTCCACTCTATCCACTAGGTCATTCATGCCACTGCCACAAGCCTACACCAATGTGCCACCAGTTTCTCGGAGACAAAGACCTTCAGAGCCCCTCCAGTAAAAGGCCCTTTAAAAGTCTTGATAGCAAGAACAAGAGAAGAAGATGGGTGGTTGAGAACTGTGAAGGCAGCCTTGGATGATCCAGAAACCAACCAGGCAACCTGGGTGTCATGGTCTGCCTATCATGCTCACATCCAGCGGACAGTAATCCCCCCTGCAGCCATCAATGCACTATTGCCTTTATTCCTGGACAACGCACACTCTGCTGCCATGATAAGACATTCAATGGACCTCATCAGAGCAGCACACGCAATAACCCTCTATTGCGTGTGACAGCATGGACTTTCATTGCCACATACAGAGGAAGTGGAGTTTCACGGTTATGAAACGCTGGCAGACTCCATTGGCAATGTCAGCTGACACCTGCAGCAGGCGATCATATGCCACACACATACCCAGACTGAAGAGAGTGTCAATTAGCCCTCTATTGCGTGTGACAGCATGGACTTTCATTGGTTGTGACGTTGTGACATTGTGACGTTCTGTACCTGATGACTTTTCTGCTCGTGTATGTTTGACACTGAAAACCAACAGCTGTGAGATTGAAAGAGCAGCGGTAGAAGTTCCTTTTTCCAGAAGCTGAGTCTGGTGTTTGATGTTGGCCCCATCCAGGATCATGTTCACCAAGGCCAAAAGAGACTTCCGCCGTCGCTGCAGTTTGGTTTGATTGTATCTTACTCGACAGGACTTGTGCCACTGTGCACTGTTGGTCATCAATGTGGCTTCTATGCCATTCCCTTCATCCAGCCTAGCCCTTCTGATTGGGGCTGGGTGAAAGAAGAATTGGGATGGCAGCCACTGTGGTCCACCCTTCCAGAAGCCTCACAGAGCTGCTATGAACTGATACATTGTGGTTGCAAGAAAGGGTGCACGAAGCGATGCAAGTGCAAAAAGTCTGCCCTCAAGTGTACTGCCCTTTGTTCATGCTCAGGAGACTGTTAGGCCTCTCTAATAATGTCATTGCATGGTAGGCACTCTTTACTGCAAATAGGATATGTTAAGAGATGTCAAATGCTCAATCCAATTGAACACAAATGGTTGAAAATCCGATTTTTGTGTCTGTGTTTGTGTGACCTAATGACCCATGAACAGTGTTGGGGAGTATTAAGCTACATGTAGCTGAGCTACGTAGCTGAGCTACATTTTGCTGTAGCTTGTGGTATTTTAGCTACATTCATATTTGTGTACCTCGTCAAGTAGCTCAGCTACCTTTTGGGTCATTTTTTGTAGCTTAGCTACTCAAGTTACAAGCTACAATTTTGGGCAATAACATGAAAGAAATATATTAATTTTGACCATTGGTTGCTGTGTTAATTCTTGTACTAGAACCCCCTTTGAAAAATCAAGGACTGTTCCTTTTTCTGATTGCTTTGAGGGCATATCAGCACTTGACAGCTGCCTCTAATTGGCCTCTGATTGGCCCTGGTATCACAGGGTGGGAGGGGTCTCCCAGGGGGGAGCAGGGGTCTCCTAGAGGGGAGGAGGGGTCTCCCAGAGGGGAGCAGGGGGAGGAGGGGTCTCCCAGAGGGGAGCAGGGTGGGGGGGGTCTCCCAGAGGGGAGCAGGGGGAGGAGGGGTCTCCCAGAGGGGAGCAGGGTGGGTGGGTCTCCCAGAGGGGAGCAGGGTGGGGGGGGTCTCCCAGAGGGGAGCAGGGTGAGGAGGGGTCTCCCAGAGGGGAGCAGGGTGGGTGGGTCTCCCAGAGGGGAGCAGGGTGAGGAGGGGTCTCCCAGAGGGGAGCAGGGTGGGGGGGTCTCCCAGAGGGGAGTAGGGTGAGGAGGGGTCTCCCAGAGGGGAGCAGGGTGGGGGGGTCTCCCAGAGGGGAGCAGGGTGAGGAGGTGTCTCCCAGAGGGGAGCAGGGTGGGGGGGTCTCCCAGAGGGGAGCAGGGGGAGGAGGGGTCTCCCAGAGGGGAGCAGGGTGGGATGGGAATCCCAGAGGGGAGCAGGGGGAGGAGGGGTCTCCCCGAGGGGAGCAGGGGGAGGAGGGGTCTCCCAGAGGGGAGCAGGGTGGGAGGGGAATCCCAGAGGGGAGCAGGGGGAGGAGGGGTCTCCCCGAGGGGAGCAGGGTGGGAGGGGTCTCCCAGAGGGGAGGAGGGGTCTCCCGCATGTACATTCTCAATTTAACGCTGAAAAATAAAAAGTAGCTGAGCTACTTTGAGCTACTTTTTCCATGTAGCTGTAGCTTTACAAGCTACATCTCTCCAGGGGTAGCTATGTAGCTTGATCAAGCTACTGCCATGGTGAGCTACTTGTAGCTTTACAAGCTACGCTTTCAAAGTAACTTGCCCAACACTGCCCATGAAACCCAATTGACATATCTTCTACTGTTAATTTAACCTATTAAAGCAATTTGATGATGACTAGTGGGTTCCAGAACTCTTCTTATTGATATACTGTCTTTGTGCCTGAAAAAAAGGGAAAAATGCATGTTTTTGACAACCCGATATGTGTACAGCCTCTAACGAGTTACAGACATCAACTCAGAAGTGGTTCCACGTCTGAAAACAAACTTCATAGTATATAGAAACACTGTAGAAAGTTTCATGCTTTAGTCATAAAAGAAGAGATGTCAAATGCTCAATCCAATTGAACACAAATGGTTGAAAATCCGATTTTTGTGTCTGTGTTTATGTGAGGTGTTTGTGTGACCTAATGACCCATGAAACCCAATTGACATATCTCCTACTGTTAATTTAACCTATTAAAGCAATTTGATGATGACTAGTGGGTTCCATAACTCTTCTTATTGATATACTGTCTTTGTGCCTGCAAAAAAGGGAAAAATGCATGTTTTTGACAACCCGATATGTGTACAGTATGTGTACAGCCTCTAACGACTTACAGCCATCAACTCAGAAGTGGTTCCACGTCTGAAAACAAACCTTTAGGTGTGTAGATGATATGCTGAAAGTTTCATGCTTTAGTCATAAAATGCACAATAGGTTTGCTTATCTGCCGTACTATTATAGTTATTTAAACATATGCCACTGATTAAACATCAGTGGCATGGAGGTCACAGGTCACAGGTTCATATCCCCGCCAGGTCAGGTTGTATACATGATAAATAGTATATGATGAATTCCTGTTCTGTTCTTTAGCTACATAGAAGTGTCTATTT
This sequence comes from Protomyctophum parallelum, assembly GCF_964188405.1. Classification (NCBI taxonomy): domain Eukaryota; kingdom Metazoa; phylum Chordata; class Actinopteri; order Myctophiformes; family Myctophidae; genus Protomyctophum; species Protomyctophum parallelum. Next base: position 2,822,614 of record NC_139710.1, on the reverse strand, counting down.
GTATGTCTCTAAATGTTTTGATGAATTGAACAATGGTGGACCCTGTTGTAAACAAGTGCAATGCTTAATTGGGTCGTCCACTCACAGTTAACAGTCTTTGTATTGAGTTTGTGCTTAAAATGTACTGTAATTCTACAAACTGTTAATAAATATTTCAATCAATCAATCAAACCCAGGCCTGTGGAATTTATAGGCAGTCATGGTAGCCAATTTGAATGGAATCTGCTCAGACTGACAGATATACAGAACCATATATTGCTGCTGTCAGGTGGAAACCTATTTAAAATAATTAAAAAAAATACAATAGTTAAAATAGCCTATCAAGGGGGCACGGTGCCACAGTTGGTAGTGCTGTCGCCTCACAGCTAGAAGATCTTGGGTTCAATTCCCACTGGGGAAGCTGTGGGTGCTGGCAGCGTGAGAGGTGACACGTTACTGAGTGTTTTATAATGGCTGAGAGGTGACACGTTACCGAGTGTTTTATAATGGCTGAGAGGTGTAGGTAGACCTGACACGTTACTGAGTGTTTTATAATGGCTGAGAGGTGTAGGTAGACCTGACACGTTACTGAGTGTTTTATAATGGCTGAGAGGTGTAGGTAGACCTGACACGTTACTGAGTGTTTTATAATGGCTGAGAGGTGTAGGTAGACCTGACACGTTACTGAGTGTTTTATAATGGCTGAGAGGTGACACGTTACCGAGTACAACATAGTGTTCAGATGGGGGTCCCTGATACAGCATAGTGTTCAGATGGGGGTCCCTGGTACAACATGTGTTCAGATGGGGGTCCCTGGTACAACATAGTGTTCAGATGGGGGTCCCTGGTACAACATAGTGTTCAGATGGGGGTCCCTGGTACAACATAGTGTTCAGATGGGGGTCCCTGGTACCATAGTGTTCAGATGGGGGTCCCTGGTACAACATAGTGTTCAGATGGGGGTCCCTGGTACAACATAGTGTTCAGATGGGGGTCCCTGGTACAACATAGTGTTCAGATGGGGGTCCCTGGTACAACATTGTGTTCAGATGGGGGTCCCTGGTACAGCATAATGTTCAGATGGGGGTCCCTGGTACAACATAGTGTTCAGATGGGGGTCCCTGGTACAACATAGTGTTCAGATGGGGGTCCCTGGTACAACATAGTGTTCAGATGGGGGTCCCTGGTACAACATAGTGTTCAGATGGGGGTCCCTGGTACAACATAGTGTTCAGATGGGGGTCCCTGGTACAACATAGTGTTCAGATGGGGGGTCCCTGGTACAACATAGGCCTATAGTGTTCAGATGGGGGTCCCTGGTACAACATAGTGTTCAGATGGGGGTCCCTGGTACAACAGTGTTCAGATGGGGGTCCCTGGTACAACATAGTGTTCAGATGGGGGTCCCTGGTAAAACAGTGTTCAGATGGGGGTCCCTGATATTAATTCGGGGGTCCTTGACATGAAAAGGTTTGAGAAGCATTGACGTACATCTGCATTGCTTCATTTACAAGAATTCTACACAATTAGAGAATGTAGAAGAATTGTTATTTTGATCAACATATTCTTTAGTTTTGGGTCTGAGAGGCTAAACGTCATCAAATGGTGGTCCGTGGCTCAGATGGGTCTGAGAGGCTAAATGTCATCAGATGGTGGTCCGTGGCTCAGATGGGTCTGAGAGGCTAAATGTCATCAGATGGTGGTCCGTGGCTCAGATGGGTCTGAGAGGCTAAATGTCATCAAATGGTGGTTCCGTGGCTCAGATGGGTCTGAGAGGATAAATGTCATCAGATGGTGGTTCCGTGGCTCAGATGGGTCTGAGAGGCTAAATGTCATCAGATGGTGGTCCGTGGCTCAGATGGGTCTGAGAGGCTAAATGTCATCAGATGGTGTTCCGTGGCTCAGATGGGTCTGAGAGGCTAAATGTCATCAGATGGTCGTCCGTGGCTCAGATGGGTCTGAGAGGCTAAATGTCATCAGATGGTGGTCCGTGGCTCAGATGGGTATGAGAGGCTAAATGTCATCAGATGGTGGTCCGTGGCTCAGATGGGTCTGAGAGGCTAAATGTCATCAGATGGTGGTCCGTGGCTCAGATGGGTCTTAGAGGCTAAATGTCATCAGATGGTGGTACGTGGCTCAAATGGGGGGGCAAATATCTCACAACGGGTAAGGACTAGTCTATACAAGTAAGACGCGCAAACGCGGGAAGCGAACGCAGCTCGTGTGTGTGTGGTTGTGTGTGTGTGCTACAGCTGCGCCCTGTGTGTGTGTGTGTGTGTGTGTGTGTGTGTGTGTGTGTGCTACAGCTGCGCCCTCTGGTGGCGGGCGGGTGGTGTAACAGCGGGACACACACACACACACACACACACACACACACACAGCCATTCAGCCCTTGCTGTCATAGTAAGTGGCTCACTGCGTTTGCAATAATAGACATTACTATATAGTAGGCTATGTTGTTTTTCATGATTTTCAAGAGGTAAAACAGGACAAGGTCATTTAGTTTTTATCTTTTTATTACTTAAAAAAAAGAAGGCACAAAATACAGCATCGTAGTGAATTTATACAAAATAATAAGGAAAGCACCAAAAATATACTGTCGAAGTCTGACGTCAACATCGGCAGAGGACGCAAATCCACAGGTTCATGTACTTTTTATTTGCATTGTAATCCCCATAGGGGGGGGGGGGGGATTTTAGATCGCCTCATACAAGAACTGTGTTTGAAAAATAAACATGTCATCTCGGCCTCTCATTATGGATGTGAAGAATCAACTGACTGAGAGAAAACGCTATTGTTAGTGCTGCTGAATTAGTTACATACTTACATTTTCACTAGAAACAGACTGTATCATATATGACAGTCGCCCTCTCAACCCCCACACAGGTGTAGATAAAAAGAGAGGATGCGGGGTACCGAGTTAAAAAAATGAGGAACGCCTTCATTACATTAAAAAGGCAACTGCCAACATGTTTCGACCAACAAGGTCTTCATCAGGGCGAGAATGAGCGTGAGCACCTTTTTATCACCGTCACGTTTTGCTATCTCCGTTGAGCACCATTCTGACCTGAGATCAGATTCATACGAGGTTTCCACTGGACACACACTGGTCTGATTAATAGTTCCTCTCAACGCCCACACAGATGTATTCAAAGTGCACACTGCATTTCTGCTGTAGCGTTTTGGTGAAGTTAATGATTAGACAAAGGAAGAAAAGGTGAAATCTTTACGCCGTTGAAATGTGTGGACTTTTAAAAGTGACAAAGAATAAATAAATACTGCACTTAATGTTGGTTTAAGAAAAAACAACAACATCGTCAACACAATCGGTCCAAAACTAATTAACCCATTTTGGGGCGGGAACCCCTTTTGTTGTTAGCATTATGATATGCTTTAGCTATTGAAAAATAGCAGATCTACAAGCTCATAGCGCGCCACTCGAGCTTGTAGGTCTGCTATTTTTGAAAAATCGTGAAAATGCGGCACAAATCTTTTAATATATATTCTTTCAGAAGACTTTTTTTTCTTTTTTCGCCTAAATAGGCTAAGGCTTTGAAAATATACATTTGTGAAATCAAACTAAAATAAAATGTGAGGGAATAAAAGGATAAACAGAAGATTATGACGTATAATTGCACTTGAATAGAGATCACGTGTAATATAATATATCAATCCTTTCCTTGGCCTCGGCTAAACCAACACGCTATAATACTTTCATACAGTGGTCATGTTGTGCCTCATGTCAACTCTGTTGCCTCACAGTGTCGCTTGCTAACTCTGTTGCTAACTGTGTTGCTAACGCCGGGGCTCCACCGGACGCGTTGCGTCTCCGTCGTGTCCTGTCTCGCGTCATGACAACGTCAACGTCACGCTAGAGGTGCTCCACCGCAGGCTTTTGAAAACGTCAGCAACATTATGGATAATGTATTGTAGGTACGTGCGTGCGTCAAAAAAACGAACCAGGGCAATGTTTTAGTCACCGAACGCAGCACAACGCAATGCGGGCAGTGGAGCCACCCTCCATTGATTAAAAGGGAACATTCCCGACGCTGACGGAGACGCGACGCAGACGCGCCCCCCGGTGGAGCCCTGGCGTAACTCTGTAATTAACTCTGTTATTAACTCTGTTGGCAGGCGAGAGCATTGTGCGAAGGAGAATAATGTCGCGGTCGGTCAGAAACCCTTTATTTCAAATTTCAAAATGTTTCGAATTTCAAATTTCTGCCTCATTTCGTCCCTCAAGAGTGCCGCGCAAAAGTAGTGAGAGTATAGACGATCTATCAAAACAAAACAACACACATAAAAAAAAGATTTCGTCCGGGAGACGTTGCTGCTGCTGCTGTTGTTGTTTTCGTTGGCATTCTGACACAGTCTAGAGGGGTGTGTGTGTATGTGTGTGTGTTCCTGAGGTGAAATGGTTCCAACACTGCCCTAGTTCCCTTTAATTCCCCCTTATTAGACCGAGTATAAAAATACATTAAAACAACATCTCATTCAGGTACAAACATTCTTTTACAAAATATATATATATAAAAAAACCAAAGTGTTCTTTTCCCCCTCTCTCCACCGTCCTGGCCAGTAGTAGTAATACAGTAGTATTAAAGAGCCCCGCCCCCTTTCATGACGACGTGAGACCCAGAAGTGAATCCCCCCCCCCCGTTCATTTTCTCCATAGGCTTTTCAAAAAGTATTTATTTAATACGCGGACAAAGCCAACTGGAGTTGTGAGTTATTTAATACGCGGACAAAGCCAACTGGAGTTGTGAGTTATTTAATACGCGGACAAAGACAACTGGAGTTGTGAGTTATTTAATACGCGGACAAAGACAACTGGAGTTGTGAGTTATTTAATACGCGGACAAAGACAACTGGAGTTGTGAGTAATTTAATACGCGGACAAAGACAACTGGAGTTGTGAGTTATTTAATACGCGGACAAAGACAACTGGAGTTGTGAGTTATTTAATACGCGGACAAAGACAACTGGAGTTGTGAGTAATTTAATACGCGGACAAAGACAACTGGAGTTGTGAGTAATTTAATACGCGGACAAAGACAACTGGAGTTGTGAGTTATTTAATACGCGGACAAAGACAACTGGAGTTGTGAGTAATTTAATGCGCGGACAAAGACAACTGGAGTTGTGAGTTATTTAATACGCGGACAAAGACAACTGGAGTTGTGAGTAATTTAATACGCGGACAAAGACAACTGGAGTTGTGAGTTATTTAATACGCGGACAAAGACAACTGGAGTTGTGAGTTATTTAATACGCGGACAAAGACAACTGGAGTTGTGAGTAATTTAATACGCGGACAAAGACAACTGGAGTTGTGAGTTATTTAATACGCGGACAAAGACAACTGGAGTTGTGAGTAATTTAATACGCGGACAAAGACAACTGGAGTTGTGAGTTATTTAATACGCGGACAAAGACAACTGGAGTTGTGAGTAATTTAATACGCGGACAAAGACAACTGGAGTTGTGAGGCAAATCATGACAACATTTTGAATCAAGCAAATAATTACAAAGAAGAAAAACAACAAAAGAATAGTGTTGTAACCTGCCGTCCTTTTTCCTTCTTTCGTTTGTTGTCATGATTTCTCACGACTCGAGTTGGCTTAATTTGTACGAGGCTTAAAAGGTCTTTAAATAAATACAGATTGAATCGTCTATGAGGAAAATGAACGGGGAATCATTTCCTGGGTCCTGGTAGGGGGTGGGACTGGGCCCTGGTAGGGGGTGGGACTGGGCCCTGGTAGGGGGTGGGACTGGGCCCTGGTAGGGGGTGGGACTGGGCCCTGGTAGGGGGGCGGGACTGGGCCCTGGTAGGGGGTGGGACTGGGCCCTGGTAGGGGGTGGGACTGGGCCCTGGTAGGGGGGCGGGACTGGGTCCTGGTAGGGGAAAGGACTGGGCCCTGGTAGGGGAAAGGACTGGGTCCTGGTAGGGGGGCGGGACTGGGCCCTGGTAGGGGGTGGGACTGGGCCCTGGTAGGGGGTGGGACTGGGCCCTGGTAGGGGGTGGGACTGGGCCCTGGTAGGGGGGCGGGACTGGGTCCTGGTAGGGGGTGGGACTGGGCCCTGGTAGGGGGTGGGACTAGGCCCTGGTAGGGGGGCGGGACTGGGCCCTGGTAGGGGAAAGGACTGGGCCCTGGTAGGGGAAAGGACTGGGTCCTGGTAGGGGGGCGGGACTGGGCCCTGGTAGGGGGTGGGACTGGGCCCTGGTAGGGGGGTGGGACTGGGCCCTGGTAGGGGGGCGGGACTGGGCCCTGGTAGGGGGTGGGACTGGGCCCTGGTAGGGGGGCGGGACTGGGCCCTGGTAGGGGGGCGGGACTGGGCCCTGGTAGGGGGGCGGGACTGGGCCCTGGTAGGGGGGCGGGACTGGGCCCTGGTAGGGGGGCGGGACTGGGCCCTGGTAGGGGGCGGGACTGGGCCCTGGTAGGGGGAGGGACTGGGTCCTGGTAGGGGGGCGGGACTGGGTCCTGGTAGGGGGGCGGGACTGGGTCCTGGTAGGGGGCGGGACTGGGCCCTGGTAGGGGGAAAGGACTGGGCCCTGGTAGGGGGAGGGACTGGGCCCTGGTAGGGGAAAGGACTGGGCCCTGGTAGGGGAAAGGACTGGGCCCTGGTAGGGGAAAGGACTGGGCCATGAGAGGGGGCGGGACTGGGCCCTGGTAGGGGGCGGGACAGCGACGCTCTATAGTACAGTACAGTAGTAGAGTAGTAGAGTAGTAGAGTAGTACAGTAGTAGAGTAGTACAGTAGTACAGTAGTAGAGTAGTAGAGTGGCGTGTATGCTATTCCCAAGACAAACCAAAATGGCTCGCATTGCTGGAGAGAGGGAGGGAGGGAGGGATTATCTCCCCCCCCCCCCCCCCCCCCCCCCCATGGTGCTGGGGGGGTCAGAGGTCAGACCTCAGTCCCGTCATGGTGCTGTGTGTGTGTGGGGGGGGGGGGGGGGGGTCAGAGGTCAGACCTCGGTCCCGTCATGGTGCTGTGTGGGGGGGTCAGAGGTCAGACCTCGGTCCCGTCATGGTGCTGCAGCAGGTTGTTGTGGAGGTTGACCTCCAGGTTGACCTGCTTGACCTTGGCCCTGCCGCCGTTGACCTTGGAGTTGTCCTGGTGGGGGGAGGGGCCGGGGCCGGGGCAGCGCTGGAACACGTTGACGTTGGTGCTGAACGTCTTCTCCACGCGGCGGTCCAGACACACCTCCACCTTGGTGTTCAGAGGATACTGCTGGTACGCCTGTAGGGGGCGACAAAGAGGTGTTCAGAGGATACTGCTGGTACGCCTGTAGGGGGCGACAAAGAGGTGTTCAGAGGATACTGCTGGTACGCCTGTAGGGGGCGACAAAGAGGTGTTCAGAGGATACTGCTGGTACACCTGTAGGGGGCGACAAAGAGGTGTTCAGAGGATACTGCTGGTACACCTGTAGGGGGCGACAAAGAGGTGTTCAGAGGATACTGCTGGTACGCCTGTAGGGGGCGACAAAGAGGTGTTCAGAGGATACTGCTGGTACGCCTGTAGGGGGCGACAAAGAGGTGTTCAGAGGATACTGCTGGTACGCCTGTAGGGGGGCGACAAAGAGGTGTTCAGAGGATACTGCTGGTACGCCTGTAGGGGGCGACAAAGAGGTGTTCAGAGGATACTGCTGGTACGCCTGTAGGGGGCGACAAAGAGGTGTTCAGAGGATACTGCTGGTACGCCTGTAGGGGGCGACAAAGAGGTGTTCAGAGGATACTGCTGGTACGCCTGTAGGGGGCGACAAAGAGGCACGGGCGGTTTACATATTCTTTCATTTTCGAATCTTTGAATTAAGCAATATTACACGAGAGGGTGTTGTTTAACGTGATTATTGCCAAGACAGGGTCAGGAACGAGACGGAGTCGAGTTCCGCAAGCGTCACTGAAGTGGCAATAATCACGTTAAACAACACCCTTGAGTGTAATATTGCAATTCTACCACCTCTTTAGACTGGCCTTCTCAACCCTCCCCATAGCACTTTATAGAAGGTACCTTAGACTTAAATTAATAAATGTTATTTTCATGATCTTATATGTATGTCTTAACTCTATGCCTGACCTTTTATTCCCCTCTTATGTTGATGATTATATGCATACTGTGTGATTGTGTCTGATATGTTAAACTGTAAAGTACCTGATTTCTGTCCTGCCTGTGAAGCTCTGAAAGGTGCTATATAAATAAAGTTTATTATTATTATTATTACTGACTGACTGACTGACTGACTGACCCTGGGGGTCTTGGTCTTGTCTCTGACTGACTGACCTTGGGGGTCTTGGTCTTGGACTGACCTTGGGGGTCTTGGTCTTGTCCGCGGCGGCGGCGCGGCATCGGCGGACCGCCAGGCAGGACCCCAGCGTGACCAGCACCAGCAGCGTGGCGGCGGCCACGGCCCCGCCCAGCGAGCTGCCCAGGTGGGCGCCGGCCACCGAGGACGAGGCCTCGGCGGGCTCCAGACGCAGGGTCTTCATGTTGGTGCCGTTCTTCACCTGCAAGAGGAGGGCGCATATGTTTTTTTATTATTATATAAATATTAGACGTTTTTCATAAAGCTTATAGGACAGGATTTAGAAGGCGTTTACAACTTGGTTGCATGCTGAAAAGAGCCGATCTACAAGCGACAGGTTGTGCACGTTTTTTTTTACGTGTCGACGAAATTGCAAATATAAATGTGGTGTTACAGTAGCTTCAGTCATCGTGGTGTAGTTTCCTGAGCGGAAAAAGAAAAGCCTTTTCTGTGGTTTGCGGAGCGGGTAAACATAGTACCTTTCCTTTCCTTAGTCCAGTTACCCTGGGTAAACATGGTACCTTTCCTTTCCTTAGTCCAGTTACCCTGGGTAAACATAGTACCTTTCCTTTCCTTAGTCCAGTTACCCTGGGTAAACATAGTACCTTTCCTTTCCTTAGTCCAGTTACCCTGGGTAAACATAGTACCTTTCCTTTCCTTAGTCCAGTTACCCTGGGTAAACATAGTACCTTTCCTTTCCTTAGTCCAGTTACCCTGGGTAAACATAGTACCTTTCCTTTCCTTAGTCCAGTTACCCTGGGTAAACATGGTACCTTTCCTTTCCTTAGTCCAGTTACCCTGGGTAAACATAGTACCTTTCCTTTCCTTAGTCCAGTTACCCTGGGTAAACATAGTACCTTTCCTTTCCTTAGTCCAGTTACCCTGGGTAAACATAGTACCTTTCCTTTCCTTAGTCCAGTTACCCTGGGTAAACATAGTACCTTTCCTTTCCTTAGTCCAGTTACCCTGGGTAAACATGGTACCTTTCCTTTCCTTAGTCCAGTTACCCTGGGTAAACATAGTACCTTTCCTTTCCTTAGTCCAGTTACCCTGGGTAAACATGGTACCTTTCCTTTCCTTAGTCCAGTTACCCTGGGTAAACATAGTACCTTTCCTTTCCTTAGTCCAGTTACCCTGGGTAAACATAGTACCTTTCCTTTCCTTAGTCCAGTTACCCTGGGTAAACATAGTACCTTTCCTTTCCTTAGTCCAGTTACCCTGGGTAAACATGGTACCTTTCCTTTCCTTAGTCCAGTTACCCTGGGTAAACATAGTACCTTTCCTTTCCTTAGTCCAGTTACCCTGGGTAAACATGGTACCTTTCCTTTCCTTAGTCCAGTTACCCTGGGTAAACATAGTACCTTTCCTTTCCTTAGTCCAGTTACCCTGGGTAAACATAGTACCTTTCCTTTCCTTAGTCCAGTTACCCTGGGTAAACATAGTACCTTTCCTTTCCTTAGTCCAGTTACCCTGGGTAAACATAGTACCTTTCCTTTCCTTAGTCCAGTTACCCTGGGTAAACATAGTACCTTTCCTTCCCTTAGTCCAGTTACCCTGGGTAAACATAGTACCTTTCCTTCCCTTAGTCCAGTTACCCTGGGTAAACATAGTACCTTTCCTTTCCTTAGTCCAGTTACCCTGGGTAAACATAGTACCTTTCCTTTCCTTAGTCCAGTTACCCTGGGTAAACATAGTACCTTTCCTTTCCTTAGTCCAGTTACCCTGGGTAAACATAGTACCAAAAATTGGCTGATTTGACCCATTTAGGACGGGAAGCCCTTTTGGGGTTCTTGTTGCTACTGTATGTATTGTACATACATTGTACAACATATGTTTTTTATTATTATATAAATATTTGAAGTTTTTCATAAAGCTCAGGACAGGATTTAGAAGGCGTTTACTACTTGTTTGCATGATGAAAATATAGCCGATCTACAAGCGACAGGTTGTGCACTTGTCTAGTTTTTTTATTTTACGTGTCGACGAAATTGCAAATATAAATGTGGCGTTACAGTAGCTTCAGTCATCGTGCTGTAGAGTTTCCTGAGCGGAGAAAAAAAAAAAAGCTATAGTCGACGAGCCTTTTCTGTGGCGGTTTTCAGCGGAGCGGAACGGACGGTGTCGTATACCTGGTCGCCCTCGTTGTCGTAGATCAGGGGAGGGCAACTTTGCCGATGGAGAGGGCCACTATATTTCCACACTCACTCCCTAGGGCCATATATTACTGTCGTAGGTAAAATAGCCGATCTACAAGCTCAAAACGCGTCGCGCTGCGACGCGTTTTGAGCTTGTAGATCGGCTATTTCTTGCTATATTCAAATTGAAATCTTGAATTATTTTTAGCTATTTTTTAACTCCTTCAGTGCCACCTAGTGGTCACCAGTTTAGGCTCCGAGTGCCAGATCTCCCATTATTAAAAAAAGAGGGCGATTAAAAAAAATAATAATAAAAAAAAAAAATTGTAAAAAAAAGAAAAAGAAAAGAAAAAAAAATGTTTTTTTTAACGTCTTTACGGGCATGGCACTCAGTGCATAGTTGATTTAGATACGGGATGACGTCCCTGGCACTTAAACAGTTTTAATTGGAATCCTGAAAATGTACATTTGTATGTCATTTCAAATGCCTTTAATTATACTTGTGTCGAGCAAATTAGCTACTGATTTAGACTGAAGTAATTAAAGCGGGTCATGTTTGCATGTTGTGGAATTGTATAACAGCTGAAACCAATATTATATCAGTATTCCGATGTTAACCTGAGGGCCACATTAAGTGAAGGTGGGGGCCGCATGTGGCCCCCGGGCCACCAGTTGCCCACCCCTGTCGTAGATGAACGGACTGTGTCGTACCAGTGTTGTTTTTGGCATCAAATTTATATTTTAATTTTAGTCTTTGTCTTTTGAATAGTTTTCACTTAGTTTTAGGCACATTTTAGTCACCCGTAATGTTTTATTGTTAGTCTAGTTTTAGTCGACTAAATGTCATAAGATTTTAGTCGAGTGACATATTTTACACTTTGGTTGCATGCTGAAAATAGCAGATATACAATCTCACAACGCGTCGCAGCACATGCTGAAAATAGCAGATATACAATCTCACAACGCGAGAGATTGTATATCTGCTATTTTCAGCATGCAACCCGGCATAAAACTGGATCTCTTGTCCACTAGTCCCTTACTAACATTTTAGTCTAGTTTTTATTTGTTGACGAAATTGTCAGTATATTTAGTCTCGGTTTTAGTCATCATAGATTCGTTTTTATTTCATTTTTATTTAGTTTTAGTCAGTGAAAAAAGGTAGTCGACGGACATTTTTCGTCTTAGTTTTAGTCGACGAAAACAACACTGGTGTCGTATACCTGGTCGCCCTCGTTGTCGTAGATGAGAGACTCGTCCAGCGTGAGGCGCCCGCTGCGGTCCACCAGGTCTCGCCGGGCGCGGCCGCCGCCGCCTGCTCGCTCGCCCGGCAGCTGGTAGGTGAGCGAGCGGCGCTGGATCCGGGGACTGGAGCGCGACTCGGGCCCGATGACGTAGATCACCTGCAGGTACCACTGGTGGCCCGCTTCCACCTGACGGGACACACCTTATGGTCACAAAACCTCCACAACATATTCTCAGATGGGGGGTCCCTGGAACAACATATTATCAGATGGGGGGTCCCTGGAACAACATATTATCAGATGGGGGGTCCCTGGAACAACATATTTTCAGATGGGGGGTCCCTGGAACAACATATTATCAGATGGGGGGTCCCTGGAACAACATATTATCAGATGGGGGGTCCCTGGAACAACATATTTTCAGATGGGGGGTCCCTGGAACAACATATTTTCAGATGGGGGGTCCCTGGAACAACATATTATCAGATGGGGGGTCCCTGGAACAACATATTTTCAGATGGGGGGTCCCTGGAACAACATATTATCAGATGGGGGGTCCCTGGAACAACATATTTTCAGATGGGGGGTCCCTGGAACAACATATTCTCAGATGGGGGGTCCCTGGAACAACATATTATCAGATGGGGGGTCCCTGGAACAACATATTTTCAGATGGGGGGTCCCTGGAACAACATATTTTCAGATGGGGGGTCCCTGGAACAACATATTTTCAGATGGGGGGTCCCTGGAACAACATATTCTCAGATGGGGGTCCCTGGAACAACATATTCTCAGATGGGGGTCCCTGGAACAACATATTTTCAGATGGGGGGTCCTTGGAACAACATATTCTCAGATGGGGGTCCCTGGAACAACATATTTTCAGATGGGGGGTCCCTGGAACAACATATTCTCAGATGGGGGTCCCTGGAACAACATATTTTCAGATGGGGGGTCCCTGGAACAACATATTCTCAGATGGGGGTCCCTGGAACAACATATTCTCAGATGGGGGTCCCTGGAACAACATATTCTCAGATGGGGGGTCCCTGGAACAACATATTTTCAGATGGGGGGTCCCTGGAACAACATATTCTCAGATGGGGGGTCCCTGGAACAACATATTATCAGATGGGGGGTCCCTGGAACAACATATTTTCAGATGGGGGGTCCCTGGAACAACATATTTTCAGATGGGGGGTCCCTGGAACAACATATTCTCAGATGGGGGTCCCTGGAACAACATATTCTCAGATGGGGGTCCCTGGAACAACATATTTTCAGATGGGGGGTCCTTGGAACAACATATTCTCAGATGGGGGTCCCTGGAACAACATATTTTCAGATGGGGGGTCCCTGGAACAACATATTCTCAGATGGGGGTCCCTGGAACAACATATTTTCAGATGGGGGGTCCCTGGAACAACATATTCTCAGATGGGGGTCCCTGGAACAACATATTCTCAGATGGGGGTCCCTGGAACAACATATTCTCAGATGGGGGGTCCCTGGAACAACATATTCTCAGATGGGGGGTCCCTGGAACAACATATTCTCAGATGGGGGGTCCCTGGAACAACATATTCTCAGATGGGGGTCCCTGGAACAACATATTCTCAGATGGGGGGTCCCTGGAACAACATATTCTCAGATGGGGGGTCCCTGGAACAACATATTCTCAGATGGGGGGTCCCTGGAACAACATATTCTCAGATGGGGGGTCCCTGGAACAACATATTCTCAGATGGGGGGTCCCTGGAACAACATATTCTCAGATGGGGGGTCCCTGGAACAACATATTCTCAGATGGGGGGTCCCTGGAACAACATATTCTCAGATGGGGGGTCCCTGGAACAACATATTCTCAGATGGGGGGTCCCTGGAACAACATATTCTCAGATGGGGGTCCCTGGAACAACATATTCTCAGATGGGGGTCCCTGGAACAACATATTCTCAGATGGGGGGTCCCTGGAACAACATATTTTCAGATGGGGGGTCCCTGGAACAACATATTTTCAGATGGGGGGTCCCTGGAACAACATATTCTCAGATGGGGGTCCCTGGAACAACATATTCTCAGATGGGGGGTCCCTGGAACAACATATTTTCAGATGGGGGGTCCCTGGAACAACATATTCTCAGATGGGGGTCCCTGGAACAACATATTCTCAGATGGGGGTCCCTGGAACAACATATTCTCAGATGGGGGTCCCTGGAACAACATATTATCAGATGGGGGGTCCCTGGAACAACATATTCTCAGATGGGGGTCCCTGGAACAACATATTTTCAGATGGGGGGTCCCTGGAACAACATATTTTCAGATGGGTGGTCCCTGGAACAACATATTTTCAGATGGGGGGTCCCTGGAACAACATATTTTCAGATGGGGGGTCCCTGGAACAACATATTTTCAGATGGGGGGTCCCTGGAACAACATATTCTCAGATGGGGGGTCCCTGGAACAACATATTCTCAGATGGGGGGTCCCTGGAACAACATATTATCAGATGGGGGGTCCCTGGAACAACATATTTTCAGATGGGGGGTCCCTGGAACAACATATTATCAGATGGGGGTCCCTGGAACAACATATTCTCAGATGGGGGGTCCCTGGAACAACATATTCTCAGATGGGGGGTCCCTGGAACAACATATTCTCAGATGGGGGGTCCCTGGAACAACATATTCTCAGATGGGGGTCCCTGGAACAACATATTCTCAGATGGGGGGTCCACGGCCAATTGCATATAATTTTGGTAGTCCTTGACATTTAGCTGGGGACCCCCTGGAACTCCCTCAAGGACCCCTGGGGGTCCCCGGACCCCACTTTGGGAACATTGCGTTCCTAGGTGTGTGTTTATACCACCGGATTCGACCAATCAGAATCAAGGACTGGGTCATTTAAAATTACATTTATTATTGAAAATTAGGTGACGAGGCGATTATGTAATCATTGTGACAGGGATAGGTCAGATTTACCTTGTAGAGGGCGTCGACCTTCACTGTGATAGGTCAGACTTAGCTTGTAGAGGGCGTCGACATTCATGGTGATAGGTCAGACTTACCTTGTAGAGGGCGTCAACCTTCACTGTGATAGGTCAGATTTAGCTTGTAGAGGGCGTCGACCTTCATGGTGATAGGTCAGACTTACCTTGTAGAGGGCGTCGACCTTCATGGTGAAGCCATCCACGCCGGGCATGGGAGGAGCTATGGACGTCAGCTCGGGCACGTCCGACGAGAAGTGGGCTTCGAAAGGAACGTCGTGGAAGTACCTGTCGCACACGTCTGGCTGTTTACGATCCTGTGGAAGGAATCGGACGACGAAATATTCATATATATATATATTAGAGCTGGGACTCGATTAAAAAATATATCTAATTAATCAGAGGCTTTGTAGTTAATTAATCTCGATTAATCACATTTTAATCGCATATCATTATTTGACCCAAGAACTGTGAGAGAGCCATTTTTTCAAATGGATTTTGGTATACTTGTGAATCAATGAATAGTGAACACATAAGTTTAAGCAATAAAACATTGTTTTTGTAGTAATAGGGGTGATAATAACATCGCAAAATTAATAATTCATATAGAGCTTTTCTGAGTACCCAAAAATGCTTTACAAGGGGGACATGATAAATCAAAAAACAACTTTATTAAAGAAAAAAAACCAAGTAAATCAATTAAATAGCTGGGGAAAGCAATATTGAAGGTTTGGATGGTGGGGGCATGTCTCTGAGAGTTTTGGGGAATGCATTCCACAGGGTTGGGGGGGGGGGGCTTCAATTGGTGCAGCAAATATGTGACATGACCATAAGAAAACACCTCTGTGTTTCTTCCGTGGACATACACATATACATTTTTTTTGGCCATAACCGTTTAGTTAGAAACCATGTCATCTGGTCGGGTACTTGAACTGCTACTGGGAGTTGGAATAACGTTAGCTCTGATCCATAGTGTTAGAAGGAGGAAAGTAGGCTTTCACATCTTTTTTATGTTAAAAACGAGGAGCTGCACGGCCTGCACTTCCGCGGGTGTGAGTGGGGAAAGGATCAAATTAAGTACCATAGAACTCCTCCTAACTACGATAACTACGCTATCGACCAGAGCTACTGTTGTTGTCGTTAGCTTCCAGGCTAGGCTCGGCGCAACATGTTTCGCATTGAGCAGATACTGGAGGCTTGACGAGGTGCGGTGATATGTGAATTCTTTATTGAATAATTGCACACAACTGTGCTGTAATCCGCGCTACCATCGGATAGCCTTTTAAATCCTATTTCCAATCCACGGGGACAAGCAAAGTGATCTCAGCGGCTTCCCCCGGTCTGGTGAACTGTCCTGCAGTGTCTGGAGGTGTTATATTATTGTCTGAAGAGGACACGGACACTTGGTGCGCAGGTCCGTCTGAAAACTGTCCAGTGACAACATTCCGCGGTGAAAAAAAACAGTGCGATTAAAATGCGTTAATCTTTTTAACGCGTTAATCTTTCTGTAGTTAATTAATCTCAATTAACGCGTTAAAGTCCCGGCCCTAATATATATATCCTAGAGCTAACTCATTTTAACCCATTCTGAACGGGAACCCATTTTGGTATTAGCATCATGTTATGCTTTAGCTATTGAAAAATAGCAGATCTACAAGCTCATAGCGCGCCACCGAGTGGCGCGCTACGAGCTTGTAGGTCTGCTATTTTTGAAAAATCGAAGAACGACTGACATTTTTTAGAATCTGATCTCAGGTCAGAATGGGTTAATCAGACCAGTGTGTGTGTCCAGTGGAAACCTCGTATGAATCTGATCTCAGGTCAGAATGGGTCAAAACCCATTTTGGGTGGGTTTCGCGGTGTTTACCAGCAGCAGGAAGCGGTGCTTGAGGTTCTTGGTGGGCTGGATGCAGCCGTACTGCGGGCCCTCGTTGTAGAGGGTCCCCGTGGGGTCGAAGAACGGGACGTATCCGTCGCGGCCGGTGCAGAGGTACACCTTCTCCAGCTGAAGCTTGTACGCAGACTTCAGGTTCTGCTCGGGGTTCCACAGCACCCTGCCGTACAGCGTCTGGCCTGCAGGGGGAGACAGAGACCACACAGAGAGAGAGAGAGAGAGAGAGAGAGAGAGAGAGATGTTTGTAGCTCAGTATTATGATCTTGCTAACACGTTTTGTTTGTTTGTTTTTTTATCCCGTCAATTATTGTTCGTTTGTTATAAATATATCAGTCAAAGTCAAAGTCGTTCCGACACGTTGGCGTTTTCTGAAATGTGTTCTACGCATTTGACCTCTCTGCAGGGAGCGCTGAGGGAAGCATCCATTTGACCTCTCTGCAGGGAGCGCTGAGGGAAGCATCCATTTGACCTCTCTGGGAGCGCTGAGGGAAGCATCCATTTGATCTCTCTGCAGGGAGCGCTGAGGGAAGCATCCATTTGATCTCTCTGGGAGCGCTGAGGGAAGCATCCATTTGATCTCTCTGCAGGGAGCGCTGAGGGAAGCATCCATTTGACCTCTCTGGGAGCGCTGAGGGAAGCATCCATTTGATCTCTCTGCAGGGAGCGCTGAGGGAAGCATCCATTTGACCTCTCTGCAGGGAGCGCTGAGGGAAGCATCCATTTGACCTCTCTGCAGGGAGCGCTGAGGGAAGCATCCATTTGACCTCTCTGGGAGCGCTGAGTGAAGCATCCATTTGACCTCTCTGGGAGCGCTGAGGGAAGCATCCATTTGACCTCTCTGGGAGCGCTGAGTGAAGCATCCATTTGACCTCTCTGGGAGCGCTGAGGGAAGCATCCATTTGATCTCTCTGGGAGCGCTGAGGGAAGCATCCATTTGACCTCTCTGCAGGGAGCGCTGAGGGAAGCATCCATTTGACCTCTCTGCAGGGAGTGCTGAGGGAAGCATCCATTTGACCTCTCTGGGAGCGCTGAGTGAAGCATCCATTTGACCTCTCTGGGAGCGCTGAGGGAAGCATCCATTTGACCTCTCTGGGAGCGCTGAGGGAAGCATCCATTTGACCTCTCTGCAGGGAGCGCTGAGGGAAGCATCCATTTGACCTCTCTGGGAGCGCTGAGGGAAGCATCCATTTGACCTCTCTGGGAGCGCTGAGGGAAGCATCCATTTGATCTCTCTGGGAGCGCTGAGGGAAGCATCCATTTGACCTCTCTGCAGGGAGCGCTGAGGGAAGCATCCATTTGACCTCTCTGGGAGCGCTGAGGGAAGCATCCATTTGACCTCTCTGGGAGCGCTGAGGGAAGCATCCATTTGACCTCTCTGGGAGCGCTGAGGGAAGCATCCATTTGACCTCTCTGGGAACGCTGAGGGAAGCATCCATTTGACCTCTCTGGGAGCGCTGAGGGAAGCATCCATTTGACCTCTCTGGGAGCGCTGAGGGAAGCATCCATTTGACCTCTCTGGGAGCGCTGAGGGAAGCATCCATTTGACCTCTCTGGGAGCGCTGAGGGAAGCATCCATTTTGATTTGTTGATTTGACCCCCCCAATCCAACCCATTGCTGCTGAGTGTCAAGCAGGGACTGACCCCCCAATCCAACCCTTGATGCGTGCGTCCTACCCATGGTGAAGGTGTGTGTGTGTGTGTGTGTGTGTGTGTGTTGTGTGTGTGTGTGTGTGTGTGCGTGCGTGCGTCCTACCAATGGAGAAGGTGTGTGTGTGTGTGTGTGTGTGTGTGTGTGTGTGTGTGTGTGCGTGCGTCCTACCCATGGAGAAGGTGTGTGTGTGTGTGTGTGTGTGCGTCCTACCCATGGAGGTGTGTGTGTGTGTGCGTCCTACCCATGGAGAAGGTGTGTGTGTGTGTGTGTGTGTGTGTGTGTGTGTGTGTGTGTGTGTGTGTGTGTGTGTGCGTGCGTGCGCGTGCGTCCTACCCATGGAGAAGGCCCCCTTGTAGTCCATCTCGGCCATGACCCCTGACCCCGCGGCCTCAGCGGGGTCCATCATGAACACCTTGTCGTTGTTACAGAGCTGGAACGCCGTGTTGAGCGAATAGACCACGGGCACCGGCCGATTGGTCTGCTGGAAGGCTATGGGCACCAGGAACCTGGCAGGGGATTGGACCACACACCTTTAGCTTTGCTCTGATTGGACCAGACGTTTAGCTTTGCTCTGATTGGACCCAGTGTTTTTTTTTGGCAGCAAATTTCTATTTTAGTTTTAGTCATAGTCTTTGGACTGAAACTTAATTTAGTCTTAGTCACATTTTAGTCACCTGGAATGTGTTAGTGTTAGTATAGTTTTAGTCGACTAAATGTCATAAGATTTTAGTCGACTAAATCTACAGTTGATTTAGTCGACTAAAATGTGTTTTGGCGGGCCTTGATGCCGTCGTAATGAGTGTTTTTACACTTGCTGAAAATAGCCGATCTACAAGCTCACAACGCGAGCTTGTAGATCTGATATTTTCAGCATGTAACCAAGTGTAAAATGACTTATACTGGATCTCTTGTCCACTAGTCCCTTCCTAACATTTTAGTCTAGTTTTTATCTGTTGACGAAATTGTCAATACATTTAGTCTTAGTTTTAGTCGTCGTAGCTTAGTTTTCATTTAGTTTCCATTTAGTTTTCGTCAGTGGAAATAGGTGGTCGACGAACATTTTTCGTCTTCATTTTAGTCGACGAAAACAACACTGATTGGACCAGACATTTAGCTTTCCTCTGATTGGATCAGACATTTAGCTTTGCTCTGATTGGACCAGACATTCAGCTTTCCTCTGATTGGACCAGACATTTAGCTTTCCTTCCAATATGGTTTTCTTGTTCGTTTCGGTCCTCATATTTTATTACTATTATTATTATTTTTAATCTACATTGTTTATCCCACAATTTTGCAACCCATGTTTTCACCCAGTGTCAATAATTATCCAGGGAGTGTGTGTGCAAAATTTGGCATCGACCGGGTTTTAAGCAAGAACAAAAAGCATGGGAATACATCACATAAAAAGCATTTATCATGAAACATGATAACTATACATATATACTATACTATGCTATACATATGTACTATGACGTGCTATGACTATATACAATGCAATTATAGTGCTGTCTACATAACATGCTATAAGTCTGTATCAAATGCTATCTAAGTCTACACGCACACACACACACACACACACACACGCACGCACACGCACACACACGCACACACACACACACACACACTCACTTCTCGGAGGCGTGCGCGGTGCAGGACAGAGGCTTGTCGCCCGGGTCCACCCATGGCTGGGTGGGCTGCACGGTGCACGGGATCAGGAACACCGTGTACTCCCCGGAATAGTCCTTCCTGTTTGAAGGAAAAACATTCAGTATACGGGAATAACGGGAACCCCTTTTTGGTGTTATAGCATCATGTTGTGCTTTATAGCAGATCTACAAGCTCATAGCGCGCCACCGAGTGGCGCGCTTACGAGCTTGTAGGTCTGCTATTTTTTTGGAAAAATCGAAGAACGACTGACATTTTTTAGAATCTGATCTCAGGTCAGAATGGGTTCATCAGACCAGTGTGTGTGTCCAGCGGAAACCTCGTATGAATCTGATCTCAGGTCAGAATGGGTTACGCATTATGTTATACTTTTCTTTTTTTTTTTTTTTTAGAAGGCATTTGTAGAATCTGCTCTTAGGTCTAAATGGGTCAAAGTGTGGTAGGGGGAGTCAAAGGGCCCTCCACAGCTGGTAGGGGGAGTCAAAGGGCCCTCTACAGCTGGTAGGGGGAGTCAAAGGGCCCTCCACAGCTGGTAGGGGGAGTCAAAGGGGTCTCTGACCTGCTGTAGGAGCTGGTGGCCCTAAGGGGTCTCTGATCTGCTGTAGGAGCTGGTGGCCCTAAGGGGTCTCTGATCTGCTGTAGGAGCTGGTGGCCCTAAGGGGTCTCTAACCTGCTGTAGGAGCTGGTGGCCCTAAGGGGTCTCTGATCTGCTGTAGGAGCTGGTGGCCCTAAGGGGTCTCTAACTTGCTGTAGGAGCTGGTGGCCCTAAGGGGTCTCTAACCTGCTGTAGGAGCTGGTGGCCCTAAGGGGTCTCTAACCTGCTGTAGGAGCTGGTGGCCCTCCAGAGCTGGTAGGGGGAGTCGAAGGTGTGCGCGCTCCACAGCAGCTGCAGGTCGAACTCGATGCCTCCCAGGTGGTCCGGGGCCATCAGGTGGGACTTGTGGCCCGGCAGGGTGTGGTGTTCTGGGACGAACTGACCTGGATGGGGGGGGGGGGGGGCATTTAATTAAGACATATTAAGACATTTAATTAACCCATTCTGACCTGAGATCAGATTCTAAGAATTTCTAACGCATTTTGACCTGAGATCTGACCTAAGATTATATTATACTAGCCCTTACCCGTTGTGAGATATTTGCCCCCCCTTGTGGCCGCAGGGGGTACTGCGCCCGGGTGCGTTTGTAATTGACTAATCAATTCATTAATAATCATTAATGTGTCAAATCGAAAAAAGGGCTTCGTTACGCCCTCCATATTCATATGGTCAATGCCTGTGTGAAAAGTGGGAGTGATTGGTGCAGGCAGTAAGGAGTTACGGCACTGTTTCTGACAGACACACACACAGACACACACACACTCAGACATTGTTAGAATTATAGTTTGATGATGATTATATTATAACTAAAAAACATCGCATGGATGAAACTGGGACATATCCTCAGTGATGTATGCTGAGGTCAACAGGGTTTCGGGTCTCTCAACATCATACCCTTCACTCAGGCGACCCAGCCGGGAGTGATCAAGTCCCGACTTACGTCCCAGTAGCTACCCTCAATCAGTCCCACTAGGGAAAAGCCAGGGGCACACAATCCGTTGGAACTACTCCAGAACTACTCTGCCGGGGCTGGGAGGTACACTTCTGGCACATGGAGGGACTAGGCTCTGTGGGTTGTCTCCTGGCCGGGCCCCTCCTACGTCTCACCAGGTCCACTCCTGCTCTCACCAGGAGTAGAGCGAGGACCTGTGCGTTGCACCAGACAGTTCATTCAGGAGTGGTGGGCAATGGTTTCTGCAGGGTCATGGTACTGCGGTTCCGCTTGCTGCTTGCATGGCCCCCTCCCAAAGGCCTCACCGAGGGTTGTTGGGCTTCCTCCTCACGGAGGACACAGGCTGGGGCGCTAACCCACACTGCTCACCCGGGTGCCGAATATTATATTATATTATTTTAAGATTTTGATTATTATTAAAAAACGTACATTATACAATAGCCCTATATAGATTTTGGGCATTTGAAAATAGCCGATATACAAGCTCACATGGGCTGCGATGCGACACATTGTGAGCCTTCGGAGATCTGCTATTTTCAAAATATTTTTATACATTTGGGACATTTCTGCATAATGAGTAGACTACTTCTACTTTGGGTACTTTAAGTACATTTTGATGCCAATTACTTATTTAAAAAAAAATATATATATATATATATATATATATATATTCAAAACAAACTAAAACTAAACTAAAATGAAAGGAACAATCCCAAACTATATGCTAGTGGCTGGATGGGATTTTTTGGTGTTTGATTGCTCTGGGTTAGATTGCTAATGGCTGAATAGGAAAGACACGCCTTCAATTGGAAAGACACGCCCCCTCATTAACATACAGTTCATGAAATACACCCTTGGGGAAAGCAGCTTGAAATACA
Source organism: Protomyctophum parallelum (assembly GCF_964188405.1). Lineage (NCBI taxonomy): Eukaryota > Metazoa > Chordata > Actinopteri > Myctophiformes > Myctophidae > Protomyctophum > Protomyctophum parallelum. Next base: position 2,800,331 of record NC_139710.1, on the reverse strand, counting down.
CATTTAAATGTGCATTTAAATGCGTATTTAAATGCATATTTAAATGCATATTTAAATGTGCATTTAAATGTGCATTTAAATGTGCATTTAAATGAACATTTAAATGCGTATTTATATGTGTATTTAAATGCGTATTTAAATGTGTACATAATAAAAACACATAAATACATTTAATTATGCATTTCTATATTTCTTTGCCTATTTATTTATGCATTTAATCATTGATTTATACATTTCTTTGCATTATATTTATTTATTTTTGCATTTATTTATTTATGTATTTATTTTTAGTTATGGCAGTTTTAGCCCTCCATACCGCCCCCTCGAGAGACCCGGAAAATAAATCGCCGTTCATTTTCCTCATAGGCATTTCTTAGAGTATTTATTTAAAGACGGTTACGCCGCGGACAAAGCCAACTCGGATCGTGACAAATCATGACCACAATGTTTTGGGGCCGATCAAATCATTAGAAAGAAGAAAATAAAGGCAGGAGACAACACTATTTGTTTTGTTTTTCTTCTTATAAATGATTTGATCGGCCCAAAACATTGTGTTCATTGTCATGATTTGTCACGATCCGAGTTGGCTTTGTCCGCGGCGTAACCGTCTTTAACCCATTCTGACCGGGCACCCATTTTGGTGTCGGCATCATGTCATGCTTTAGCTATTGAAAAATAGCAGATCTACAAGCTCATATCGAGCTTGTAGGTCTGCTATTTTTTGAAAAATCGAAGAACGACTGACATTTCTAGAATCTGATCTCAGGTCAGAATGGGTTCATCAGGACCAGTGTGTGTCCGGCGGAAAACCTCGTGTGAATCTGATCTCAGGTCAGAATGGGTTAAATAAATACTAAATGCCTATGGGAGAAATGCATTGGGGATTAATTTCCTGGGCCACTCGTTCTGAAAGGGGGCGGGACTGCGACGCTCTATAGCTGCACAGGATCAGCGGGAGATTAGCACTACACGGCCAATGGGACACTAAACCCCACGGCCAATGGGACACTAAGCCCCACGGCCAATGGGACACTAAGCCACACAGCTAAGATACAATATGCTTTTTTTTTTCCAATAGCTGAAGCACAGCATAATGCTAACACCAGAAGGCAGGAGGACCGACCTCTGAACTTGGCGTGCGTCTTGAACTCGATGACCAGCCGTCCGTCCTCCCGGATGTAGATGCGTATGATCTGCAGCCTGGCCGACAGCACGCTGTCCGTCTGGATGCCTGCAAGGGTCAAAGGACAGGTCAGAGGTCAACAGGTCAACAGGATGTAGATGCGTATATGATCTGCAGCCTGGCCGACAGCACGCTGTCCGTCTGGATGCCTGCGAGGGTCAAAGGGCAGGTCAGAGGTCAACAGGTCACATCCATGCTGAGCCAACATGGCGGGTTACTAGTGCTCTCCGTCTCTCCTGTTCCCCCCCCCCTCACCTGTCCCCCCCCCCCCCCCCCGTCCCCCTCACCTGTCCTCCACAGCACCCCCCCCCCCGCCTCAACACATGTGGTTTACAATATGTCGGAGAAACGGGTAAAACAACACAGATACAATGTTAACGATGCCAAAAAAGAGACAACCACAAGGTTGGTTCAACATTTCATGGCTCACGGCATTGAAGCCCTAAAAGGCGCTGGACTCCCAACACAATCCCAACTGGACAGTTTTAGGACAAAGACGTATTAATGAAAAAAACAGTGGATTAAGAACCTCAACACGGATTTCCCTGGAGGCTTAAACATGGCCTAAAATCAGATCTTGAACACAACAAAACTTAAAGGTATATTCAGTGATTTCACTCAAAAAACCTTAGGTTTCGTTTTTGGCTGTGGGACCCAGCCTTTCGTCCAATCAGGATAGAGAGTCAAAGGTTTTTTGACCCCCAGGGGTTAACTGGGGACAGGGAGGAACTCCTTATATGGCCAGCACACTCTATAGTAGGGAGGATTATCACAACAAAACAAAAAAATAAGTGATATTTGAATTAAGTGAAATCACTGAATATACCTTTAAACTCAGAATTAAACTGGAGTAAATCTAAAAGTGATTGGATCAGACTTCCTTCAGGATGCATGGCGAATGCATTCTTTCCTTGCACTGTGCTTACACACAATGTGTAAGCACAGTGCACTGAAGTCTTTCTGTCCCCCCCCCCCCCCTCACCTGCCCCACCCCTCACCTGTCCCCCCCCCCCCCCCCCTCACCTGTCCCCCCCCCCCCCCCCTCACCTGTCCTCCACAGCACGGTGTCGTAGAAGAAGGAGAAGTCCATCTCCGTGTGGTGCTCCAGAGACGCCCAGCCGCGCGGAGCCGTCACGTAGATGTAGGACACGTAGAGAGGAACCTGCACCGTCAGGAAGGACTGGGCCGAGTCCCGCACCTACAGACACAACCACAGACACACAGACACACCGTCAGGAAGGACCTACAGACACACCGTCAGGAAGGACTGGGCCCTACAGACACAACCACAGACACACAGACACACCGTCAGGAAGGACCTACAGACACAACCACAGACACACCGTCAGGAAGGACTGGGCCCTACAGACACAACCACAGACACACAGACACACCGTCAGGAAGGACCTACAGACACAACCACAGACACACAGACACACCGTCAGGAAGGACCTACAGACACAACCACAGACACACAGACACACCGTCAGGAAGGACCTACAGACACAACCACAGACACACAGACACACCGTCAGGAAGGACCTACAGACACACCGTCAGGAAGGACCTACAGACACAACCACAGACACACAGACACACCGTCAGGAAGGACTGGGCCCTACAGACACAACCACAGACACACAGACACACCGTCAGGAAGGACTGGGCCCTACAGACACAACCACAGACACACAGACACACCGTCAGGAAGGACTGGGCCCTACAGACACAACCACAGACACACAGACACACCGTCAGGAAGGACCTACAGACACACAGACACACCGTCAGGAAGGACCTACAGACACACAGACACACCGTCAGGAAGGACCTACAGACACACAGACACACCGTCAGGAAGGACCTACAGACACAACCACAGACACACAGACACACCGTCAGGAAGGACCTACAGACACACAGACACACCGTCAGGAAGGACCTACAGACACACAGACACACCGTCAGGAAGGACTGGGCCGAGTCCCGCACCTTCAGACACAACCACAGACACAACCACAGACACACAGACACACCGTCAGGAAGGACTGGGCCCTACAGACACAACCACAGACACACAGACACACCGTCAGGAAGGACTGGGCCGAGTCCCGCACCTACAGACACAACCACAGACACACCGTCAGAAAGGTACAGACACAACCACAGACACACAGACACACCGTCAGGAAGGACAGACACAACCACAGACACACCGTCAGGAAGGACTGGGCCGAGTCCCGCACCTACAGACACAACCACAGACACACAGACACACCGTCAGGAAGGACTGGGCCCTACAGACACAACCACAGACACACCGTCAGGAAGGACAGACACAACCACAGACACACCGTCAGGAAGGACAGACACAACCACAGACACACAGACACACCGTCAGGAAGGACTGGGCAGAGTCTCATAGTAAGTAATCGTAGTAAGTAATCGTCATGTCGTAGTAAGTAATCGTCATGTCGTAGTAAGTAACCGTAGTAAGTAATCGTCATGTCGTAGTAAGTAACAGTAAGTAATCGTCATGTGGTAGTAAGTAATCGTCATGTGGTGGTAAGTAATCGTCATGTCGTAGTAAGTAATCGTCATGTCGTAGTAAGTAATCGTAGTAAGTAATCGTCATGTCGTAGTAAGTAATCGTAGTAAGTAATCGTCATGTCGTAGTAAGTAATCGTAGTAAGTAATCGTCATGTCGTAGTAAGTAATCGTAGTAAGTAATCGTCATGTCGTAGTAAGTAACCGTAGTAAGTAATCGTCATGTGGTAGTAAGTAATCGTCATGTCGTAGTAAGTAATCGTCATGTCGTAGTAAGTAATCGTAGTAAGTAATCGTCATGTCGTAGTAAGTAATCGTAGTAAGTAATCGTCATGTCGTAGTAAGTAATCGTAGTAAGTAATCATCATGTCGTAGTAAGTAATCGTCATGTCGTAGTAAGTAATTGTAGTAAGTAATCGTCATGTCGTAGTAAGTAATCGTCATGTCGTAGTAAGTAATCGTAGTAAGTAATCGTCATGTCGTAGTAAGTAATCGTAGTAAGTAATCGTCATGTCGTAGTAAGTAATCGGTACCTGGAAGTCGGCGGTGACCGAGCCTCCACAGACGTCGATGAGCTCCGTCATGTCGTAGAAAGCGTCAAAGGTCCAGATGCAGTTCTTGAGGTTGAGGTGCTTGTAGAGCTGGATGCTCTTGGCCTCGCGCACCTTGGGGGGGGGTTACTCAAATGATCAATACTAGAACGTATAAGTACTCCGTTACAAGTAAAGTACTTAAAGTACCAAGAGTAGGAAGTATATGCAGAGTGGCCCGTTTCAAGTTTTCAACTGTATATAAATATTTTAATGCTGTCAAAGTCAACGCGTTATTAATGCATTAACGCAACACCTTATTAACGGCACTCATTTCTTTATCGCATTAATGCAAAAAAAAAAAAATCACAGCGATTGGCAGGCGGGAGGTTGAGGAATATTGGTTCCTGCAATGCACTCCCTTCCCAGACCCCTTGTTAGGATGTTTTAAGTGGAGTAACAGGCAGCCTTCCATTTACATTTCAAAAGGTTTTGCTCGTGTTGTATACGTTCCAGTCCAAAAAAGCTTGAGAAACCTGTGCAATTCATCCATCCAGACCCAAAGCAAAACCCCCGCTGTTAATGTTGCATCGCATTGTAAACAGCTGTGCCTCGTTATAGCCACACACGTTTCTAACTTGCGGTCACAGTCGCGATACTTTTCAGTTGTGTGGTACTTTTATATTGATTTAACTGTAACAGAAAGTTCTATCCAGAGTCAGACTATGGACGGTCCCATCTCCCAGTCACGGAGCAGGGACTGACAGTACACACACAGAGACCAGACGGAGCAGCACCAGCTAGCTAGAAGCCAGAGGTGTTGCCAGTATAACTCTATGGCAGAAACAAGCCACCTAGGTCTATACAAAATAAGACAAAAAGAAGCAACACTGGTCGTTTCTGGCCAGTGTTGCCAAATAAGCGATTAGTAATTTAATTTAATTTATTTTAATTTATAAGCGATTTTGGGATTATTTTTGTAGATTGAAAAAATATTGGGGGTCCTTTGCTCTTGGCATGAAAATGTTTGAGAACCACTGCTCTAAAACAATATTAGACAAAGTTTGAGCCACAAACACATTGCTCTCTCTCTCTTCTTCTTTTGTATAAATTAAATAGGCCTATTCGTGATTCTGCTTATAGATAAGATGCCCATGTTAGTTTGTTTTATGGAAACAGTTGTTTGTGTTGAATGTGCCAATTGCACAGAATTATTCAAAAGAGAGAAAATGGGCAAGCCATAAAATAATGCACATTGCACTTTTCATACGTCATGTGGAAAAAAGGGAAATAAAAAAAGTAACATTAATGTTGTCAAACCTGATCGGAGCATCTCTATAATACAGCGTTTTCTTTCAGTTCATCATTGAATTTAGAGCAAAAAAGGTTTTGCGATTCATTGCGATTAATCGCGCGATTAACTACACAAATCATGCGATTAATCGCGATAAAAAAATGTAATCGCCTGACAGCACTAAAATATTTGAATAATTGTAGTGGAGTAAAAGTACAGTAGATCCAAAATGTACTGAAGTAGACATTGGAAATACTCAAGTAGAGCACGTATACTTTAAAAAATGTACTTAAGTACAGTACTAAAGTACATGTACTTGGTTACTTTCCGACACTGACCTTGGGGTCGAACTGGTACGGCCGGTCGAACCCCGGGCCGAGGGAGATGCTGTCGTACGACACGCCGTCCAGGAAACCCGAATCTGGAACGCCAAACGGAGGGGGAGGAAAAGTTCGTCAGAGGCAGAACATCAGTTAACTGCAATCTCTAAATCCCTTCTCAGATTGAGCTGTTTGAACACCAGGGTTGATTTTGTCGACTAAAACTAAGACGGAAAAAAAAAAGTTCTTCGACTATATATTTCACTAACGAAAACTAAATAGAAACTAAATGAAAATATGATGACTAAAACTAAGACTAAATATACGGACAATTTCGTCAATAAATAAAAACTAGACTAAAATGCTAGGAAGGGACTAGTGGACAAGAGATCCAGTAGGCCTATAAGTCATTTTACACTTGTTTGAATGCTGAAAATAGCAGATCTACAAGCACAGCGCAACACATGCTCCTTTGTTTAAGGATATAGATGTACTGTCTATCTATGACATTAACATAGTACAATCCTGTTCTTTCATATATAAATGCACTTGCCTTCCAAATATGCTTCCTTTACAACTTTCAAAGAATATTTTAAGAACAACTCTCAAGTTCATGATTATAATACTAGACAATCTAACAATATTCATCCTCCCTTCAGCCGTACCACTCTTAGCCAGTTCTCCATAAAAGTCAGAGGTTCTTTACTCTGGAATTCACACATACTTATTGCCAACTCCGCGTCATCACTCTGTAACTTTAAACATAGATTGAGGGCCAGCCTCTTGAAGTTACCCTCTCCAATTGATTCTAACGTAATGTAGCCTTATTGTGCATACTCAGACATACTCTGACTCAGACACGCGCACACATGCACACATGCACACGCACACGCACACGCACACGCACACGCACACACACACACACACACACACACACACACACACACTTCACAAGTGTAAATAATGTATTTCTTGTTGTTTTTGTTATTATCCATACCTATGTTTGATTACTTTGTCTTACTATTTGTATATTACTTTTTGTATATTAACTTTGGTGAGAACCACATATAAGCCCTCCCTGGGTTTCTTTTCTCACCTGCACACACTTTTATTTATTATTTATTGATGTTACCTTTTTGTACTGTCTTTATTGTGCGAATAAACTAAACTAAAAACATTGTGAGCTTGTACGGCTATTTTACGACTAAAATGTGACTAAAACTAAATGAAAACTATGCAAAAGACTATGACCAAAACTAAAATCAAATTTTGCTGCCAAAAGCAACACTGTTGAACACTGCCCCACCCGCCCCTCTAGACCAGGAAGCATGCTGGCTGGACCAGGCTAGCCGCCCCTCTAGACCAGGAAGCACGCTGGCTGGACCAGGCTACCCAGTACCCACCCCTCTAGACCAGAAAGCATGCTGGCTGGACCAGGCTACCTGCCCCTCTAGACCAGAAAGCACGCTGGCTGGACCAGGCTACCCAGTACCCACCCCTCTAGACCAGAAAGCATGCTGGCTGGGCCAAGCTACCCGCCCCTCTAGACCAGGAAGCAGACTGGCTGGGCCAGGCTACCCGCCCCTCTAGACCTGCAGGAAGCACGCTGTCTGGGCCAGGCTACCCGCCCCTCTAGACCAGAAAGCACGCTGGCTGGGCCAGGCTACCCGCCCCACTAGACCAGAAAGCACGCTGGCTGGGCCAGGCTACGCGCCCCTCTAGACCAGAAAGCACGCTGGCTTGGCCAAGCTACCCGCCCCTCTAGACCAGAAAGCACGCTGGCTGGGCCAAGCTACCCGCCCCTCTAGACCAGAAAGCACGCTGGCTGGGCCAGGCTACCCGCCCCACTAGACCAGAAAGCACACTGGCTGGGCCAGGCTACCCGCCCCACTAGACCAGAAAGCACACTGGCTGGGCCAGGCTACCCGCCCCTCCAGGTTGGAGCGTACCTGACAGGCCCTGCAGCTGGGCCAGTGTTGCCAGGTTGGTGCGTACCTGCCAGGCCCTGCAGCTGGGCCAGTGTTGCCAGGTTGGTGCGTACCTGCCAGGCCCTGCAGCTGGGCCAGTGTTGCCAGGTTGGTGCGTACCTGACAGGCCCTGCAGCTGGGCCAGTGTTGCCAGGTTGGTGCGTACCTGACAGGCCCTGCAGCTGGGCCAGTGTTGCCAGGTTGGAGCGTACCTGACAGGCCCTGCAGCTGGGCCAGTGTTGCCAGGTTGGTGCGTACCTGCCAGGCCCTGCAGCTGGGCCAGTGTTGCCAGGTTGGTGCGTACCTGACAGGCCCTGCAGCTGGGCCAGTGTTGCCAGGTTGGTGCGTACCTGACAGGCCCTGCAGCTGGGCCAGTGTTGCCAGGTTGGTGCGTACCTGACAGGCCCTGCAGCTGGGCCAGTGTTGCCAGGTTGGAGCAGACGTGCTGCTGGCGGTAGATGGACTCGGACAGCAGGAAGTGGAGGTTGTGGAGCGGCAGCGTCGACACCAAGGGCAGCATGCCGTCCTGATGGGGAATCTGCACCGAGATGTGGATCCTGGACACGCACACACACACGCACACACGCACGCGCACACGCACGCACACATACACGCACACACACACACATAAACAGGGGAGGACTCCGTCAACCACATCCACTCAACCCATTAAGACCTGGAACGCCATCTGTGTCACTTCTGCGTTCATCCACAACAATAACCATCATTTTAATACTTTAGCTATTTTCGAAAAAGAAAACGTGACATTGTGGCGCAAAATCTTTTGATACGCCGTACATTCCTTCACAGCGAACGTTTTTTTACTCAACTCTTCGCCTCTGGTGGGGGGGGGGGGGGGTCCCTGGAACAAGGTATTTTCAGATGGGGGCGTGGCCAACATAATACAGATAATTCTGGGAGTCCACGGCCAACATAATAACTCTTTTAGGGTTAGGGTTACGGTTAGGGTTACGGTTGGTTAAGGGGACATTTAGGGGCGTGTCCTACCGGTTGGTTAGGGTTAGGGTTACGGTTGGTTAAGGGTTTAGGGGCGTGTCCTACCGGTTGGTTAAGGGTTTAGGGGGTTGTCCTACCGGTTGGTTAAGGGGACATTTAGGGGCGTGTCCTACCGGTTGGTTAAGGGGACATTTAGGGGCGTGTCCTACCGGTTGGTTAAGGGGACATTTAGGGGCGTGTCCTACCGGTTGGTTAAGGGTTTAGGGGCGTGTCCTACCGGTTGGTTAAGGGTTTAGGGGCGTGTCCTACCGGTTGGTTAAGGGGACATTTAGGGGCGTGTCCTACCGGTTGGTTAAGGGTTTAGGGGCGTGTCCTACCGGTTGGTTAAGGGGACATTTAGGGGCGTGTCCTACCGGTTGGTTAAGGGGACATTTAGGGGCGTGTCCTACCGGTTGGTTAAGGGGACATTTAGGGGCGTGTCCTACCGGTTGGTTATGGGGACATTTAGGGGCGTGTCCTACCGGTTGGTTAAGGGGACATTTAGGGCCGTGTCCTACCGGTTGGTTATGGGGACATTTAGGGGCGTGTCCTACCGGTTGGTTAAGGGTTTAGGGGCGTGTCCTACCGGTTGGTTAAGGGGACATTTAGGGGCGTGTCCTACCGGTTGGTTAAGGGGACATTTAGGGGCGTGTCCTACCGGTTGGTTATGGGGACATTTAGGGGCGTGTCCTACCGGTTGGTTATGGGGACATTTAGGGGCGTGTCCTACCGGTTGGTTAAGGGGACATTTAGGGGCGTGTCCTACCGGTTGGTTATGGGGACATTTAGGGGCGTGTCCTACCGGTTGGTTAAGGGTTTAGGGCCGTGTCCTACCGGTTGGTTAAGGGTTTAGGGGCGTGTCCTACCGGTTGGTTAAGGGTTTAGGGCCGTGTCCTACCGGTTGGTTAAGGGTTTAGGGGCGTGTCCTACCGGTTGGTTAAGGGTTTAGGGGGTTGTCCTACCGGTTGGTTAAGGGGACATTTAGGGGCGTGTCCTACCGGTTGGTTAAGGGTTTAGGGGCGTGTCCTACCGGTTGGTTAAGGGGACATTTAGGGGCGTGTCCTACCGGTTGGTTAAGGGTTTAGGGGCGTGTCCTACCGGTTGGTTAAGGGGACATTTAGGGGCGTGTCCTACCGGTTGGTTATGGGGACATTTAGGGGCGTGTCCTACCGGTTGGTTAAGGGGACATTTAGGGGCGTGTCCTACCGGTTGGTTATGGGGACATTTAGGGGCGTGTCCTACCGGTTGGTTAAGGGTTTAGGGGCGTGTCCTACCGGTTGGTTAAGGGTTTAGGGGCGTGTCCTACCGGTTGGTTAAGGGTTTAGGGGCGTGTCCTACCGGTTGGTTATGGGGACATTTAGGGGCGTGTCCTACCGGTTGGTTAAGGGTTTAGGGCCGTGTCCTACCGGTTGGTTAAGGGGACATTTAGGGGCGTGTCCTACCGGTTGGGGTGCTCCTTGTGCTTGACGTCCAGGTACTTGAGCGTGGCGATGAAGGACTGCGCCTGGAAGCCGCGCGCCGTGCCCGTGGTGACGGGCGTGTGGCAGATGGCGCCCTCGGTGCCCACCGTCACCACCTCGCTGCGCAGCGGCGTGCCCAGGTGGCCCGACGGGTCGCGGGCCTGAGCCACGCAACGCACATGGAACCGACGGCTGAAGTAGATGCTGTCTAGGACCTGGGGGAGGAGGAGGGAGGGAGGAGGAGGGAGGGAGAGGAGGAGGAGAGGAGATGGGGGAGGGGGAGGGAGGAGGAGGGGGAGGGAGGAGGGGGAGAGGAGGAGGGGGAGAGGAGGAGGAGGGAGGGAGGAGGAGGAGGGGGAGGGAGGAGGGGGAGAGGAGGAGGAGGGAGGAGGGAGGGAGGAGGAGGAGGGGGAGGGAGGAGGGGGAGAGGAGGAGGAGGGAGGAGGGAGGGAGGAGGAGGAGGGGGAGGGAGGAGGAGGGAGGAGGGGGAGAGGAGGAGGGGGAGGGGGAGGAGGGGGAGGAGGAGGAGGGTGGAGGGGGAGGAGGTGGAGGGGGAGGAGGAGGAGGGAGAGAGGGGGAGGAGGTGGAGGGGGAGGAGGGGGGGGGGAGGGAGGAGGAGGGGGAAGGGGAGGAGGAGGAGGGAGAGGGGGGGAGGAGGAGGATTATATTATAGTACAGGTTGTAATTCAGATGGCAGGTATGTGACATTAAGGAGTCAAACTCACCAGGTGGTTGACACCGGTGTAGGGCGTGCTGTCCGTGACGGTCTCGAAGGGCGAGCGGGCGCCGCTGGTGTCTGTGGGCGCCGCCACCTCCCAGGAGAAGTGCACCTGTAGGGGGCAGTGGTGGAGAGAGGGGGGGGAACAACATATTTTCAGATGGGAGTCGGCAGCCAAATACATTTATTTTTGGGGGTCCCCCACATTTTCTGAAAACTGTCAAGATTTAGAAGACAATTGTAGAATTGTCCTCATGTCTAAATGGGTTAAGTATAATGTACTTAGTGCATTAACTGGGGTCCCACAGGGATCTGTACTTGGTCCCCTCCTTTTCTCACTGTACACTAAATCCCTTGGCACTATCATCTCTGCTCACAATATATCCTATCACTGCTACACCGATGACACACAACTGTTTCTATCCTTCCCCCCCTCTGCCACTCAGGTGGAAGAGCGCATCACTGCATGCCTGGCTGACATCTCACAGTGGATGTCCTCCAATCACCTCAAGCTGAACTCTTCTTCCCAGCTAAGTCCTGCCCTATGCGGGAGGTAACTATCTCCGTAGACAACGCCCTGGTAACGTCTGTCCCAACAGCCAGGAATCTCGGTGTTGTCCTGGACAGTCAGCTCTCGTTCAAAACTCACATCACAGCTGTCACTCGATCCTGTAGGTTCACACTTTATAACATACGACGAATTAGACCGTTCCTCAGCCCAGCTCCTAATCCAACAGTCTTGTCAAAACTCGACTATTGTAACTCCCTCCTTACTGGCCTAGCAGCATGTGCACTTAAGCCTCTCCAGCTGATCCAAAATGCTGCAGCTTGCTTGGTCTTCAACCAGCCAAAATTCTCACAGAATACAAAACTCTGATGCTGGCATTCAAAGCAACCAAAGGTATGGCTCCCCCATATCTTGCAAGTATGATTGAACCCTACAAACCCTCCCGCGCACTCAGATCAGCCAACACAGGGAAGCTGGAAGTACCCTCACTAAAAACGCCGGGACAACGCTCCACACGTCCTAAACTCTTCTTCCTTCTGGCTCCAAAACTGTGGAATTCACTTCCCATTGCAGTCAGAACTGCAGCATCACTCCCAATCTTCCGCCGTAGTCTGAAAACCCACCTTTTCAGACTCCATCACGGCCCATAGCACTTACCCTACTACTAGGCCCACTCCTGTTTGCCCTATATATGCTTCCCCTCGGAACCATTATTAGCACCTTCAAAGGAATCTCCTATCACTGCTATGCTGATGATATTAAATTATACTGTTCTTTCAAACCAGATAAAATGGATAATATGATCACCATACTCCACGAATGCATTACTGTTATCAAGAATTGTATGTCGAGCAATTTCTTGCAGCTGAATCCAGACAAAACGGAAGTCCTAATTGTTGCCCCTAGTAGGGTTGCTGAAGTCATTGCCGATCGCCTTGGGTCACTAAAACATAGCCTCGGTACCAGGCTTTGATTTTTGTTGGTGCAAAAATTGAAAGCCTGGAGGAACGCATTGGCCGCTCTGGTCTAAAAGTGGGAGTCAACCCTTCCGGGTGGGCGTCGCTCCAAATTATGTGACGTAGCGCTGCACTAGGGGGGAGAGGAGGGGCCGGGGGTGACGGACAGATCGATGAGATCCAATCAGGGCGTGCGCAAATCTGAGCCGCGACCCGCCCCTCTAGACCAGAAACCTAACACGTTAGCTCAGGCTACTTAAACAGAACATATCCACCAACCCCAGAAACCTTGGCATTATTTTAGATCAGTCCATGCTTTTGGACAAACACGTAAATTCTGTATCGCGCACCTGCTTTTTTCACCTTTGTAACATTGCCAAACTAAGATCAGTTGTTTCACACCCGGAGTTAGAAACTATTATTCATGCATTTGTGTCATCACGTCTTGATTAAACTCTCTGTTTACCTGTCTGTCTAAAACCGCATTAGGTCGCCTACAACTGGTTCAGAATACAGCTGCTATAGGTTGCTGACCAGGTCCAGGAGATAATGTCATATAACACCCGTCCTTGCCTCCCTACACTGGCTCCCAGTTAATTACAGAATACATTTTAATATAACACCCGTCCTTGCCTCCCTACACTGGCTCCCAGTTAATTACAGAATACATTTTAAGACTCTAGTCATTACACACCGAGCCCTCCATGGCCAGGCACCTCCTTATCTCTCTGACCTGCTCCAGCCGTATGTGCCCAGCAGGTCACTGAGATCCACATCCCATGGCCCAGAAGGTCACTGAGATCCACATCACAGGCTTTGCTGGTTGTTCCTCAGACAAAGCGGAAAACCAAAGGCGATCGAGCCTTTGCAGGTTTTGCCCCTAGGCTATGGAATGAGCTTCCACTCCACCTAAGAACTATGGACTCTGTGGACATTTTCAAAGGACTGTTAAAAACTCACCTTTTTAAACAGGCCTTTCCATAGCCGGCCTGGTTAAACTAAAACTCACCTTTTTAAAACAGGCCTTTTATTAATTTTTAATTAAATAAAATCAAATTGTTGCTAAAAAGCAACGCTGGGTCTTAGAGGGTTAAACAGGCCTTTCCATAGCCGGCCTGGTTAAATGTTGATTGCTTTATTTTTACTCTACTTTTTTCTATTTTCTATTTTGTCTTACTTTATTAATGATTTAGTTCTTAACTTGTTTTATTGACTATTTAGACTTGTTTTCATTTTATTGTTGTTAAAGCACTTTGTGACTGTAATTGTCTGTGAAAGGTGCTCTATAAATAAATCTAAGGGGGTAGGGTAAGTAAATACCCTACCCCCTTAGATAGCATTTCTGTAGACTTAGATAGCATTTGATACAGACTTATAGCATGTTATGTAGACAGCACTATAATTGCATTGTATGTAGTCATAATAATAATAATAATAAAACTTTATTTGTATAGCACCTTTCATGACATGAAATGCAGCTCAAAGTGCTTTACAGAACAATGCAGAATAAAAGAAAAGCAAGGCAACGACATTAAAAAACAAGCAGTAATGCAATACAGTGAGGACATGAATAACAAAAAAATTAAAGATCAATTAAAAGCAATGTTGTAGAAGTGGGTCTTGAGCTGAGCTTTAAAAATGTCTACAGAGGCTGCCTGACGAAGGTACAGTGGGAGCTTGTTCCATGCCGACGGCCCGTAGAAGCAAAAAGCTGCTTCCCCGTATTTTTTTGTTGCCATTTCTTTAGGAAAAGCGAGCAGGCCAGCAGTGGAAGACCTTAGGGGCATGCCATAGTACAGGGGTCGGCAACCCAAGATGTTGAATGAGCCATTTTCGACCAAAAAAATTAATTCAAAATCTATCTGGAGCCGCAAAAAAAATGTAATCCTTAAAATGCTTATATAATGAAGACAACAGGGCTGCAAGTGGATATTAGCCTATCTATCAAAATAAAAAGTGCGCTATGGTTCAAGCCCGTTCGGAAATAGCACACTGTGCAATGCAAACTAATAGGCGAGTGCGCTCCCGGTGCGCATTTCCGAACGCAGTCAACGCACCCTCCATTATTATGCCATGTTTTTTGCATTGTGTTCTTACCCGTTTAATGTGATTTCTGTGTGTGGACATCGCTGGAGAGCTTCTCAACATTGGGCATGTAAAATGTCACTTTAATCTTCACACACGACTGCAAGCTCTCATCGGTGAGGCGTGTGCGGTATTTGGATTTAATGTAGTTCATGTTTGAGAATATCTGCTCACAAAAGTACGTTGATCCAAAGATGGATAATACTCCAAATGCGAGTTTCTTCATGTTCACATAATTGTCTGGAAGAGCATTCCATGTTTTCCACACAAGTGTGTGGGAAGGCAGAAGGGAGCAAACTTTTAAGAAGTGGATCGCAGCTAATTAAACTCCACCACTGCTGGCTGCTGCTTTGCTGTTTCGTTGCAACCCGGGAGATAATAAAACGTCTATATGACTCCTTCGTCACCGTCTGTGAATGGCTTGCCACGTTTTATTTATTGTTTGATAGTTTGTCACTGCAGATTTAGCCATGGTGCGTCATGGCAACTGCAGCCTGTTTTACGCAATCGCTACATTTACATTGTAAACGTGTACATAAACATTCAGATTCCAAATATAAAGTCCTCGCCACATGTGCCACGGGTGTTAGAATGTTGCTGGTACAGCGATTAGCATTGCTGCATCCCGCGTTGTTTAATAAAAAGCATTTTTATCCGAGCAGTTATTTACTGGCCATTGGCTTTCAACTACGCGCCCCCACCCGGTGTGCAACTGTTTCCCAACCCCGTTTGAGAAAAGGGGCGCTCGGATAAAAATGCTTTTTATTAAACAACGCGGGATGCAGCAATGCTAATCGCTGTACCAGCACATTTCTAACTCCCGTGGCACATGTGACGAGGACTTTATATTTTAAATCGGAATGTTTATATACACGTTTGGACTGCGATTGCGTAAAACAGGCTGCTGTTGCGTCATGACTGACAGTCATGTTTCAGGGCTATACTGCAGATTAAGCATACAGGCAATCCATCATAATATTTATTCTACACACTTTTTACAAAATTGGGAAACTTAAGAATGTTTCTGTCACGTTTGGCCTCCTACAGAAACCATAAATGAAAAATAAAAATGTGAAAAAATAAACATTATACATTTTCATAGATTCTTTTGTAATGCTACAGGGAGCCACTAGGGGAGTGCTCAAGAGCCGCAAGCGGCTCTTGAGCCGTCGGTTGCCGACCCCTGCCATAGTACCATGCCATAGTACATATGTATAGCATAGTAGTATATATGTATAGTTTATATGTATAGTTTCATTATATAGATATTCCACTGTTACTTTCTTAGCTTACGCATGTTTCATGATAAATGCTTTTATGTGATGTATTCCCATGCTTTTTTGTTCTTGCTTAATGTAAGTCGCTCTGGATTAAGAGCGTCTGCTAAATGTCTAAATTGTAAATTGTATTACTACTAGTATACTACTAGTATAACTATATTACTACAGCCCACTGTACCTGGGTCTGGTTGATGTATAAGGTTAAGTATAATGTACTTAGTACATTACGAGTATTCTACTAGTATAACTATATCAGTACCTGGGTCTGGTTGATGCCTGCCTCCTGGCAGCGTTGGCGCATCACGGGGTACTTGGGGTAGTGCGGGTCACAGGGCGTGACGCAGACCAGCGGGTAGCCGGGCGACGGGCTCTTCTTCTTCACGCCTTCCTTGGTCACCTCGGCCACGTTGTCGTAGTCGGAGAGCGACACCACCTGGTGGAGAGCGGAGGGATGACGGGGAGGAGGAGGTGAAAAGGGACCCACGGTTCCATTTCCGTGAACCCATTGAACACTTTGAGTGCCAACCGGTGGACAAAAGTGGCGGCGGCAGCTTGGGTGCCACGTGATGAGTAGCGGTTTTGGTATGGCGCGGTTTGTCGCCATCTTGAACGCTAATAGCAATAAGCCAGCTAATGCTAATAGCAATAAGCCAGCTAATGCTAATATCAATAAGCCAGCTAATGCTAATATCAATAAGCCAGCTAATGCTAATAGCAATAAGCCAGCTAATGCCAGCGAGCTAAGGCGACGTCCATCCTTGCCCGAGGAAGAGGCCAATATTCTAATCGCGATCACCGCAAAATCAGAAATGACCTCCGAACATCGCCGATCTGATTGACACCGCGGACAGCGGGCAGGGTGAGGCTGCCTCACCAGAGGGGGTGTGTCTTACCAGAGGGGGTGTGTCTTACGAGAGGGGGTGAGTTAGGGGCAGGGCAGGGGGTCTTACCAGAGGGGGGGCAGGCAGAATGAGGCTGCCCGCGGCCTCCTGGTCCAGAATGGTAACGGTCGCCGTGGTGACGCGGCCCAGGACGGCCTCCAGCGGGTCGTCGGGGCCCAGGACCACCGTGAAGGACTCGTGCCACTCTCTCTCCTCATTGGACAGAACCTCCACCTTGAACAGCATGTGGTCCAATCCTGGAGGAGAGAGAGAGTTTTAGTCTCTTGAATAGTTTTCATTTAGTTTTAGTCACATTTTAGTCACCTGGAAATGTTTTAGTGTTTTAGTCTAGTTTTAGTCGACTAAATGTCACAAGATCTTAGTCGACAAAATCTACAGTCCACTAAAATGTGTTTTGGCGGGCCTTGATGCCGTCGTAATGACTGTTTTTACACTTGCTGAAAATAGCAGATCTAAGTGTAAAATGACTTATACTGGATCTCTTGTCCACTAGTCCCTTCCTAGTGGATCTCTTGTCCACTAGTCCCTTCCTAGTGGATCTCTTGTCCACTCGTGCCTTCCTAACATTTTAGTGACCACTTCTCTTCCTTCTCAAAGCTTCCTTGGGTCGCTTTGGTGAACACAGCCTCTGAACCATTCCTTAACTCATTCTGACCTGAGATCAGATTCTAAAAATGTCTTCTATGTCAGTCGCTCTTCGATCTTTCAAAAATAGCAGACCTACAAGCTCATATGAGCTTGTAGGTCTGCTATTTTTCAATAGCTAAAGCATAACATAATGCTAACACCAAAATGGGTTCCCGTTCAGAATGGGTTAACTCCATTGGTCACTGAACTAACTACTGGACCCAATCGTCAAGGCACACAGTATTCACAAGAAATTCATAGTAAAATGGCTTCTTTTAAGCGAGACAAAAATCAGGAGAAAATCTACTTTGTTTATCGACCTTTCTTTATCCCAGCAACAAGAAGAGCGAAAAGCAAAACCAACGCCAACCATTTGTAGACTCTGTGTACCATTTGACCTCTGAAGTTCGCCCATCCTCCGACCATCTTTCTCAATGAGCATCTTTTGGTCTAATAGACGTCTAATATTCGTCTAAAGGGTCGTCTAAAAATGGGATTAAAAAATGTCTAAAAATTTAAGTTGTTTAGACGTCTATTCTTAGATTAGACGTTGCTTAGCGGTTGATTAGACGTCTATATATAGACGGTCTATATATAGACGGTCTATATATAGACGTTTAAACAACCACTAAGCAACGTCTTTCACTTTTTAGACGTTTCTTTATCCCATTTTTAGACGCGCACGTCTAATAGCCGTCTACTGCTCAGTGGGTTGGTTATACTGCAGCGTTGCGTGCGTGTGTGTGTGCGTGTGTTTATGTATGAGCCTTCAGACATGAGAGAGCGAGACGGTGTGTGTGTATATGAGCTCCAGACGGTATTTCAAAAATAGTGGATCTACAAGCTCACAATATGTCGTGATGTGCCACATTATGAGCTTGTAGATCTGCTATTTTCAAAAGATTTGTATACATTTGAAAACTTGAAATGGGACATTCTGCACAATACTTTTGGTACTTTAAGTACACCTTGATTAAAATACCTTTGTACTTTTACTCAAGTAAATGTTACTTGTAACAGTATGTATTTCAATGTATTTCTATATTGCAGTATTGCAGGTGGTTGAATAGCCACTCCACATATTAACCCATTCTGAACGGGCACCCATTTTGGTGTTAGCATCGTGTTATGCTTTAGCTATTGAAAAATAGCAGATCTACAAGCTCATATCGCGCCACCGAGTGGCGCGATATGAGCTTGTAGGTCTGCTATTTTTTGAAAAATCGAAGAACGACTGACATTTTTTAGGATCTGATCTCAGGTCAGAATGGGTTAATCAGACCAGTGTGTGTCCAGTGGAAACCTCGTATGAATCTGATCTCAGGTCAGAATGGGTTAAAATACACCTGTGGGTGTGGCTGAGAATCTGGGGGTGTGTCTGTGGGTGTGTCTAACAGAGGTACCTATACCAGTTCTGATAAATGTCATTTTGAGATTGAGGAACAAACGAGTGGGACTGTACTGTACTGTATATGAGCTCCAGGACTCACCGGGTGGGAACTTGAGCACGCGGCTCTTGGGGTTGTAGTCCAGTCCGGACTGGGCCGATCCGTCCCGCGTGCTGCAGCGGACCTTGGAGGTGCGCTGCAGGTCTCCGGTGCGCTGCACCCTGACGGAGAGGACCTCCACCCCCCCGTCGGCCCCCCCGGGGGGCTCGCGCACAGCGTAGGACGCCTGGGAGAACTCTATGGTGGGGGCTGGGGGGGGGGGACACACAACACACACATTAACATGAACTCTATGGTGGGGGCTGGGGGACAACACACACATTAACATGAACTCTATGGTGGGGGCTGGGGGGGGGGGAACAACACACACATTAACATGAACTCTATGGTGGGGGCTGGGGGGGGGGGGGGGAACAACACACACATTAACATGAACTCTATGGTGGGGGCTGGGGGGGGAACAACACACACATTAACATGAACTCTATGGTGGGGGCTGGGGGGGGGGGGACACACAACACACACATTAACATGAACTCTATGGTGGGGGCTGGGGGGGAACAACACACACATTAACATGAACTCTATGGTGGGGGCTGGGGGGGGGGGGGGGGAACAACACACACATTAACATGAACTCTATGGTGGGGGCTGGGGGGGGAACAACACACACATTAACATGAACTCTATGGTGGGGGCTGGGGGGGGGGGGGACACACAACACACACATTAACATGAACTCTATGGTGGGGGCTGGGGGGGGAACAACACACACATTAACATGAACTCTATGGTGGGGGCTGGGGGGACGGACAACACACACATTAACATGAACTCTATGGTGGGGGCTGGGGGGGGGGACAACACACACATTAACATGAACTCTATGGTGGGGGCTGGGGGGGGGGACAACACACACATTAACATGAACTCTATGGTGGGGGCTGTGGACACACACACACGAGACATGAGAAAGCGAGAAATGAGAAATGAGAAAGCTCGCTTTCCCATTTCTCGCTTTCTCATTTCTCGCTTTGCCACCGAGTGGCGCGCTTACGAGCTTGTAGGTCTGCTATTTTTGAAAAAGTCGAAGAACGACTGACATTTTTTTTTATCTGATCTCAGGTCAGAATGGGTTAATCAGACCAGTGTGTGTGTGTCCAGTGGAAACCTCGTATGAATCTGATCTCAGGTCAGAATGGGTTAAGCCCCCGATTACAGGGAATAAAACAATTACGTCAATAACATCAAGGGGCCATAAGAGGGTTAAGAGGGGTGGTCAGGGTGCGTGCGTGCGTGCGTGCGTCAGAGTGATGGCATATCGTACCGTCTTCCTCGTTGGTGATGGTAACCGTGACGATGTCGTTCACGCCCACCATGGCGCCGCCCCAGTGGTCGCCCTGCGGCGTCCCAAGATGCACCTGGAACTCCTCGTCTGGCTCGAACACGGAGTCGTCGTTGACGTGCACGGTGCAGTTCTTCACCTGCACGGGACACACACACACACACACACACACACACACACACACACACAATTTACAATTTACAATTTAGGCATTTAGCAGACGCTCTTAATCCAGAGCGACTTACATTAAACAAGAACAAAAAAGCATGGGAATACATCACATAACAGCATTTATCATGAAACATGCGTAAGCCAAGAAAGTAAGAGTGGAATATCTATATAATGAAACTATACATATAAACTATACATATATACTACTATGCTATACATATGTACTATGACGTGCTATGACTATATACAATGCAATTATAGTGCTGTCTACATAACATGCTATAAGTCTGTATCAAATGCTATCTAAGTCACACACACACGCTCGCACACACGCGCACACACTCACGCACGCACACGCACACATCGGTGTGAATGGGTGAAAGTAATGCATGGATAAAGGCGCTACTGTACTGTATACAAATGCACCATATTTACCTTTTATAGAAACATGAGGTTTTTCAGAAAAACTGACATTATTTTTATGAATTCATTTTTTATCTCACGATTTTGTAACCCATTTTTTCACCCCTGTGTCCAGGTTGCTCCTTTCCACGCGACAGGGGGGAGTTTCCCTGGTTGGACGTAGCGCGTGGTAGGAACACGTTATTCCAACCAGTTCCTTTCCCCTCCATCAGGCGCCCCGGCTGGCCAGGGGGAGGCAGTTTAGTGACCAGGATTACGGCCTGTTTTTTGTGAGGGTACCCACTACCTACCCTAGGGGACACGGGG
This sequence comes from Protomyctophum parallelum, assembly GCF_964188405.1. NCBI lineage: Eukaryota > Metazoa > Chordata > Actinopteri > Myctophiformes > Myctophidae > Protomyctophum > Protomyctophum parallelum. The sequence goes on along the minus strand of NC_139710.1, from coordinate 2,779,265 downwards.
AGAACATGTGAGGGTACCTACCCTAGGGGACACGGAGAGAACATGTGAGGGTACCTACCCTAGGGGACACGGGGAGAACATGTGAGGGTACCTACCCTAGGGGACACGGGGAGAACATGTGAGGGTACCTACCCTAGGGGACATGGGGAGAACATGTGAGGGTACCTACCCTAGGGGACAGGGGGAGAACATGTGAGGGTACCTACCCTAGGGGACAGGGGGAGAACATGTGAGGGTACCTACCCTAGGGGACACCTAGGGTAGGTACGGTACGAACCGTACCGTTTCCCCCTCCAGGAAGGTGACGCGGGACTCGAACCGTACCGTTTCTCCCTTGAGGAAGGTGACGTGGGACTCGAACCGTACCGTTTCTCCCTTGAGGAAGGTGACGCGGGACTCGTCCTGATTGGTCCTCTCCGTGAAGTCGACGCCCACGGCGGCCGACATGGTGCGTGTGAAGCATCGGACCGAGGAGCGGTGGCTGAGGTCGCCGCTGCGCCGCACGGCGATGTGGAGCACGCTCTCTCTCTCCTTCACCGTGTACGAGCTCTTCTCGAACTGCATGCTGGGAACTGGGGGGGGGGGAGGAGGGAGAGGAGGGGGGGGGGGTCGTGATGTCATTGTTGTAGGAGCAGTGTTGTTTTCGTCGACTAAAACGAAGTTGACGAAAAATGTTCGTCGACTAGCCTTTTTTTCCACAGACGAAAACTAAATGGAAACTAAATGAAAACGTATAAGCTACGACGACTAAAACTAAGACTAAAATATACTGACAATATCGTCAACAGATAAAAACTAGACTAAAATGTTAGGAAGGGACTAGTGGACAAGAGATCCAGTAGAAGTCATTTTACACTTGGTTGCATGCTGAAAATAGCAGATCTACAAGCTCACAACGGGTCGCGCTGCGACACGTGTAAAATCCGTCATTACAAGGGCATCAAGGCCCGCCAAAATACATTTTAGTCGAATAAATCAACAGTAGATTTAGTCGACTAAAACTAGACACTAAAACATGCCGGGTGACTAAAATGTGACTATAAAACTAAAGGAAAACTATTCAAGAGACTTGCCAAAGACAACACCGTATAGGAGGAGCCATTATGATGGTCCTGGAAGTTGAATAAAACACAGGCGTGTACATACTGTCCTGGAAGGTGTCGCTGATGACCACGTTGGCCTCGTAGGGCTCCAGAAGGACCGCCCCCTGCGGCGAGCTGAGGAAAACCACGAAGGACTCGGACCCCTCGATGGCCGGGTTCTGAGCGTCGTCCATGATGGTGAGACTGCATGTCTACAACAGGAGAACACCACCGCATGAATTAATGCAGGAAGGCCGTCCCAACCGTCCCTCTACACGCTGTCCCAACCGTCCCTCCACACGCCGTCCCAACCGTCCCTCCACACGCTGTCCCAACCGTCCCTCTACACGCTGTCCCAACCGTCCCTCTACACGCTGTCCCAACCGTCCCTCTACACGCTGTCCCAACCGTCCCTCCACACGCTGTCCCAACCGTCCCTCCACACGCTGTCCCAACCGTCCCTCTACACGCTGTCCCAACCGTCCCTCTACACGCTGTCCCAACCGTCCCTCCACACGCTGTCCCAACCGTCCCTCTACACGCTGTCCCAACCGTCCCTCTACACGCTGTCCCAACCGTCCCTCTACACGCTGTCCCAACCGTCCCTCCACACGCTGTCCCAACCGTCCCTCCACACGCTGTCCCAACCGTCCCTCCACACGCTGTCCCAACCGTCCCTCTACACGCTGTCCCAACCGTCCCTCTACACGCTGTCCCAACCGTCCCTCTACACGCTGTCCCAACCGTCCCTCCACACGCTGTCCCAACCGTCCCTCCACACGCTGTCCCAACCGTCCCTCTACACGCTGTCCCAACCGTCCCTCCACACGCTGTCCCAACCGTCCCTCCACACGCTGTCCCAACCGTCCCTCTACACGCTGTCCCAACCGTCCCTCTACACGCTGTCCCAACCGTCCCTCTACACGCTGTCCCAACCGTCCCTCCACACCCCAGACTCTGTCCCAACCGTCCCTCCACACCCCAGACTCTGTCCCAACCGTCCCTCTACACGCTGTCCCAACCGTCCCTCTACACGCTGTCCCAACCGTCCCTCTACACGCTGTCCCAACCGTCCCTCTACACCCCAGACTCTGTCCCAACCGTCCCTCTACACGCTGTCCCAACCGTCCCTCTACACCCCAGACTCTGTCCCAACCGTCCCTCTACACGCTGTCCCAACCGTCCCTCCACACCCCAGACTCTGTCCCAACCGTCCCTCTACACGCTGTCCCAACCGTCCCTCTACACGCTGTCCCAACCGTCCCTCTACACGCTGTCCCAACCGTCCCTCCACACCCCAGACTCTGTCCCAACCGTCCCTCTACACGCTGTCCCAACCGTCCCTCTACACGCTGTCCCAACCGTCCCTCCACACCCCAGACTCTGTCCCAACCGTCCCTCTACACGCTGTCCCAACCGTCCCTCTACACGCTGTCCCAACCGTCCCTCCACACGCCGTCCCAACCGTCCCTCTACACGCCGTCCCAACGGTCCCTCCACACCCCAGACTCTGTCCCAACCGTCCCTCTACACGCTGTCCCAACCGTCCCTCCACACCCCAGACTCTGTCCCAACCGTCCCTCTACACGCTGTCCCAACCGTCCCTCTACACGCTGTCCCAACCGTCCCTCTACACGCTGTCCCAACCGTCCCTCCACACCCCAGACTCTGTCCCAACCGTCCCTCCACACGCCGTCCCGACCGCCCCCTGCGGCGAGCAGAGGAAAACCACGAAGGACTCGGACCCCTCGATGGCCGGGTTCTGAGCGTCGTCCATGATGGTGAGACTGCACGTCTACAACAGGAGAACACCACCGCATGAATTAATGCAGGAAGGCCGTCCCAACCGTCCCTCCACACCCCAGACTCTGTCCCAACCGTCCCTCCACACGCCGTCCCAACCGTCCCTCCACACCCCAGACTCTTCTGCCTTCTCTAAAACACCCTGGACAACGCTCCACACGCCCCAGACTCTTCTCCCTTCTAACTGTACTTTCTGAGGCGCCTTAAAAAATTTGGCTTAAGTACAAAAGGACTAGTGAACTTTTATCGCTGTATAATTGAAAGTGTCTTAACTGGCTGTATCACAGTGTGGTACGGTAACACGACCGCTCAGGATTGCAAGAGGTTGCAGAGGACCATTAAAACAGCAGCTAAAATCATCGGCACTACAGAATTACCCAGTCTCCATAACATCTACACCACTCGCTGTATGAAAAAAGCCCATAACATCATGGAAGACACCAGCCACCCCGCAAATACCCTGTTCAAACTACTCCCCTCCAAAAAACGCTACCAGAGCATCAAATCTCGTACCACCCGTCTCAGTAACAGTTTTTACCCCCAGGCAGTCAGGCTGCTGAACAGCTGACCTTGAACTGTATTGCACTTCACTTCACTTGCACTTTTCTTTTCCTGTTTTTTTGTCTTTTCTTGCACTATAGATGTTTGTTTATGTCCTGTGTATGTAAGACGGAGAGTGCTCTGAGCAAAATAAATTTCATTGTATGTATACTCTGTATCTATACAAATGACAAATAAACCTGAACCTGAACCTGAACCTGAACCTGACAACGCTCCACGCGTCCCAGATTCTTCTCCCTTCTCTAAAACACCCTGGACAACGCTCCACACGTCCCAGACTCTTCTCCCTTCTCTAAAACACCCTGGACAACACTCCACATGCCCCAGACTCTTCTCCCTTCTCTGAAACACCCTGGACAACGCTCCACACGTCCCAGACTCTTCTCCCTTCTCTAAAACACCCTGGACAGCACTCCATGCATCCCAGACTCGTCTCCCTTCTCTAAAAACCCCTGGACACCGCTCCACGCGTCCCATACTCTTCTCGCTTCTCTAAAACCTCCTGGACAACGCTCCACACGTCCCAGACTCTTCTCCCTTCTCTAAAACACCCTGGACAACGCTCCACACGTCCCAGACTCTTCTCCCTTCTCTAAAACACCCTGGACAACGCTCCACACGTCCCAGACTCTTCTCCATTCTCTAAAACACCCTGGACAACGCCCCACACGTCCCAGACTCTTCTCCCTTCTCTAAAACACCCTGGACAACGCTCCACATGTCCCAGACTCTTCTCCCTTCTCTGAAACCCCCTGGACAATGCTCCACACGTCCCAGACTCTTCACCCTTCTCTAAAACACCCTGGACAACGCTCCACGCGTCCCAGACTCTTCTCCCTTCTCTAAAACACCCTGGACAACGCTCCACACGTCCCAGACTCTTCTCCATTCTCTAAAACACCCTGGACAACGCCCCACACGTCCCAGACTCTTCTCCCTTCTCTAAAACACCCTGGACAACGCTCCACACGTCCTAGACTCTTCTCCATTCTCTGAAACACCCTGGACAACGCTCCACACGTCCCAGACTCTTCACCCTTCTCTAAAACACCCTGGACAACGCTCCACGCATCCTACCTAGACCCTTCTCCTCTCCCCTCACTCTGAAGCAGTGGACCACTCTCTCTCCGTGTGCCAGGTTTCAAGCAGCTAACAGGTTTGCCAGCGATGCGGACCGCACATACCTGTCGGGTCTCGCCCGGTTTGAACTCCACCTTCTTGGAGCTGGGGATGTAGTCCAGGCCGGGCGTGGCGGAGGCGGGGTCAGACGGGCGAGTGGCGCACCACACGGAGGTGAGCGAGGACAGGTCGGTTCCCTGACGCAGCACCGGGATCTCTATGGTACCTGGTGGGGGGAGGGGCAGCCATCAGGTTGGAAGTATGAGAAACAATTTACAATTTAGCAGACGCTCTTGATCCAGAGCGACTTACATTAACCCATTCTGACTTGAGATCAGATTCATACGAGGTTTCCACTGGACACACACTGGTCTGATTAACCCATTCTGACCTGAGATCAGATTCTAAAAATGTCAGTCGTTCTTCGATTTTTTCAAAAATAGCAGACCTACAAGCTCGTATCGCGCCACTCGGTGGCGCGATATGAGCTTGTAGATCTGCTATTTTTCAATAGCTAAAGCATAACATGATGCCAACACCAAAATGGGTGCCCGGTCAGAATGGGTTAAGCAAAAACAAAGCATGGCATACATCACATATATAAAAAGTAGTTATCATGAATCATGTATAAACTAATAATAATAATAATAATAATAATAATAATAATAATATATACGATTTATATAGCGCTTTTCTGGGTACCCAAAGTCGCTTTACAGAAAGAGGTACAGACATATTTATTAGAAAACTATTAAAAAAGGTTTAAAAGGTTAAAAACTAGAAATCAAAATCAAAAGAGGGACAAAGAAGAAGGGTGTGTGTGTGTGTGTGTGTGTGTGGGGGGGGGGGGGGTTATGTAGGGAAAGCCTGTTTGAAAAGGTGGGTTTTAACTTTTGAGTGTGCTTTTGAACATTCGGAAGGTGGGGGCAGCTCTGATGTGAGTTGGGAGTGAGTTCCAGAGAGAATGGGCAGCCACTGCGAAGGCCCTGTCTCCCCATGTCCGTTTACTAAGAACGTAACAGTGGAGTATCTATGTTAACTATACATACTATTGTATATTATACATGTGTACTATAAAGTGCTATGACTACATAAAATGCAATTCTAGTGCTGTCTACGTAACAAGCTATAAGTCTGTCTAAAATACTATCTAAGTCTACATAAAGTGCTATCTAAGGGGCTAGGCTAGGCTAGGCTAACACACACAAATCATTTATATCTGACTGACTTTAACCCCATTCAGGACGGGAGGCCCTTTTGGTGTTTTAAAAGCATCATGTTATACTTTAGCTATTGAAAAATAGCAGATCTACAAGCTCGTGCTATTTTTGAAAAATCTTGAAAATGTGGCGAAAATGTGATTTATATTATATTCTTTCAGAGCAAACGTTTTTAACTCAAATCTTTGCTTCTGGAACTACGTATTGTCAGACATTTGTAGAATCGTCCTCAGGTCAAAATAATAAGCATTATGTTATGCTTTAGCTATTGAAAAATAGCAGATCTAGTGCCGCGCTACGAGCTTGTAGATATGCAATTTTTGAAAAATCTTGAAAATGTGGGGCACAATTGATTTTATATAAAAATATATACCAAAAACATAATGATAATAACAATAACAATGACGATGACAATAATTACGATAACGATAACACGATAATACTAATATTATGTTACTATTAAAACTCACAAAGTGCCTTACATGCAGGAATTAAAAACAAAGACAGGCAAAATACAACAGAATAGTCAAACAAAAAACAGGAACATACGATTGATCTAAGAAAAATAACAACACAGTGAATTACGGAGCTATAGAGACAGAGTTACACTTCTTAACACAATGTAAAAACTACACACTGTGATGACGGAGCTATAGAGACAGAGTTACACTTCTTAACACAATGTAAAAACTACACACTGTGATGATGGAGCTATAGAGACAGAGTTACACTTCTTAACACAATGTAAAAACTACACACTGTGATGACGGAGCTATAGAGACAGAGTTACACTTCTTAACACAATGTAAAAACTACACACTGTGATGACGGAGCTATAGAGACAGAGTTACACTTCTTAACACAATGTAAAAACTACACAAATATTAGAGAGGAGTTCTTCCCAAAATTTGAAACAAATTTCCCAGACTTCCGAAGTATGACAGAAAGGGAAAGATTACCAGTCCTTCTGGGGGAACAGAAATAATGTGCAGTTTTGGCTGCAAAATATGTAAATTCCTGTCACAGGAAAAGGGACAACCAGTAGGACACACATACAGTATGCCATGTTTTATTTTCTGCACCACCTGCTTTATTTTATATTATTTTTTATTATGTTATGTTGTTGTTTGTCATATCTGTGATTGTGCTTTGGCAACACTTGTAAAACGTCATGCCGATAAAGCCTATTGAATTGAATTGAATTGAAATAACAACACAAACCATTATGTTACATTATAGGAAAAGCTTGTGTAGCAAAATAGCAAAGTAATAAACGGATAACGATAACACTAATAAACGGTCCTACCTGCGTCCTCGCTGTACGTGAAGGTAACGATAACACTAATAAACGGTCCTATACCTGCGTCCTCGCCGTACGTGAAGGTGGCGTTAATAATAACGATAACGATACCGATAATACTACTAAATGGTCCTACCTGCGTCCTCGCCGTACGTGAAGGTGGCGTTGCCCAGGATAACGACAACGATAACCCTAATAAACGGTCCTATACCTGCGTCCTCGCTGTACGTGAAGGTAACGATAACCCTAATAAACGGTCCCATACCTGCGTCCTCGCTGTACGTGAAGGTGGCGTTGCCCAGGGAGACGGTGGAGGCGTCGTTGGGCCCGTCGATGACCACGGTGGCGGAGGCCACGCCCCCCAGACGGGCGCCCCGCGAGGGCTCGGCCAGCCGCAGCGTGAACTCCTCGCTCAGCTCGTACTCGCTGTCGTCCACCAGGCGCACGTCGCACGAGGACACGCGCACGCCGGCGCCGAACACCACGCGGCCCGCCGCGGACCCCGCCACGGGCCGCGACACGTAGTCCGAGCCCGACTCCAGGCCGCCGTGCGCGCTGCTGCCCTGCAAGAGAGAGACAACGGGATTGGACGGTTTGATGGAAATGTTACAAAAAATAAAACACCGCTGAATCTGCTGGAAAAAAACTTAAAGCTGCTATAAGCAATACTATATGTGAAAATTCAAAATTGTAATGACATTTTCTATATTAATTATTTTTGGTATTCAGACAATGGGTAGAACGCTCCCTAAAATGTTTTTGTCTCTGTGACACATCTAGGGGGCGCTGTGACACATCTAGGGGGCGCTGTGACACATCTAGGGGGCTGCATTACAATTTACAATTTACAATTTAGGCATTTAGCAGACGCTCTTAATCCAGAGCGACTTACATTAAGCAAGAACAAAAAGCATGGGAATACATCACATAAAAGCATTTATCATGAAACATGCGTAAGCTAAGAAAGTAACAGTGGAATATCTATATAATGAAACTATACATATATATATTAGAATTGGAAACGAATAATATATACTACTATGCTATACATATGTACTATGGCGTGCTATGACTATATACAATGCAATTATAGTGCTGTCTACATAAAATCC